>NW_028277033.1:10982500-11338465 GCF_059951505.1 Python bivittatus
CTTAATTGGTAGGGACCCTCCTCTTCAAACATGGTGGGGATGAGTTGACCACTCTAAGCTAGAAATTGGAGCCCGCTGTGCTTCTGCTGCCATCGAGTAACTTAGTGTGTAGCCAGCAAGCTGCAGCCCTGAGATGCTCAAGTCCTGCCACTGAGCAGAGTAGCCTTCCCAGGAGAAGCCAAGCTTGCCCACCAGCTATGCCCACCTTCCTGGCATCCAAAAAACGCGGTGATCAGAGGAAACAAAGGTATGCCATCCCCAAAGAGAAAGTCAGTTTTCATCCTTCCCAGTTCTTCTCGGGAGAGGGCAGCTTTGCCAGTGTGTCCTGGCGCCACCGTGGAGAGGAGCCCACTGATCAGACAAGGCAACCTCACACCGCTCATAAGGACGCCCGTGGCCGTTTTTCACTGTCACGTCAAGCCTGGCATCCTGCAGTGCCATCTTGACTTTTTTGACACTCCCTCACCAGGGATGCTCCTTCCAGTTGCCATGACAGCAGACCTTTTGGAAACAGCAAGGTGCATCCATACAGGTGTTTACAGGTAATCTCACTTGATAGAGAGAAAGGATATTTGAGGGAAGAAATGCTACGATGAGGAGAAACCACGTCCATCATATTAGACTATTAATTCAGCTCATTATCTAGCATCACACATGTCTCACTGCCAGGTGAAGGTTAATAGAAAGTTTACGAAACTTGGAATGCAATTAAGTCTCTGAGGAGCTGTAGCAGTTTCCATGGCAACCGAAGGGCTCAAGACCAGCCACAGAAGATTAATTTGAAGGCAAAAGTACATTAAAAATAGCTCTCCTCCAACGTTTCTCTTAACATCTTAGTATGGAATGGATCAATGACTCCACCATATAGAGTGGTGTTTACACACACAGTAACCACGCGGGCTTGTGGCAACCAATAGCCGTAAAATATTTTCCCCAAACGACTCAAGGAGTAGCAGTTTATTAGAATGTCAAAGGACAAAGCCCTTAAAAGTGTGGGTCCTTACTTAGGGTTATTCTCTGACTACTTAATGTCCCTCTCCATGTATTATGCATCCTCTTCATCAAAGCCATTTCTAACACCATGGCCATCGTGTTCTAACATGCACACCTGTTCACTCAGAAGCTAGTTCCCATTCAAAGTGAATCGCCTCTTCCGCCTAAGGACAGTCTGAAGCTCCTTAGCCTTTTGGTTTGTTGGGGGAGAAGGTAGGATCAACCCCATGTGCAAAGGAGAATCCTTTAGGAGAATTGCTTTGGGCACAAAGTCTCCCTGCTTGCAGGCAACACACTCAGCGTGCGTTGGCTGCGCTGCAAAAGAATAGAGAAGGCTGTCGCAATAGAATTTTGTCATTTGCTTATTGTTCTTCTCTTAGGGTTTCTCACACAAAGACAAGGACAGAACCATATTTCAGATTTCTGCTCCTGGGCTTCCATCAGTCTTTATCAGCCCCCTGATGTCATTAATCAGATTTAGGAATATTGGAGTGTGATTAGCTGTTTCTTTTTTTCCCTTCAGCATGTTTTTGTAACACTGGTTTTCAGCAGTTTGGTGCTAATCATCTTCATTATTTAAACTACTTGCCAGTTTATTACAATGTCATCATACTTGTTGGCAGAAGATAAATAGATTCACATGCAGCTAAGGGCACATCTTATGAATGGAGGGTGTGTATGTGGATTTTGCGCCAGATATCAGGATCTTTATGCAAGCCAACAGCATTAGCACGCAAAGCAAAGCTTCCCCAGTTGAATTTTTAGTGGGTGACATTCAGCAGTTAGCAGCATCTGGCCAACCTTACCTGGTCTCAGAAACTAAGCAGGATTGGGCCTGGCTAGGCCTTGCACGGCAGACCATCAGGACATTCTAGAGCTGTAGGCTAGCCTGGGCACTTGGTAGGGTAGCAATGAAGGCTCTAGAAAAGATATTCAGATGCCAGTGTCTATGCCTACAAAGATCAGAATCATGTAGACAATTGTTTTCTATGTGACTCTCCATGGAAGTTGGATCTTAAAGAAGCAGCATAGCAAGAGTATTGATGGTTTTGAAATTGGATGTTGGAGGAGACTCCTGAGAATGCTATGGACAGCCAAGGAAAAATCACATGGATCATCAGACAAATCAACCTGGAGCTTTCACTTAAGGCACAGATGATCAAGGTCAAATCATTATATTTTGGACACATTATGCAAAGATCTTGAGAAGTCTACAGTGCTGGGTAAGATGGAAGGGAAGAAGAGGATAACCACCAGTAGGGTAAATTGACTCAATTACAGCATCATGGGAGCACCACTGAAAAACCTGAGGGGCTAGACTGGGGACGAAAGGTCTCCCTAGGAAGTTGCTAAGAGTTGACACTGACTTGATGACACATAGTCAATCAACCATCAAGACTGGACTAGGATTTTTCTTAAAAAAAAAAAAAATCCTAGCAGAAGGCAATAGTGATCCACTATCATATTGCTTCCAAGAAAATCCCATGAGCCTGTTTGTAGAAGTTCATCTTCACTTGAAAGACTTCGATTTTTTGTGTTACATGTGAAAGACAATGTTCCCATGGATTGTCTGGGTCCAATCCAAGCAAGCTCAGAGTACTCTGTGAATTATCAAAAGGGGTGACCCAGGAGGACTTCAGGTAAAACATCATGAGAATCCCATTTAAGGCAAGTCCTTCTCACAACTCAGAATCCAGTGCAGGACATCACCCTCTCTGCGTATGATTCCTCATTGGCAGACCAGAGGAAACAGGATGCACGTCAACCGTTTTTTGTGTTTTAGAAATGTTTATTTTTCTTGCTCTGTTCAGTAATTTGGCCAGAGAGATTAACCTTGTCACTTGCTTTGAAAATTATCTGCTTTGGCTTAGTGTTATTGGAGATCTACTCTACAGGCAGCGGGCTTCCTTTGAAAAAGATTATGTCAGGTTAAAGAGAATTTCAATCTGACAGATAGAAAAAGGAAAAAAGGTATCTCAAAGGTACATAATGAATATGCTATTTTTGATCTATCCAGGCTAGCCTTGAAGTGGAGGGAGCAGAACTTGCTAAAGGAGAGAAAAAAGAGGATTTCATCCTTGTGTTGCCTTAGCAACAAGTAGATGCTTGGTCTCTTCCTGCAAGAGTTGTCAGAACGAATCTGTCTGTCTACCATGGATTCTGATGAGAAGAGGCCATACGGAAGAAATGGAAGGGGAGGGGAATCCAGCCTGGGGTGGGTTCTCCTCCGGACTCTGGCCCCCTCTGCCCCCCACTTGCTAAAGCCAAAGGGAGCCACCAGAAGCCAGACAGAGAGTCCCTTGTGGCTTTCATTCTTGCGCAGACAGAGAAGGAAAATTCCCTTCTTCCCGCCCATCGTGCAAATCCAGCAAGCACTCAGCGCAGGATCAGAATGGAGAGGGCTATGCTGGAGGAGGTGAGGGTGTGCCACTGGGACCGTCCACTGCACTAAGCCATACTTATGGCTGACAGACCACAATGCCCTGGATCTCCACGTCAGAGCAAGAAACACCAGCGCACACTTTTACAGAACTTAAAGAGAATGAAGAAGAGATGTCAGGAGAGAAAGACGACGACGTGGCTCGGGTCCCACCCACTAGCCCCTCTGACCTTTCTCATCACTGGTTCCAGCTCTCAAAAGTGTATCACTTAAGGGAGAAAGAGCTTCTATTTTAGTTTAAAAGGGGGTGTATTTCCAGCATGTAGCGCAGAGTCACTTTATGGATATACTGTGGAATTTTGGGTGATGCTTCACCTCAAACATACACGCATCTTATGGCCAGGATTTTCAACTTGCCAAGTTCCAGTGGAATTGTCATTCCTTGGCAGTTTATCCGGCTTTCCAGAGTTCAGAGTTCAGCCACGGCAGATGACCTTCTCCTAAAAACAGCAGACTTATCCAGCTGCTAATCTACATGCGGTGGCACATTAGCAGTTTATGGAGAGCAATCTAAGGCCCACATGCCCCACCCCCCAATTCTAAGTGCAAAATACAGAATTTTAAATCTTGCTCCATCGTGAATGATGGGGCCTACTTTCCTCCACTGCACCTGAAGGAACAGCCTTCGATCATTCACTGGCCTCTGCCCCCTCGGTTTGTCTACTAGTATGACTGACACTGCCTTGGAATTTGGTCCAGCTCTGCTGTGACAGGGTCATGTGGAAACTACTCCTGAGCTCCTTAGCTTAGAGTGTCTGTTGCATCCATATAAATACACCGAGCAGCAAAACAGACTGCAGGAAAATGCAAGTATGCGTATCTCTATTGTGCGTCGGAAATCCATCCTTCAAGATTTATAAAAAGTACTGCTTTTGGAAGAACAGCCTACACCAAGTCTCCCTTCCTCTACTTTGCCACATTGGTACAAGTTGTCTTGTGATGTCCGCAATAGTAGTACCTCAAGAATTGTCGGCCTTTGAGGTAGGCCAGGTCAAGAAACAGACACCACAAGAACTATGGGAACTCTACTTTATTGTTACAGGGTATAAAACAAAATCTTGAAAGCTGACAGAGATTCCTTCTCCCTCCTTTTATACCAGTGAAAATCAAGGTGGGACAATCTTGAGTTTCTTTCTCATGTACTCCTCCCTTCCAGGGCTAGACTGGTGTTTATCTAACAACTGGTGAATTTCTTCTTTAAGGCCATTTCCATACTCCTCTACAAAAGTGATCCAAGCAGAACTAAGGAAAGAGTGAGATGGCATTAGCATAAGGCTGCCTCCCCCCCCCCCCCCGATTCTTGTAATGTTTAGTCTTTCTCTTGGCAACATATTGTGGATTTTAAGGATTAGGTTAAATAAGCAGACTTTTACTGGCATGGATTTAACCTCAAGGGAAAGGAAGACTGGGCTTCAGTCACAACTAAAAAGCCGATCAGGCAGTTGGACTGAGACAATTTCCCTTTTGCTCATCATTCTGCTGGACAGTTTGGTAGATCCCCCTTATATTTTCTGAAGAACTATGCATGCTGGGAAAAAACAGAAAGAGCCTTGAGGAGTAGAGTATTGCAGAAGCAGCATTTGCGTTTGGTGTTCATAGAAGATCTACTCAACTTGACCAATAAAACTGTGACCAGCTTTAAAATGATTCACTTTGTTCTTGGCAGATTGCAGGGAAAGGTTCATTCTGAGTGCTTTCCTCCTTTATTCCAGATTTGGTCTTACATGTTGGGAGAAGAACAAGGCGGGTAGATGTCTAAAGGTCAGCCTAAGACTATTCGGCAACACTTTAAATAAGAGCTGTAGGATAAATAAAAATGGGAGGAATGAAACCACATAGTAAGGATTCCTGTCCGAGGCCTTCTAATCAAAATAGGCAAAATTGGAATTAGTGGTTCAAAACTTCTGAATGACTCTGGAAGGGTCATTCTGGAGGTGGCAACTAATGGTCTCACTAGCTCTTTCCAATTCTATGGTGCTAAGATCCTGGATCTGCTCAAGGTTAAATTGCCAACCAGTTGAAATGCTCCAGCAGATGCAGTGTAAGCTGAAGTGTAGTGTGAAATGACCTCCCTGCTGATTGCATGTCACTGTAACCAGGTCCTTACTGTTGCAATAGTTCCTGAATTATCCATGTGTCAAAGGCATTCTATTAGCAATGAAGACATTTCTTTTCCAACTGCATTTCTGTTGTAGCAGAAGCAGGTCACTTTTTCATTTTAAGGGTGTTAGTTCAATCATTGGAGGGGCTGGTTTGGAAGGCAATGGGCACAGAGCACCAGGGCAAAGACAGAAATGCTAGTAATTGACCCAGTTTTCTCCCCCTAAGAGGGGAAAGGAGATATGCTTGGGTATGAAACTGAAAGGGTGGAACAAGGCATTAGTTACTGATTGACAAGCAATCCCTGGCTGGCTGATAAATCTCCATAACCCAGTGTTTGTCCAAGAAGTGTGAGCGCTGACTGGCTGTTCTCTTGCAGTGCTATAGACTCACAAATGTAGAAATGTGCTCCTGCTCCAAGTGTCTCGATGCTCAATACGATCCTTGGTCAAAGCACTGTAAATCAGTTCCAGCTATCTAAAATCAGAAAGGCTGGTTACAAGGAAGTACTCCAAGAAGAGGGGGGGAAAGAGAAGAGGAGGTAATATTACCAACATAGGTTGTTTGTTTATTCAGTAATTCCCCACTACCACCAAAGACAGATTTGTCCCATGTTCTAATACTTCAAATGAACAGGGTACTCCTGATCATTCATTTTGCTGTTTTGAAAACATTATCGAGGGTTATCCAAACGATGCACAAATTATGTAATCTGCGCACATTTATAACCAAGTATCTGTTTGACGTGTCTGCATAGCTTGCACTGTCTGAAGCATTATTTGAAAACGACTGTTTTCAGTTATTAAAAATCAGAAAGAAGGGTGCTTGACATGGAAATGGATGAATTTGCCCCAGAAAAGGATTAACAGGCAGAGAATGCTTTGCAAATCCTAACCTCAAACTGACCCTGCTTTCCCGGAGTGCTGAACAGAAAGATTAAAAACACAACATTGCCACCGCATGGATGGAAGATGCCAGGCAGTTCTGGGCATCCTTTGCGGAGGTTCATTTTCCTCGGTCTGCTGGGTGAGCTCTTGAGGTGGCGAGGCAGGATGGAGATCCTGTGGAGAAGAAGCAAACGTCAAAAGATAGCCCTGGGATGGGGGAAGCAGAAAGCATTTTCAAAAGAAACATGTAATTGTTGAGCCGTAAGATTGCAAATGGCTAGAAAATCGGCGAAAACTCCTTGATCCTCTGTGCGTTGCAGTCTTCCTCAACATGTCGCCTTGTAGTTAAATGTACGGTGAGTTGCTCTACAACTCATCACTCTGGGAGTTACAGTCTCAATGTCTCAGCAGGACAGCTGGGTGGGAAAGGCCTGGCAGATCAGATACTTGGATTCTCTCTTATCTTTAACTCTTCAGATCTGAACAACAGTTTAAACAGCAGCTCACCCACGTGGCCAATTTTTCAAGGTCAGGGGACAGAGAATGAGAAAAATCTATACACAGAAAACTAGTTGGTCAGATAAAAGGCAAAGCTAGAATATCCCTCAGTAGTTTTCTCATTTTTCTCCCACTGAACAAATTACATTTTCGTCAGTATTGATTCTATAATTGCAATATAATAAACTTCATTCTACTCTTGAATCAGATTCATTACAGAGACTAGGCATGCTTGATTTAATACAGTGGGTGAATAATGGATTAAAGGTCAATTGCCCTGAACCAATTTATTTGTACAACCAACCTAAACAGCATTTTAAAAATAATATTAATTAAATAAGAGCTAAGTGCAAGGTTTGGGAATTGTTAGCACTCTTTAATCCCTTATAAGTTCTGGACTTTGGTACCAGTATAGAAATAGATCTAAACTGGTGTCAGAGAAGTGTTACTAGTTTCTCTTTTTTATCTGCAACAGGAACATTAGTTTAAAAGCCAGCTGTTTATACAGCTGAATGGCTGCTTATTTTATTGTTCTGAAATAGATGATTTTTGCCCTCCCTGGAAGGGAAATAATCACTTAAACATCAATCAAGTTTCTGGCTTGCATTCGACGCATTCATTATGCCGTTGCTGGCTGCCCAGCACAGAGAGATCTCTGGCCGTGTGTTGAAGTGATCCTCCTTGGCAGGTCCTTACCTGGGGCTGCTCTTCCATTAGGGAGAAGTGGTGGTTGGAGCTATCCAGAAAGAGGTCCTCATAGTGCTGAAGAACATGCAGAAGCATGGCATTGCAAAGGGTTTGCTTTTCACATGCCGAAGGGCTGCAAGGGATTCTGGAAAATACACACCACAGTAGTAGTAGTAGGAGGAGGAGTAGTGAGGAGGAGGATGGAATGCCATCCGTTTCATCTTTCTCAAACTCAGTTTTGCTCAACTTGCTATAAAGATGAAGGAAGGAAGCAATGGGCCCTTTCTGCTCTCAGTTTTGCAAGTCACTCCCACAGCCCTCAGAAGTTGAAGAAGCCCTGCGAGTGAATTTTCTTGTCCCCCACCCCGTCCACATTCCCACTTCACGTGCGTTTCTTGTGATCTGCAAGCCACACAGTAGAAAACCCTGAGCCTTCCTAGGGTGGGGAGGAGGTGTGAAGCCCCCTCTGCAGTGCTTAGCTTCCAAGTCCAGCCAAGGTCAGCTGGGAGCTCCTGTTCTAACCTTTGCCACCACTGCACATTGGAAACGGCAGCTTGGGCAGAGAACACCTGCAAAATTATTTCCTATTTGGTCCTGATCAGTCGCCGGAGACCCAGCTCCCCTTCTGAATTCATTAAAGCCCCACGGAAGTCCTGATTTTAAAGGTCTGAATCGCTTTGGATCAGGCTCCTGGGAAAAAGGCTTTTTCCCGCACGCCTTTATCCAGACCGGAGCATCTCAGGTGCAGAACAGTCTCTGTAGAGAGGCTCACTTGACAGCCTTTGTAGGTCTTCCCAGGACTTCTTAACTAGGGCGCCGGCATCCAGCCTTGGGCACCCGCTCGGCATCAGTGGACACCACGGGATCCACAGGAGCGCGAGGAGTTCTGCTTTCCTTTCCTGTACACTGCTTTGAATTGGACAGCTTCATGTTTTCGCTTGTGCCAAAACGGTGTTTATGGTATTGAGTGTGGGCCACTTAGAGAACTTACACTGTAAGGTGCCATGAATGAATGAATGAATGAATGAATGAATGACCTGAGTTTTTGTTTGCAATCTTACCATCCTTTTAATAATGCACATTAATAGGTGATCAGAGAAGACTGCCAAGTCCTTGGGGTGTTCAATCCATGCCATACCCACACTCACACACACACACACAAGATTGATATCTGTCAGTCTGTTAAGAATGTGGGAAAGGAGACCCTTAAGCTTTGGTTAAAGAATATAAGCAGCAGGGAGCAACCTTCTTATTTCAGGTTGCAGAACCCAAGTGGATTATGGCTGATCTTGCTGACTTAACTCCCTGAAAGCTTTCCAGATGCTGCACCTGTCCTTTTGCATAGAAATAATGAACGTAAAGCATCCTAGACCTGCCTCCTCTAAAGGAGGGCTCAGAAGTGGCTCTGAAAACTCCTCCTGCCCATATTTCAGTCTATACCTGAACCAGAGGCAGTGCCACTCAGCCCTTTGCCAGAAGTTCAGCCCTTGGGGGGCTTTTCTCAGACCAGACGTTTTCCATGAGGAGGAAGCTCCAAATTCATGGCAAATTCTGAGCTGACAGTTCTGTTATACATCTGGGGAAACAGTGTGGGCAAAATCTTCTTATCATGAATGTTCCAATTGTCCTGCAAAGAGTGCCCTGTACCCGGGCCACAATCTCACAGGCAGAACAGACCTATGCCAAGCCATACGTCTGGCTTGGTATTTCACAGAAGATGGACGTCAGCAACTCCCTAAGGCAGGAGTGGTCTCTGCCAAGTCCTTCAAAGCGCTACTTCCAAATGAATGTGACAGAAGTAAATATTCTGAACTAGGTGGGAGCAGTCATGCCCACTATCTAAATTAATGAAATGTATACCTTCCCTGCAGTGGAAATCTTTACATGCCTGGATAGATTTCAAGTCTCCTATGACTCTTCCTTGGTTTCATTCCACCCAACCCTTTTCCATCCTCTCCTTCCATGGCCACCACATGTTAGCAGAATCCATAGGCCTGACATCAGCATGTCTGTCTGTCACAGCTGTATGGAATCCTTAGACAAAAAGTCACAACTCCTTGCAAAGGCCATCAGAGCTTCACAAACCATGGAATCAGGGTGGGAGATCTCCACAGGCCCCGCATATGCTGTTATACTGAACATGACTAAAAAGGCTGATTTTCTTGAATGGAGAAAAACCAAATGTTGTTAGGAGGGAAGTAAATGAATGATTTTGCAAACAATCCCTTTCCATTGGATCCCAGCAATAAGAGATATTAGGCCCTGCTATTGACTCTTGAGAGACATTATTAGAGTAAAGAACATGCAAGTTGTGGGAGATGCAATTTGGATCATAAAATGATGTCATACTTTGCCATCATCTGATGTGCCTCTTCTGAGGCCCAGTTAGATTCCAGAGCCAAACATTAAATTATCACTGGTTCTAATCAAGTGAACCTGTAACACCTCCAGTCCCTTTAAGGAAGGATGAGTTAGATGGCAACTCATGATGGTTTTAGCACTGTGGAGATACTGTAAGAACCTCTTACCGGAATAACGTGGGGCCAAAAACAATGGCCAGGTTCTCCAGTGTCATCTGATTCACATCACTGTTTGCACCCACCTTGACGAGAAATCTAATAAGGAAACAAACCAGACGACTGTGTGCTTCCGGCAAGCTACTTAATAGCCTTTTTAGACATCTTGTTTGCTCTGTGGTGCAGTTTCTATTCTCTGTGAAGGATTGGATATTAATGATTAACAGAGACAGATTAACATCAGTTAGAATAAGTTCAGTATTTCATAGCTGTTGAGTCTCAACACATGCTCTCAAAGCCTTGCTGAATTGGGATTCCCCAGAAATGACAGAAGTTTATCAACTGGCACTCCCCAAAAAAAGAATTGTGCGCAGGACTCCTGTTGTTGTTGTTCAGTCGTTAAGTCATGTCCAACTCTTCGTGACCCCATGAACCATATCGCGCCAGGCCTTCCTGTCCTTCACTGCCTCCCTGAGTTGACTCAGTTTCATGCTCATCTGAAATGTAGTTGCCCCGCTTCAAGGAAGGGATGTCGTGAGGATGCCGATGGCCTTTACAGAGAATGTTGGGGAACGTGTGACTTAAGGCCCATGTTTATGAGCACTAACTGGTGCATTAGTTTACGCAAGGCTCAGGGAAGTGAAAGAGACTAAGAAAGACAACATAGGAGAAGAAATGATCAAGGGAAGAGAGATTCAATACTGGAGTTTGAGTTAATGCTATGTGCATGTAACAGTAAGCTAGCATGCAGAAATCGGCATTGGTAATGACAGTGCGGCTACCCAAGGTGGATCAAAACAGCATTGTTTTAAAATTCTTGTTTGTACCCAAGCGGAACACTTTTGTTTTGAAATAACAATAACACTAATAATAATTGCAAAATCACCATCAGTCAGTTGCAAAAGGCAGCTTCACTTGGAACAGCTTCCATCCTGCAACGATACCTGGAATGCCATCAAACAACATCCGCTTATCCCAGGCTCTTGGGAAGGACTCAATAGGTGGATACAAATGCCAAATCCAGTCTAAACATCTGGCTGAGTGTGCGGCCACCACCACCAATAATAATAATAATACACCTATCCCCCCCTTTGGGTTAAGCAATTATTATTTTTAACAATAATAATACACCTATCCCCCCTTGGGTTAAACAACACTGTGCAAAGTACAGAAACAGAAGACAAAATAGTAAACCAAAGGAATATGACATATCACGCAATATGAAAAAGAAAATCAAGTACAGCTCAATCCAGTTTCCAACGCTACCCCTTACTGTACATTTTCACACCTTCCTACCCTAATAAGCCATCCTTGCTTCCACCTCCTCCATGCACTGATTCACACATTGCCTTTCGTTCTTCAACTTTTTGCCTCTCTTCTTCGAGATCTCACCACTTCCATCTCGCCATTATCTTTTGGGTCTTCCCCTTCCTTTAAATATTATTCAATGTTGTCATGTACGAATTAGCTTAAGCTTGGGGGATGGCCCAAAGTACACGGAGTTGGAACCAGATCTGGAGGAGACACAGGGCAACGCTGACTAAAAATGAGTTGCCTTGCGCGTTTTGTCCTGCCATGGACCTATGTCCTGGTATCCTTCACTGTGGTCCTTTCTCACTCAAGGATTTCAGCAAGTGTGATCCAGCCTGTTACCAAGACGTGGCATCACACTTTCTTGTGTCAGAATAAGAAGAACAAGCTTCCTATGTACTTGCATTACCTTCAAAAGTGGCCCAAGCATCAGTGCACAGCTCTTCCGGGAAAACAGCAGTTGGAAGCTGATTCAGGAATAGTTTAAGGAGGCTGGCAACAGAGTCAACATCTCCTTCCTTGACAAGGTCAACTTCTTCTCCTCGATCATACTTTAATCTAAGCGCCCTGATTTTGGCTGCTGATCCGCTGATCCGAAAGAGGCCTTTGTGATTTAACCCTACGAGAACACACAACATCCGGTATATTAATAGTGAATGCATCCTCAAGTAGCTCCAACAGGGTTCATGCACAAATAGAAGAGATCAGCAGGTTTGGAGGAACCCCAAAATTCATAGACTTACAAAAATATTATAATTCTATTAAGGGAAGAAAGGAGAATTTCCTTCTCTTAATTCTGGAAAACAGAGGAGAAGGCCATTATTTCTTCATATTTGGCCATTATGTCTTCCCCCCCTCCCCTCTCTCTCTCTCTCTCTCTCTCTATATATATATATATATATAATGACAAAGGAAGACATAATGGCCAAATGCTAATAAATGCCACTATATTTAGTTTGATTTGATCACAGTATAGAAGGAGGAGGAGGAGGAGGAGGAGGAGGAGGAGGAGGAGGAGGAGGAGGAGGAGGAGGAGGAGGAGGAGGAGGAGGAGGAGGAAACACCATATTGTGCGCGCGCACACACACACACACCAAATTTTATTCAGTTCCCATTTTAAGTGAATGTACTTAAGATTACCATTGGCCATAGGCATTATTTCTATTATCATGCAACAGAAAAAAATTACCTCCCAGAGAACATAATGTTATTCAACTTTCATGTTGCAAATGTAAAGAAAAAAATATATGAACTAAGTAGACCTTTTTCACTTTAATTTACCCATTTTTCACTGTAATTTACACATTATAAAAACCAGCTAATAAAACTGGCAAACTCACTGAAAACTGTGCACCCAACTCAAAATATAATGCTTAGTAGATTTGCACATAATCTACTTGTAGCTCACACAACTTTTTTTCTCCAGGTGATGCTGATATTTCACTCTCTTATTGTTGAGCTGGTGGTTTTTTACACAGTTATGTAAAAGCCATGACTCAAGGTGATGCAGAGGATTAGTGTGGAGGTGGAGGCCTTATCCTTGCCATGATGAGTTGGGTGGCACCTTCAGCAGAAGGTATTGCAAGTGCATAATCCAAAGGGGAATTTCCTGTATCTCCAGAACAGATGGGAAAACCCCAAGCAGCCTGAATTTACTTTGTCTAACTAGTAAGGCTGTCTGTACTGTTAGAGGAAAAAGCTTCCTACTATGCAGCTGGCCCTGTGCTTCTAAAGTTTTAGGATGCCTCCAAGTTTTATAGGAGGGCGTCAGCTTGTTTTCCATCCAGAAAAATGCCCCTGGAAGCAGAAGTACCAGATTATAATAATCCACTTTGGATGATTACAGTAGGTCCTGGTATTAATTGATTCTGTTTGATTTGGGATCTGGACAGGGTTGGGATTCACCTGAGAACTCAGAACTGCCTATAGACACTGCAGAAGAAGAGGCGGTATCTGTCCAGGGCCACCTTTCATCAGTGACATTGAGCGGACGTCATCACCAACCATATTAATCCCCAAAGTGCATGCTGTTTCCTGACCCAGTGCACACACACACCTGGCTGAGTTGAGGATTTCCATCTGAAAGGAAGAAAATGGTTGCCTGTACACAACTAAGTGAGATCATGAACTTACCAAACTCTTCTAAGTATTCCACTGTGTGTTGGACAACTAAAGGAACAGAACGGTGTGTTGCATCTTGGGTGGCTGCATCAAGGGGAGAACCAAAGATTCTTTGAGGTTCTGGTCCAACTTTATTTCCACTGTGCTTAACTTCTACAGAAGACAGTGACTGCTGCAAAGAGAAAGTGTTGTGCTCTTGCCCTTGCTTCATAAATTTATGACATTTCTAAAATGTCAAGGTTATAACAACAGGAATATGGAACTCAGTTGTAGGCCACGAAAAATGTGCATGGATCAATGTCATATGCAAGATGAATGCAAAGTAATTAAAGGGGGGACATTTGTTGGTTCCACTATTTGAGCAAAGATTTCATTGGGCCTTGCAACCTGCCTTCCTCCTAGCCTGTTGGTATTTTGCATGAAATAACATTACTGCCTAAGACGTTCCAGGTTTGTAAGAACCTGTAGTTTTACTGTTCAGCATTTATTCCTGCATCCCATCCTTGCTGTAAAATGCAGATAATTAACTTGTCCCCTGTATATCTTGTATTAAATTGATTTGCTTTCTTGCTTGATTTGTACACACACAGTTTATGACTGTGATCCCCATGCAAGATCATCGTTAATTATAACAGAAAAAGCCCTATACATAATCAAGCATACATTTAGGAAGGGATTAAATCAGCCTCTCCCAAGTGCTTCTTGAAAGCAAGATATATTACACCTACAAGATCCCCACAATTGACTAAAGGAAGGTCCCAAATAAAAAATAGAGATAAGCTTATTCTGGAAAGAATTATTTTGACACTTTTTGGTACATGCCAGATTGTCTGCATCAATCTCTTTATGATCTGCCGTTGTTCCTGACGCCAGACTGATTGTTCTGTAGTTTGCTTGTTGGTTCGCTTACTCATCATCCGCATTTCTAAAGCTGCCCAGCTTCTTGACAACTCATTTCTCCCCTTTCTGAGGACAAAGGCAGGATTGGCCTTCCTCCAGTTGCCAGTTATTTCACCAGGTCTCCAGGATTTTTTAAGGGTTTGTCCAGACCATCAGCTGGCGCCTTTGGAACCCTCAGCTGCTCCGGAAGATTTACACTCATTCGGAGAAAAGAGCTTGTCCTGACCATGCTTTGGTCTGTCCCGGGCTTTACTCTTCCCCTCCATTCTGCTCTTCATAGCTGCCTTGGGAGATACAGATCTTCTTGTGGGGACCCTGATCCAAGCACTCTTCATTGTTACCTGCTGGCATTTAGCCACCTTCCTTGACCTGCCAGTCTATGGTTCCTTTCTTTCATTTTGAGTGGGTGTCTTCAGAACCTTCTGCCTTTTTATAAGATGATTTTTATGGGGCTCTTCCTTCATTTTGGACCCTCGATAATAGACCTGTGATGTAGGTTGGGCTGAGAGTGTGTCATGTCCAGAGTCACCTGGTGAGCTTCCATGGCTGAGGGTGGACTAGAACCTTGGTGTCCCCAACACTTTAACCACTACTCCATGCTGCCTCTGTAATATCTTTCTTGAACACTGAGTTATTGAAATGAAAGTTAGTATATATGTTGAAGACATGGTTCTGTTTCTTGGAGTCAATATTACTTTAATTCTTTTAAATCTTTTTTAAAATCTTTTTTAACATTAGTGATAATGTTTTTATTCTAATAATAACTTTTTATATAGATAATATCTGTTTTAACTCACTTGTTATTTTATTTTAATTGTTGTATGCCGCCCAGAGTCACTTTGTGAGATGGGCGGCTCTATAAATGTGACAAATAAATAAACAAATAAAATTCCATATGCCTATTTTCAAGGTGGGGAGGGATTACATTGAGGTGAATTCAAACATTTAATTCCATTCATTTAATTGTTTTTCAGCCTTGGAAAACATCCTTCTCTGAACAGAAATTGCTTTCCTGCATGAAATAGAGCAGCTGGATCCAACCCAGTGTAATCTCTCCTCAGGACTGAGGTAGCAAAATAAAAATTGGTTTTCACATTCAAGGCACAGTTCTAGGTTTTAAGGTCAAACCACAGCTTAACAGTTGTCACATGAATTTTTAAGGGAGTTTAAGTAGAACAGACTGTATTGTAAGGCAACCTCTCTCAAATATTAAAAAAAGGAATGCAAGTGAAATGAACGCATCATTATTAACTTAAGATAGCATTTTGATCATGAATATGAGCTTGACTCTCACATCCCATATTAAGCACTGCAGTATGAAAAAGGGGGGAACAGATTGTTACAATGCACTATCTAAGGTAGAGTAAACATCAATCATTGTCTTTTACTAGTTATTTGAAATAGATCAGACTGAAATAAGTGTCATATTCCTAAGTAAACATTCCCACAATCAAGGCATGAAAGACAAAAAGTTGACAAGGAAAAAATGGGAGAAGAACAGGTAGCAACGGAGCAGGACTGACGGAACTAACCGTAAGTCTTGAAGTAAAGCGGGTCATTTGCAGTAGCCTTCTGCCCTTAACTGCTCAGAAGCCGGTTTTGCAGACCCTTAGCTAGGCCCATGTAAGAAGTTACTTTCCACTTACACAGATGGAAATGGAGGCCCCTGTGCCCATGTTAAGGCTGAACCAGAAGCACCCGTAGGGGAGAAGGTCCAACCACGGTGCCCCTCTGCCCGCCCGGCTCAGCAGCTCAGCAGGGCTCTGTGGAAAGCCATCCTTCCAGGCAGACTTGGCGGGTGCTGAAGTCAACAAACAGGCACAGTCCTTAGCAGCACCAGGTTTGTGCCTCGGATACTCTCTGTACCTGCTGAACTCTTGGACAAAAGCTCACTGGGATGTCAGAGCCAAAGGTGTTACCGTGGCAACCTGCACACACATACACACACCAGGATGTAACTACTTCCGGCAATGCTGCCTCCCTGGGCAGCAGGACACCCAGTGAGATATTGACAGGATTAACCGGAGTTATGCCCGGGCACAGCGGAGCCCTGGCGCGTGAGGCAGACGCCGCATTCAGAAGAAATGACTGAATGGCAGGCCTTCGCTCTGCAAAGGAGCAGTGCGCGTTTTTAAGTCTATGTTTTGTGTTTTTTAAAAAGGGTCAGAGGAAATCTTTTGGAACCCAGGACTGATTTAGCAAGATTTTCAGAGCTTAGGGAATTATAAGCCATCAGGTGTATGGCCCAAAACATCAAGATGGAGGCCATGATGGCACGATTTAATCTCTGCCAGGTTTTTTTTTATTTGTTTTACATGTGCTGTGCATGCATCTTTGGAAACTGATACACATCTCTGACCCATTGAAACAACCACAGACTGCATTTGGTCACTAGGTACTACCCGAGGGAAAGGAAGCCTCTCGAAAGCATAGCCCTCGGTGGGCCCAAGGCGTTAATTGCCTAGTGCTTGGCAGAGAGAAGAGAGCGGACACTGCTCTGTGCTGCCCACCCCCAATTTGGAAGAATTCCAAGACTAGAGCCATCTCGAGGAGGAGGAAAGGAAGCTTATTCTCATCAACGCGAGGGGGACCCAAGTCCCTTGGCAGTGGGGCTGCTCCTAGGCCAAAGCAACTCCAGGTAGATGCCTGGTGAGCCCCAAAGTCCCATTCAATGACCTAGGGTTTTATAGGTTGATCATACGAAACGTACGTGACCAAAATCACTTTGGTTGTTTATTGTCCCTATTGACAGGAAACACTGGCCCATCAGTATGTGGAGTCTGTGACGGCTAATCATTGTTTGTGGTAGAGATGTCAATAATTTGCTTCCATTTGTCCCCAGATCAGCCATTTTCTCCTCCCAGTGATGGGATTTAGCTTGACTTTACCCAGGATATACAGTGTGTAAAAGATAGAGAAGTCCCTCTCCTCCAGGGGATGGGGGACAGAAATCATGTAAAACCCCATACGTGGAGGCAGAACATGATGTCGCATCTATGTATCTTTCTGCTCAGAGAGCCTGAAGAAGGTGGGCAGTAGGACTTCTGGGCGAGTTTTGAATTCTGAAGGCCGCATTTGAGATCACTGACTAATGCCATGTCTTCTGGGCCGTTCCCTCGCACTGCAGGAAGCAAACGCGGCCCACCCCCCACCCCCCACCCCCCACCCCCAGGGCAAGCTTCCAAAAGCATTTGGCAACAGGGCAAGGTTGAAGGAAAAGCAAAACATGGCACAATGCTCTTTCTAGCCTGAAGCCTTGAGGAGACTGGATTGGGCAGCAGGAGAGCAGAGGAAGGAGGAAGAAATGTGAAGCGAGGGCTGGTTTATGTTCATGGCAAAATGGAAAGATTAGCTCAACTAAAGTGAAACTCTCGTTCAGCAAAAATAAACAACTACAAAAGTATTAGGGTCATGAAAAATGTGAAAACAAAAAGCAGTAGGGAATAAAGAAAATGGTAGCTTTACTCACTCCTAGTCATAAAGCGGGATGAATCATCAGGAATTTCTCTGATTAGTGCTTTTTGGTAGCTGAAAATGTGTAATTCAACAATGTTAAAACAAACCGTGATATAGCACAACTTGCTAATCTGCATCCATCGGGAGCGAGGGGAGGCAAATTAGTGTGTTGTGGAAAGAGAAGTACGTGAAGCAGAGTGACACCAAAGTCATGAAGTGGGGTGGGGTTTTATGGTTTCCCCAGAAATGAGTACTTCACCTGCAAAATCACTGAGTGTTTCAGGTTTAAGTTCAATCAGAGTTTAAAGGAAGCGGTGGATTATCTACTGCTTCCACACCCAGCCAGAATGGAGGCCATTCGACCTGATTGGCCAAAGCCAAAGTCTCTTCTGTTTTTCTCATTCTCACCACCACGGGTTCCAAAGGGGAGCAATCAGGTCTTCTCAGGCAGACAAAGAGGGGGATTTTCAATGGGTGGACTGGGGCCAATGAATCCCATGCCACGGGTCCTCCAGTCTACTGGGGAGAACTATTGCCATCACGGACCTTTGAAGTACTTCTAAGCCATGCCCTAGACACCCTACACGTGGGTTCCCAACTGTTTGAAGCACCAAGTTCCCTCCAATCCCAGGATTGATTTTGTCTTAACTGGTGCAAAAAAGTCAGTTCTGGAGAAGATTGGTAGGACAAGGGAGGGGCTGTTTGCGGGATATGTATACCTGGGGAGGGTGTGTGTGTGTGTGTGTTGAATTCTTCTTCTTCCTTCCCATCCCATCACCTAAACTGGGAACTTCCAACACACCAGTTCAGAATCAGCCCTTGGCCTGTCCCACTCTCATGCTGGCAGCCAGGTGAGTTTATTGCTGGCTCAGCTGGGATGTATCTGAAACTGGAGCCAAACCCATCTTTGTATTTGAAGCCTTGCCAATTGCCTGGGCGGTCTGGGATTCCACTGATGGGACTTTCCTTCCCCCAAGAGCCACCATAGTGAGGTTCTCAGCATTTCAAGGTCTGTAGAACCAGAGATGACCATTGATTGCTCTCCAGGGAGAGGGGACCTAAAGACATAACTGGAGTGGACATGTCCTTTGCTGCCTTCTTAACAGGGCTCAACAAATTTTGATTTACGTGCA
Source organism: Python bivittatus (assembly GCF_059951505.1). NCBI lineage: Eukaryota > Metazoa > Chordata > Lepidosauria > Squamata > Pythonidae > Python > Python bivittatus. The sequence goes on from NW_028277033.1 coordinate 11,001,543, forward strand.
TGTGCAGCTGAAACAGGGCCAGAGAAAAGCAAGTAATCATGTAAAAGTACTTTTGTGATGGCTAGTGGAGAAATTTGGCCCTTAGACTTCATAATCTGGACAGATGTTCAGAATGAATGGCTAGTCTGATTATACTCCTTGCCTAAAGAAATAAACCATTTCCTTATCAAATCACTTTTCTTTTACGTGCTCAGCCACATCCACGTTATTCCTGCAATAAGAATTAATTAATTTGACAGCAGTGTGTTCATTCTGAGTATGATCAGTAAATGCAGCTGAACAAGTTACGTGATGTTACAGTGGGAGCCCCATTTATTTCTATAGAGGATTCATTAGCTGGACGCCTCCCAATATCAACCTTACTGTTTTTAAATATTTAAGAGTTAAGTTCTTTGGAAACTTCAGAGATGGATTTTTCCTTCTAACGTATGGATTAAAGAGCTTAAATTTTCTTACCTAGAGGGGTTTTGCTGCATTGCAATATTGAAAGCTCCCTAAGGAAATCTTGTCTTGAATTTGTAAAATAAATAAGATCAGTATTTCGGTCCTATGGTTGGTGGTTTCTTTAATAAATTGTATTTATTCCTTGGTTTTATAGATTTCAGTTGAATAATGTTTAACAGCTCCTGATGGAAGATGCAGTAACATTTTTGCAATCCAACATCTTCATTGACATTAAATGCTAAATTCTTGCCATGCTGTTTACTTCGTAGATCATGAGATCCAAATCTGCCTTTTGGCAACCCACCAGATTCCTCAGACAGAGGAGGGCCTTCAATCCGAGTCACGACGTTCCGGCTGATGGAGCCGCTCGTCTTGAAAGCCTCTCGCCACCTGAAGAGAGAAGCAAGTACCAACTTGGCCAAAATTAAGCACAAGGGTTATGTGAAAATGTGTATAAAATACATTCGCTGCACCAGAAAATGCTTAGCAAACTGTAACAGAATACAGTCTGAGTGAGAGAAGGAAGTCACAGGAGACTGAATGCACTGGCTCCAGATCCAACCGCTTTGCACACTTGCCACAGCTTTCCACTGCACGCCCCAGTCCCCTGAACAGTGAAGTGACCTGGGAAGCTCTTTGACAGGAAGTTTCACTTAAGCAGCAGGGTCTTAAAAGTCTGTGGTCGGCTGCAATCCGGCAGTGTAGTCCTTAGGCACGAGCAGCACTTTTCTAATTATCGGCAACGGCAAAGCAGAAGGCCCCGCTGGGTTGATGGGACTTCACTGCTAGGGCCAGAACCTGGTACTTTGGGTCAAAGGTACAAGCATTTCAAAGAAGTATAAAAGTTTTTTTTTTAAAACTTTATAAATATACGGAAAAATTGCTAAAAGAACCAGTATGAAAACAGCAGCAACTACTCCATACTGTCATTTACGCTCTGGAGGCAGCTTGGCAGGAGTAAAGGTTTGGAGGTGGGGTCTGGGTTGGCAGCCAGCGCTTGTTCCGTGCCAGCACGGCAGCGTGGCCAGCGAGAGAAGGAGGCCTCCGAAGAGCACGCACAGCCCACTGAAGTAAAAAGCTAGTTCGTAAGACGTGGTCCAGTCGTAAAACCAACCTGAAAGAGAAGAAAAGTTGCTGCCAGAGCAGTCTTAAAACACCGATCCGCACCCTCTCGTTGCCGTACACCTACGCAGCTACAGAAGAAGACGTCTCCTCTTCCATAAAAGCGTCACACCAGAGCATGACTGATCGGGGAGCTGCCAATCCAGGTTACCAATGCTTTGAACCCAAGCCACTGACAAACCACAATGACAGCCAATAGCTGTACTCCCAGAGGCCGCTGTATCATGGAGCCAGAAACGATTTATTCTACTGTATGGAGCACAGACCAGTATGCGAGTTCTTAATTATGGTGAGAAGAACTTCGAGCATATTGTAATCTTTGAACCTGGGGAAGGCTGCAATGCCTGAAGAACACAGATTAGGACTGGGAAAGATTTGAAACTCTAGAGTCCCTGCCAGCACACGAGGGCAACATTAAGCCAGATGAAGCAAAGGCCTGGCTCAAAGCAAAGCAGGTGCTTGTGCACAGCTCCCAGATCCAGGCTGCAGGGATCCAGGTGATCCCAAAGAGATGCAGAAAAAGATGATTTTTGTATTGCCCTGTGGGGACCATCTAGAGTTTGCTGCCCAGTTCTGACAGCATGATGCTTGAGATCTCGTTAAATTACAGAGAGTGGCAGAGAAGGGGGCAGCGGCAAAGCGTGACTATCTGGGCCACCATAAACATCTAACTATCTCCTGATATTGCTCTCCAAAAGATCCTTCCTGCCAAGATAACATCAACCTGTGGGCAGCAAAGAGAGACAATTACAAGCAATTGTTTTATCCCTTCCCTTTATAGATTATCCTAGTTTGCAGTAAAGTGCACCTTATTCCATGGTAAACGCTTCTAGCATCATACCTGCAGAAACTACCCTGATTTAATTCCTGCACTCAAGAGGACTCCTTCATTAAAGCGCGAAATGTACGTGCTGAGGGTGCAATTCTTTCATCAGAAGGTTGGAAGCAGTTGTCCCACATGGGTGTGGCAGTGGGCAGCAGTGGAAGGGAGAGGAGAGACCATGGAACTTCTGCTGATCTGAAGGAGGCTCCTTAATACTGCTCGGGCCAGGGCCAAAACCCACAAGTTCCCAAACCACGGGATATCCTCTAATTTATTTAGCATTATAGTACATCCACTTACAAGGTAACAAAGCCATAACCTTCTGGCAAGGTGGAACTCTCATCCTGTTTGAAAGCCTCTCCTTCTGTGTGAATCAGAAATCCCCTAAAATGAGTCTGCCCATTGGGCTCTTTGCTGTTTCCGAGAGTGCCTGGCAGACACCACGGTGAAGTCCTACATGCCCTTGCACAGACAACACAATCTGGGTCGTTTGTACCATAACATGATTGCTTCCAAAAGTCCTCAGGCTTGGATGTTGGCAAATTTTTGAAAATATCCCCCAGGAAGGGCAACAGTATCAATACAATTGCTTTACAATTACATGCATTGGAAAATAAAGCAAATGCAATTTATTGTCCCATAGTCTTGTTCCCAAATTAAGAGTGGATTTCAGCCAGTGGTAGGAATGCTGGTTGCTGCTCTACTTTTCCATTCTAACTGAACAATTCTACATCTCCACTAAAAGGTTCTGTGGATGGAGGGCATTTTTGAAAGGAAGGAATGACATATGGCTGAAATGCCAACTTACCTACAATTGGTGGTCCAAGACTATTTCCAAGTCCAGCGAAAAACATCAATATGCCATAGGCGTGGGTCAATTTCTCGATCCCCACCGTCTTGGTTGTGACATAGGGAAAAATCGACCAGTTTCCCGCCAGGAAACCTAAAACCCCGGAAAGGATCGCCAGGGTTCCGTAGCTCTGTGCGAAGGGAATTAACACCAGCGCCACGGCCGTCAGGATTAGCGTCAGGATGTAGAGGTACAGAGCGTTAATGCAGTCCACGTCTGCCAGGACGCCCAGGGCCAGCTTCCCGATGGCCGTCATAATGCCGATGATTGAAATCAGAGGGACGACACAGTCTTCCTCAGCGATATTGGAGCTCCTCGCAACGTCCTCCATGAGTAACGAAGGAGGGAAGCCGCCAATGTCAAAGAGGAAGATGGCGATAAAAAGGGCGGAAAAGACTTTGTTTTTAAAAAGGCCCAATGTCTCCTCCCAGTAATTTAAATACCGGTCCCATTTCTTCTTGGCAAGCTGTTTGCAGAGATACGTTTGTTCTGCGACCTTCTTTCGGTAGCTGTCGGCCTCTCTGGGCGAAGCTGAGGGCAGTCGGCCGTGGACCGCGAGGCCGCCCGCTTTGCGGTCGCTGCCTGGCCCCTCGCTGCCTTCTCCCTGGGCCCTTTCGAGTATGGTGATGTGTTCCTCGTAAGCAGGCTTTTCTTTCTCTTTATAAATGAGGTATTGATCTGGAACCTTCTCGAGAGCGGGCGCCTGGGCCACCGGCAAAGGCCTCATCAGGCTGCCACAGGCTAGTATGTTTAGGGAGAGTGCGCCAATGATCAGCAGGCAGCCATCCAGCCCGTACAGTTCAATCAGCTCTTTCTGTAACGCAGCGTATATGAAAAGGCCCACGCTCGACCCTGGATGGAGAAGAGAGGAATGTGTCAGTAGCTTCATATCACCATCTGCTGTGCCATCTACTCTGGGGACTCAGACTGTGAAATCGGGAGGGAGAAACAGAATCATGGGTTGGACAGGGCTGCGAGGCCAGGGAGCCCCGTCATCCCTGCTCAGGTCAGGGACCCAGCGAAGGCACCCCAGACCGACGGCTGTCCAGCTCTGCTTCAGTTCACCCTATAAAGGAGAGCCCCCCCACACGCCTCTTTACGCCACCGGCCCCACCCTTGCAACTTGGCCTGAGTTTCACCCAGAACTCCATTCGGGTCTGAGGGTCTTCCAACCAAACACAGAACGATAGGCCATAATTCGCAGGAAGGCTGGCCACTGAAAGTTTGCTTTTCAGGGCTTCCTTTGGGGCCATCAGACACAGAACGAAAAGGGCAAGATGCAGCTGAAAGACTCTTGGTTCCTGAGTACCATGCAAAAGGGATGCCTTGGGGAGGGCCAAAGCATCAAGATGGCGGCCCCGGACACACAGTCAAAGCCCTGTCTCCTTCTGTGGGCACTGTGCCTGCGATGCAGTTTTAAAGGGGGCCTTGTGGTGGGCGACACGTCGACTTTTTTAAGCCCCCCGTGGAATGACTGTATTCACATTTCTTCATGGGTGTCATTTTTTACAGATTAATCTCCAAGTGCCTCCAATTAATGTAGAAAGCTACATAGCGGAGCAGATATCAGGAGGTTTCTGTAGGGGAACAAACGGCATAAAAGCTTGGTTTTTGAAACTGGTGTTTCCACAGAGGCTGCGGTGGGGGGCAAGAACTGGACCAGATCACCCATTCCTGGCTGATCCCCTTCCTTCTTCTCCCCCCGCCCCCATTATCCCATCAAAATCGAACACATCAAAAGGACCAGCAGAGAATTCAGGATAAGGCCATGGAGGTGAAGGAGTAACCCGAAACTGTTCAGAACTGAAGTAATGTTTAACTCTGATAAATGCAAACCAACTTTTGGTGTTTGGATGATATAATCTTAGTGAACCAAACTACAGCATAAGGTCGTTCAACCCAGAGACCAGCATCAGCTAAAACGACCTACCTGTGGAAATCAGACCAAGTGCGAGGCCTCTGCGTTTGTCAAAATACTGGCACGTGATCGTGACCGTGGCTGTGTACAGTAAGCCACATCCGAGTCCTAAAGGCACAGAGAAGTTTATGGCACATAATCAGCCCCCCACCATTCTTGGCAGTGCTGCTAATTTGATTAATTCAATGAAAGGGCCCGGGGAACCCTTCTGGAGGTCCAGCTCCCAGAGCCCCACGGCTGCCCCTGCACCGTTTATCTGAAGATGGGGCAAGACCCAGTGCCCACAAGCCTCTTGGGAGCTTTGCAGGGTTGGGGTCCAGGTCTAAAGTCAATACTACCTTCTAGAAGATGCTTTTAGCTGTGGAGGAGGGTGTTGGACTGTCCCGCTACCCGGTGGGGTCGGAGGGGACTTTGTGACTTTTCTTACCAACAATAATTCCATAGGAGCAAAACAGGAAGTAGATGCTGGGCGCAAAGCTGCTCATCATGAGGCCTCCTGCAACCATAAAGCTGCTGAAGATGGTGACCGGCCGTGCCCCGAAAGCAGAGACGCAGGTGCTGCAGACGGGACCTGCGAGGGAATCGTCGGGTGGGGGGGGAAGGGGTGCGGGAAAAGAGCAGGAACAATTTTTTTTATTTTAAATCGTTAAAAGAAGGAATTGAGATTTGTCGGCCTCCTTTTAAATCCTGAAAGGACAGCTGATGCACGGGACCAACCAAAGAAGGGCTCCAGCATAAGATTTTTTAATGTTTATTTCATCATTTTCACACCAGGAAAGAGCATTTTCTACCACCCAAGCCTCGGAGAACCACATGCCAGTTTTGGTGGTCGAGGCTGGCAGCACCATTGCAAGCAGGTCCCCCGCCTCCCCCTCCGTCACAGGTCAGCAAGGCTGCCTGCTCAGAAGTGACTTCCCTGTGGCTAATTCTCGGGCAACTGCGTATAAGATTGCAGTCTACGGACTTAAACGACAAGCCCACCAGACAAAACGCACAGCAGCAGGTTCCTCTCCCCAGCAGGTACAAAGCCATCAATATACGTTTCCTTCCCATAACGTGTTTAGATAAACTCCTATTTGCACCATCCAATTTTATAAGTGCCTGCACAGGGATCAGTCCAGCTGCGGACAATGAGGTTGATCTCCAGTGAAGAGGACTGTAGACTTCTTAAACGGGACTAAACAATACAAGCATTTGCAACTTTGCAGCAGTTTCTGAAAAAAGGCAATAATTCCTTCACCCCAGCAACCCCCCTTCCGACCATGGATTCGTAACAGACGAAGAAAATACAGCGGTCCCCAACTTACATGACCCTTCCAGAAACCTCTACATAAGTCAAGTTTCATTTAAGTCCAGGTACCCTTTGTGTGGCACCCTTCCACCATTTCTGCTCACGCACAAAAAGCCAGCCGCCGTGTCTTACACCACTTTTGTGGCTTAGGGAAAAAATTCTGAAAAGTGGTGTTAGACCTTGTCTAAATGATCTGTATCATCAGGGAAGACAAGGTACTTACAATGTGCACCTCCTGTGCTATGCATCACAACTCTGTTTTGACAAAGATAGCTAGTGCTCCTCGTTAAGGGAATAGCCAGCTCTGAACTGCAGATTTGTGGCAACTGGTTAAAGGGGTTACTCTGACGTGTCTGTCATACTCAGGTTCCCTGTGCCCTTAATTGGTTACAAAAGAAATCATGTTTTCCTGACATACATTCATCACTGATAAAATGGGCCTGAATGCGTCTTCCCAGGAGAAGAAAAGAGGGGGAGGGGAGGGGAGGGGAGGGGATGGAAATGGAACCTGGAGGAAGCAAGATGAGTTCATTCAAAGCATAGTAACTCTAGCCTTTGAGGCCTGAGATTTCTCCAGAGTAGGGCTTTGCTGCAACACTAGGGCAACCGTGTGAAATTTGTGACAACTGGCAGATACGCAAAATGAAATGTGGCCCTTACTCTGTAAGACAATTGATGGTACTGGAGGCAGGAAAGCTGCTTTCTGAAGTACCTGCCTGGGACTTTTGAGAATGCTGCCAGGTTTGGCCAACCAGACAAGGACCTCCAGAGAAGGTCCATCAGATGGGAATTTCTCCAGGACCTTGTGAAACGGGCGGGGAGATCCCCATCCTGCCAACATGTGTCAATAGGTCTCTCTGCTCCACTGAAGGCGCCTGTCCTTACATTGTCAACTCCTGAATCATTTCTCCAACTTGTTTGATCAAAGCCTTCCATTCTTAGTCAGTGTCTAGTTTAGCCCGAAGCAACTGTGGGTCACGCCCAAACCACCTCCCCATTTGCTGCCACCAAACCCAGCACCCTCCGTTCGTTTTTCTTGGCCCTGTGAGCGCTCATAGCCCACAGTATGGATGAAGAAAAGAGAAGGAGGGCTGCAGAACCATCTACCAAGGCCCTTTTTCTAGAATTCTTCACGAGGCAACTGAAGTCCTTCTTTTTACACAAACTTTCAATTTGGCTTCTTTTTGTTCTCTTTTCCTACTGTTTTTTAATTTGTTTGCGTGTTCCTGCTGTTGTTATCCTTCCTGACCACTTTGCATGAGCTTTTGGAGAAAGGTTGCATCAGCTAGGATTGTCTCAAACAGAAATAGGGAGGGAGGTGCTCTTTCAAGGAAACCCAGCCACGGAACGGAGGGAATTAGTGCCCAGTTCTAAGCCTGTTAGCAGCTTCAGTTTTCGGTCATGCGTACAATTTTAATTTAAGCTAACTCAAGAGTGAAGGTAATCCGTAAAACAGAGAGCCGCTAAGTATCCCTCTGCATTTTGTGCCAGCGACAGGGCATTTCATGACTCAGCACAAGGACCTGAGGCCTGGGCAAGCTTCACCACTCTCGCACCCTTCTTCAGTTGCAGTCAACAACTGACAGGCTTTCCTGTTTCAAGAGCCAAGCCATCCCCTTCTCTTTCAGCGAGCCACACTCTCTACAGCACCTTCCCACAACCTGCCCTCTAAAAAGCCGGGGCCGTGATTTACAGCATTCCCAGCAAACTCAGGATTTTCCGGTTGGAGGATAAGCTACTTTAGAGGCTTTCCCCCCAACCCACCATTTCATGGGGCATTGAGGCAAATACCAGATTTGTTCACTGTTTTGCTCTATTCATCACAGATTATGCTTTCCCATTAAAGGATCGTATAGCAATGAAGTCAGGTGGGGCAGGAGACTGAGTGAGTGCCAAGAGAGGTGGGCAAGAGCACCAGTGGTGTGCCCGTGCCCTGCAGGGCCCATCAGCTTGGGAAGTATGAGCAGGAGAAGCTGAGGAAGGGCAGTCTTGGACCCGGGCATCGGTCTTTCAAGGAGTCACAGGTTCAGGCCAGAGGATGAAGGGAGAAGGGTGGACTGGATGAAGGGACTCCATTTTTGGCAAAGCGAGCTCCTCGCTCAGAGCTTCCCTGGTACTGCGGCTGTCGGACTGCCTTCGTGCGCGGACATCGCCTGCCCTGGGAGCAGGCTGCCTTGGCCTGCTCCCTCGTTGCTGGACAAATTGGCTTTGCAGGCTTGGAAAACATGAAGAACCTGCAAAATCTCTTTTCCAAAGTCAGCAGTCACGGACAGCATCGCTTCTCGTGCCACCATGAATAGCCTCAGGAGAAAATCTATAATCTGCCTCTCCCTTTACAGTCGCCTGGTAGTTCTGCCACAGGAATTTGTGACATAGCAACCAGGATAATACGCAGTTTTAAGCGCAAGTGAAAAGTTAGGTTAAAACTTGCAACTATTGCTAGAAAGGTTGATTCCTGTTGCACTCCCCTCGTTCCTTCTCAGGGAGGTCCAGGAGAACTTACTAATGTTAGGATGTGGGCAAGTTCTTCCCCTCGGTTCCAGTTGTGGTCTGCCACAGAAAAAGGAGAGAGGGACGCTTTAGGGCACTGGTATATCTCAACTTACGGGAGCATTAGCATGTCTAATTTGCCACACGGCCATAGGTAGGCAGAGTGAAGAAGCGAGTGAGTTTCTCTGAGTGACGCTGAAACCGTTGTTTGGAATAAGCAGATTTTTCAGATTTTTCGTTCCTAGAGCATGAAGTGTTGCACCACCCAATCAGGAGTCAAGCCTAAGCAGATTTTAGACTTAAATCCCAGCACTGCAACCATCCCCATAATTCCCAGCCAGCAGCATTGTTGGCTGCATAGTTGAAAACGTTAAAACTGAACACCCCAGAAGGGGGTTTCAGGACATTTAAAGTAGCAGTTGTTCCATTTCCAAATGAACGATAAAATCACTTCATTTATAACTGATATTGCCAGGTATGTTTGAATTTTAATGCCATATTGCACAGCCAAACTCCCTCAACCAGGTCTTTAAATCATCTAATTTCTGCGGCGTAACTCAAGTGAATCAGGCGCTATTTACCAGGAATGGACTAGCTGCAATCTGAGGGGGAAAATCAAGTTCTTCACTGGAGTGAGTGGAAGCAGGCCTGGCTGCAGGCTTCGGCTAGGTGTTTTGTGGTGGACTTTCCTGGCTCAGGTTACGAAGTTCCTCCTCGGAGCCTTGATTGCCGGGAGAGGATCCTGGGCATCTTCTTTCCTGCCGCTGTTAAAGCTTAAAGGTGATGCCCGCCTGACCTTGAAAGCCAGCCAATTCTTTTCAAGGGCAAGGTCTTGCTTCTTTATCCACAAGGGCAGTGTTTCTCAACCCTGTCAGCTTGAAGATGGGTGGACTTCAACTCCCAGAAGGCTGGCTGGGGGATTCTGGGAGTTGAAGTCCACCCATCTTCAAGCTGACAAGGTCGAGAAACACCGCACAAGCGTGACAAACATCTCAGCCCAGCCTTCTCTGCCGCCTCCTAGAGTAAAGGAGCTACCGATGGCCAAGCCGGCCTTAGCAACCCATTCAGCGCCCCACGCTGGCCTGGCCCCCCCTTCGTAGCTCTCGGGGCCGGCGAGAGCCACCCAGCTGCCCGGTGGTGTGAGACTCAGAAACGCAGCCTGTGGGACCATGGGACCCTCCCTGTGGAAGCTGCTTGCTGGAACCGAAAGCCCCGATGCCCGGCCTCAGCGGCGTTCCCACAGCAGACGCCTTCCCCCACGGAGTCAGGGGCAGGTTCCTTCCTCCCTCCCTCAGCGTTTTTCCAGGCTACAAAAGCTGGTTTTCCTCTGAGATTCGCGCGTTAACCCTGCCAGACTCATGGGGACGGTCTTTTTCCCAATCCTCGCCCCCTTCCTCTTTTTCTCCCCCCTCCTCCCCCCTTTTCTATTCTTCCTTGTTTGGACTTAGATGTGCAAACGCAGCCCTGCCAAGCCTGGAGACTTCAAGCGCATCCACATTTCCAATTTTAATTCTATTTTTACCACAAAGCAGTTAGAGAAGGGCCAAGACCATCTCCTCTGCTGTGACTCAGACAATTGCACAAAAAGCCTTTGTATTTTTAACACCTTTAAGGTATGCAAAGTCATAATATTACAATTATAAAATCCACGGAGTTCAAAGTCATTATTTTGGACCCCGGGTGTCTGCAGGGTGGGCTCAAAAACACCCAAGACGTTATTATCACCTCCAATGGGCACTGTCGAAAATTAGACCTTATTAACCCTACCCTGCATTGAGGAAATTTGCATAGATACATTTCTGCCAAATGTATCTGTTTTATTCCATCTCTTATAACTCAACTATATTCCACAAATAGAAAGCAATTATTGCCTCTCCGGTAATCTGTATTAGTTTTTCTCTTTTGTTTAGACTGCAAAGTTTTTATAACATTTTCCTTCACAGTTTCTCACATATGTACTTAAGCCTGGCATAAATAAATACATCATCATCATCATCATCATCATTTTTATAAAACAAAATGACAAAGTGGTTTACAAAAATTAAAATAATATTTAAAAGCAAAATAAAATCCCATATTAATCCTTCTGCCCTCCAATCCCCATACAAATGTCTGTGCCCCATACAGAATTTTAGAGAAAGGTTTTGGAGGCAAAAGCAGATTATCTTTTCATGGGCCATGTTGAATATTTTTACATTTTATAGCTCTTTGTCCTGCCACTGAACTGAGCCAGATTAATGCAGACATACTGGAGAGCCAACAGATCATAAAAGCCTAACTCTGTGAAAGCAACTTCTATTTTAATTCTTTCTGAAATTAGTGTAATTTATTCTGCTTGTGGTGAATACAAAGAACTGGACTATCTAATTTGTGAAATTCTGGCCTTCAATTTTCACTACACCAAAGACGATGTGTGCGCAAATATTACAGTTCTAGAGATTCCCTGCTTCTTGCATCATTGGATATGTAAAGTTAGAGACTTGCTGAGATACAGTGCTCATTTCTATAGTACGAACAGAAATATATATTTGTGTTTCAATTCTAACCACAGGAAAAGGACTGCAATCTTTAGCAATCACTGCTTCAGACATTGTAGGGCTCACACAATGTGAAAACAACAGCGTTGGTCCTACTGTGGACTGCCTGCTAAACTGAAATGGAAAGCCCCCATTTGCAGAATGTAGAAATAATTGCCACTGGGCTTCCTTGCACTTACTACAACATCGTGACCCTGAGTAGATGATTCGAAGGAAAGAGACTAGGCCGACGGATGCTGATTGCAAGTAAATGATTATTCTTAAACTCCTTGCAATAAAGTTGCTGGTTTGCAGCTTTACATCATTTGGCAGTGAAATGTCATTGCTGGAATAGGTCTTCTCATCTGAACCGAGACACTAGGAACCCCCTTCTCCAGTTAAATTTATTTCTTTAAAGCAACGGGAAGGTTTCATAAGTAAAGGGTTAGATGTTAAACGTTTTCTCTTTCTTTTACTGGAGACTTACTTGCAAGCAGTCCAACTCCACTCGCCAGGGATCCGACCCACGCCGTCTTCCCTTTTCCTTCTCCAAACAGATCCAGCCATTCCACGTACAGCACCCCGACGGCTAAGGGCGACCCGTAGCACAAGAACTGGGTGAAAAAGGAGCCGAGGACTATCACCCAGCCCCACCCGCCGTCGGGCGACTTCTGGAACACCATTTTCCAGGGGAATCTGAGGGGTCACGGGCACTGCAGGGAGAAAGACAAACGAAGGGGAAAAAACGGGGTTGAAGAGGCAAGGGCACTGCTGCCCGAAGGCTGGGTATATATGCATTGAAGGCCATAATGAATCTGAGCTCAAGGATAAGAGAGAGAGGGTGGTGCTGAAGAGCTGGTGAACCTTTGCCAAGGCAAATGGCGAGCAATTTCTGGTTCCCACCCAGCTGGTCTCAAGAGGAGCATCAGCCCAGACATTCCCTTCACATCCATGGCAGAACCTTGATCTGTCACAGGCTGTGACTTTGCCGTCCTCTGAGCAAGCAGCCGACTGGAACAGCCATACGTGTGATGGCACGGCTGCCTCTTCCTTTAGCACGCCCCCTCCCTTCTTAAAGACACTGGAAGCTGTGGGTTCCCCCGGCCTTTGTGGCTTCTGTGTGGAGAGCTGAGCAGGCCTTGGGCCCCAGGCCGCTCTCCTTGGCTGCCAATGCGAAGGTCTGAACATCCAGAAGTCCCAACCACCAATGACGCTTCTGACAGATCAGGGTTTGCCCTCTGTGGGAGGAGAGCAGTGCTTTGGGGCAGGATCCCTGGGAACAGGGCAAGACTCACCATTGCTGCCATCTGCTCCTTGCCCACCAGCTAACCCAAGGATATGGGACAGGAGCTGTTCCGCAGGGAGGCTGAGAAGGACCCCCCACCCCCACCCCCACCAAGGAGGAAAGGATATGACTGAATGGCAAGGGTAGTGCCTGTTTGGCGCAAGGCCCTTAGAGCAGACCTCCTGTGGAACTACCACAGTTTTCTTTATTGTCACTCTAAATCACAATTCTCACTGTCCCCCACCCCTCTGCTTCCCATTTCCTCCCTACATCTTCCCTGCTCCCAACATATTCCTTATTCATGTGAGGCTCATGTGAGGCTCATGTGAGATCTCATGAAGTAACCAGCGAGCACTAAGACCTACAACCACCTTTAAGTTGCCACAAGAATATCTGTGTTGCTTTCGAAGCCAATCTGGAAGAAATACCTTCACAGCATATGGATGTATCTACTTGCCCTCTTCCTGCCTTCATCTGGGGCCATCACCAAAGCCTCCTCGGAGTACATTAGGTCCTACAGAAGCACATCAGCAGCCTGTCATCTGTCCAGGTCTTCACAGTCACAGCTGCTTCCAATACTAGCCATGCATGGCACTCTCCAGCCATTGGTGTGACGTGTGACTTCTTTGCTTTTTCAGTGTTGGCTCCTGGCGACTGCCTGGACAAGGCCAGGAAGTTTCCTTGGCAGCATGTTCAGAAGGGGTTTGCCCCGGCCTTCTTCTTCTCCTTCCTAGGGCTGACTGGCAGGACTAGAACTCACTCTCTCCCAGTTTCTGGTCTGGTGCTAACCACTAGACCAAACTGGCTCTCTGTGACACGTAATAAGATGCCCTAAATTCCTAGGCACAGAAATGACCTCGCAAATAGCTTTGCCCACTAGAAATCAGAGTAAAAAATGAGAAAGGTTTTTCTGGCCTCATCTTGGCCAACACCCAAACCTATCATAGTTCCTTTCTCTCTCTCTCTCTCTCTCTCCCCCCCCCACTCCATATATATATATATATATATATATATATATATATATAATATCTATCTATCATTATCTATCACCTATCTATCTCTATCATATCTATCTGCCTATCATTTATCTATATCTATCATCTAGCTATCATCTATCTTTGTGAAATGCTGTGCGATAGAAACTAGGAAACACAACTCTTGGATATTTTTGCGATTCATTTCGATTCAGGGATTGGACTTCTGCACCCACAGTTTTTGCCAAGTCTTGTTCCCCAGGGACACCTCCCTTCTGCACTCCCAGGCACGTCCTATTTTTCATGAGACAGGTGATTAGAAATTAATACACGTTCCAAGTGGACTTTCGTAAAGCTAGTGGCTAATGCAAATTCTTGAAACGGGTTAAAGGTTTTGAGCCCTCCCTCCTTACGGATACATAGTCCTTACTGTCCCTTTTGGTGAACAAAATATATGCCTGGAGAAGGACTTTGGATTACTGTTTAAATTAACTTTAAATCATGTTAATCTTGCTGAAAGACAGAGAGAAATTGTCCTACTGCTCCTGTCCTTAGAGAAAGCATTAATCTCAGCAGCAAAAATCTCAACCCTCTAGCTTTCAACCTGCCACAATCCAAGCCAGTTACTTCCAGAATCTTCTCTGGGTCATAATGTCTCCATAGACGTGCTTTGCCTGAGTCCTTCTCTTCAGAGAGGTGACACAGAGTTTTGTAAAGCTGTTCTCCTACACCTCCCCAGCCCGTGGGCAACACTTCCTTCCAAACACCGCAGCTACCTACCGTATTGGAATATCTGGACTGTAGTGGGAAGGAAGGGGAGCGCATTTTTGAACGTGCATGACATTCAGCATTAAGAAAATGAAAACCCTTAAAAGCAAAGGACCTGCCCTTTTATTCACTAAAACATTACTTTGCTCCAGTTAGCTGAAGCACAGAGGAGTGGTCAACCTGTTAGGACGTATCACCAAGCCAGAATGTTTTTCTCCCACCATCCACACACGCTGGGAAAACCTAACAGTAGCCTCACCACCTTATTCCCTGGCCTGCCGTCTCCTTTGGGTTGGTCCACTGAAACATTTCAGAAAGGCACAGGCTGGGTCTCTCCTAATGGCGAAGGCACTGAGGTGCCCTGAAGATGCGTGAAGAACATCAGGAGGGCTGTGCCTCTCTTAGGATCCAAAGGGGCTTCTGCAGCCTTGGGGGGCTCATGGCGTATCCATCTGCAACCGCCTCTGTCCCCAGGATTGTGCGGCTGCCCCAGCAGCTGCAGCGGGATCCAGAGAAGATGGGCCTGGTGTAAGAACTTGGTACCCTGGGTGCTCCAAAGCACCTTTTGCATTTGAGCTGCACCCACCAAGAAGAGGCGTTTTGCTGAAGGACAGCCTGTTCGTCAAGCCCTCCCTGCGACAATTCCCACAAAACACAAGCCACCTCCATCTACATCTTCCGACATGCCGATGAACGCAACAGCTGCCTCGAGCCCAGAAGAAATTTGTGTCACTCTCCAATCGTAGGGAGAATGGAGGTGGCTCAGGGTCGAGCTGTTGGGTTCTTGGCATTATCCGAGCTTGGTTGTTCCTGCAGCTGTTTCGTTACCAGGTTAGGTAACATCATTCATAAATGTTAGTGTTGCAGATTGAAGCATCTGACCGATCTGCTTCCTCATGTTCTCAAGACTGCTTCCTTCTTAACTGACAGAACATTTTCTTTTTACATAGACAACAGCCAGTGAGGGAGAGAAGGCAGAGAAATTGTGCTGTTTTCAGGGCAGGCTGTCCCTCTTTCTTCTGTGTGAAAAATTCCCACCCCACTAGATGCTTCCTGCATAATTATCTATTCAAAGCAGTCATTCAGACATATGCTTAGGAGATCAGGGAAATTCCGTCTCATCCAACATTTTCTGAAACACAAACACTGCATCATAAGACTTTACTTGCCTTGTTCATTCGTTTGTTCTTTTTCCTGAGATTGTCAGAGTCAGAATTAGGGTCCTTTCCTCAGCAAGTACAGCCTCCTTAAGACTTTTGGTAAAGGCTCCTTAAGAATTTCACTTTCTGCAATAGATAATCCTATACTTAGTTTGCAAAACTTCACACGGTCGGAGTCTTTAGTAAGGAATACTCACTTGGAAACTGGAATCCAGCCCTTTTGCCTATCTTGTTCTAAGGACGGTTCTCTGCCTGCCTCTGCAAGAGGGCCTTACTGCCCCTGCCCTCCCCCAGATGGGAGCCACCAGCGTGGATTCCTGCTTTTCGAGGCAGGTACTGCCAGCTGCATCTGAGGGTGGCAAAAGGTGTCCAAATCCATACAAAGGTTGGCTTTAGTGGGGCTTCCTCCTCAGTTGCTTTTCACAAGCCTGTCCTTATGCTAATCCCAATTAATTGGCTTCCATGTTGTTTGTTATTGGTGCTGCTTAGTCCTGGCGGGTGGGGTGGGGGGAGGTTTCTACTGAAAACATTCCAGCACCTTAGCCCTAAATTGAGAAGGGGGAAGAATACACCTTAAATGTAACAGCCTGAAAAACAAAAACTGCTTGGAAATTATTGCAGGATCCCAGGGTCTCTCTACCCTGAACTGCAGAGGGCCAGGACAATCGGAGCCCCCCCCCCCCCCCCCCGCTGATGTGCTCGCTGGGAAAGCACAGAACAGGCTCTCCAAACCGGAGCAGCCGGCCTCAGGTCACATGCCCAGCTCTGCCCGAGCACACAAGACCTGGGGTTTGGTGTGCTCTGCCAGGCCAGCCACAAGAGTGAAATCCCCGGGTGTTGGCAGGTGAGCCGAGGACAGGTGAGCCCGTGGCCAGATCCTGTGGCCAGCAACCAGTGGAAGGAAGCAGACCTCCTTCTCTGGCCAGGAGATGAGGGGCTGGAAAGGAGGCTTCGGAGAAGGGCAAGAAGAAGAACTTTCTCCAGAGATGGACGCTCCCCAAGAGCAGGCTTGGGGCTTTGAGCACCCCCAGGACCCCAGTCTTAAGCGTGTCTACTCAGAAGTAAGCCTCCCCTTGGGCCCCACAGCTCGTGCCAAGTCAGTCTTCCCGCCTCCTGGCCAATGCCTCGTACTACAAAGCCCACGGCCGGCCACGACCCAAAGGCAGCTGCGCGCATCACGCCGGGGGCGCCCCCGCGCCCCGGCCACCGGCTCCCTCCCAAGCCGAGCGAGCCGCTTCCCCGGCAGCGGGCCGGGTCTGCTGGCGGCTCGTCGTCCGCGGAGGAGCTGCGCCGCGCCATCCCTCGCCGGCCGGCTCCGCTCTGGCTCTCGGGCTGCCCGGCGGCGCAGGCGGGCGGGCGGGCAGGGCGGCTCGCCCCCTGCCCTGCCCTGCCCAGGCCAGCCCTCCCCTCCCCTCCCCTCCCCTCCGCCGCTCCCCTCCAGTACCTGCCTCGGCGCGCTCGCCGGGTGCCCGGTCAGCGGGGCGCGCTCCCTCGCCGCCGCTCGCCCCGCCGGGGACGCCCTGCCTGGCCCAGCCCTCCGGGCGCGGGGGAGCCGGGCTGGCGAGCGTCCGCGGGACTCCCTTCCTGCCGCCTCGCTGCAGCCGAGGAGCCGCCGGCCGGCAGCCGGTCCAAACCGGTTGGAACCGACGGCAGGGCGGCGAGGCGCGCTCGGGAAAGGAAGGCGGCGGCATCGCGGGACTCGGGCTGCGCTGCTCCGCCCGCCAGAAGGAGGCCCGCCCGGCCCGGAGCCGGACTCTCCGCCCGCCCTGCCGGGATCCGCCTTGCGCGGCCGCCCCTCTGGGCTGCAGCCTCAGCGCATCCCCGCCGCCATCCTTCGCGCCGCGGCCCCAGGCTGCCTGGCCCCGCTCGGCCCGGAGGCGCAGGGGGACCTCCCTGGGGCGACGCCGCCCACCCTTCCTAAAGGAACGGTGGGCGCGATACCAGCCCCCGTTCGTTCCCCCGTGAGTGCAGAGGGTCTGAAGAGATGAGGCCTTGAGGGGAGTTGGGGCAAAGGGGGTGGGGGGCAGCCCTCTGGCCCTTGGCGTTTCCCCCCGGGGCTGGAGAGAGCCCTGGCGCCGAAACAGACCCGAGGCTGAGGAAGGGGGCCATCCCAGGGCTAACCCTTGGAGGGACTGCCGGCCCCCAAAGCCTCCCAAACGTGGCCAGAGATTCAGCAAAAGGGCACATCCTTAAGAAGCAGAGTCTTCCCCGCCTGCCCCACTTCTCCTCCACTGGGCTTCCATGCCTCCCGCTCTTCCTCTGCATCCTCCCTTCTCTTGCCTGAAGAGCTTCCAGCTGAGGTGGGATTTGACGCAGAGATGTTCCCACATTAGAGCTTCTGAGCTGGGCTCCCATTCTTGGCCTTCTTCGCCCAGAATTCAGAGCCAGCACAATTCTGAGAGTTAGAAAAGTTGGAGGGGCAAACCCTTGAACGCCAGCTCCATGCCAACAAACTCCTGGTCAGTTTCTCAAAGGCTTGGAATAGCTGTTAGGCATGCAAGATTACCGTCCAGTCACACCAACCCATCAGAAAGATGACTTAAGCGCTTTTTTATTTTCTTTTGCAGAACTTTCTTCACATTATTATGCTTCATAATTCTTACAGGGAGTATCTACATTCTTTATTTATACATTAGAGCCCCTTTGGGGTCATGGTTAAGGCACCAGGCTAGAAACCAGGAGACTGGGAGTTCTAGTCCTGCCTTAGGCACCAGGCCAGCTGGGGGACTTTGGGTCAGCCACTTTCTCCCAGCCCTAGGAAGAAGAAGGCAACGGCAAACCACTTCTAAAATCTTGCCGCGAAAACTGCAGGGACTCGTCCAGGCAGCCTCTGAGAATCGGACACGGTTGAACAGATTAAAAAACAAAACAAAAACTACATTCTAGTTTTGTGGAAAGCTAGAGCAAGTAAATGAATTTGGGGACTCTGAAAGTTTGATACAAGTGGGAGAATGGATGAAGAAGCGTGAAGGTGTGCCAGTGCTGTGGAAAGATAGAAGTAAGTCAGATCCTGTTGCACTGGGATACTGTGGCAAAGCAAGAAGAGAGGATCCAGAATGTGGCCTGAATGCAAAAGTAACTGATAATGAAAAAAGTAAGTTGGAGAGGTTTGGTCATATGGAGCGAATGAATGCGTATCGGACTTCAAAACACATGGATGAAGGAAGAGCGAAGGGACAGAGAAGACCAAGGGAGTCCTGGCTGGAGGGCATCACCAAGATCTTCAGAAAGAAGAGGGGGAAGTTTAAAGAGCAAACTGCTGTGTGAACTGCTGTGGTGGAAGCAAGTATGGGGGGGGGGGGTGAGCAAGGATAAAGGTATGAAGAGATCTAGCGAACAGGGCGGAGTTAACTGGACTTAGTTATTTTCCTTCCTTTTTCTTATTTCATGCATTAACTTTCTTGGGGTTGTTATCTACCCCTTTTCTGCCATTTCCATAATGCTGCTTAATCTGAAAGGGGAAAAGTGTGATGGGTAAATATATAAGCAAGGCTATGTGTCCATAGCAAGCTTGAGAGTATGAAGAGTAAGCAGGGTGGATACAAGAAGGTAAGTAGAAAGGCTCCGATAGGCGGTCTGGCCTTTGGAAGGAGGCCCTCATGACCGGATGATTGCAGCTAAAGGGAATGTTTTCCAAAAGGATGCAGCAGGAAGGGAGGAATAATGCTTCTGTACGTAAGCTAGGTAGATCACTGCATGGAAATCCATATAGTCTTGGGTTAGACCCACGGAAAGTAACAGGTTAAATAATATGTTGGCAGGACACTCTGCCAACCAGAAGGTGCAAATGAGGCCTCTGCAAAACAAGCATTCACAGAAAACCCAGAGCAGCAATGTGGGATTTCAGCTTTCCTGATACTTGTGTGAAGTGTAAATCTAGTAGTCCTGGCATGGTGGGGGGGAAAAGGACTCTGGTGACATGTTTTAACTCTCCAAAGACAGAGAAAGACAATAAAAATGTTGGATTTATATCTAAGCCACAAGGACTGAGGAGGGAAGTAAACGTAGCTGGAACTCTGGAGAGATGCCATGTTGACATTTGTGATAGCGAAGGACAGAACTAAGCAAAGCCAGCTGTGTATCCGGGACACAGCATTTCAAAGAGGTTAGAGGAAGTTCAGGAGTCTTCCTTAGTTAGAAATTCCGAGAGAGAGAAGTACTCAAGGGGGATGAGGAATCCAAACAGCAAGGTAATTGCAAGCTCTCCCGGGAGAAGGGACATCTGAAGGCCACCGGGCTGCAAATGGCCAGAATCAGCAGCAGAGAGATACCGAGAAGTATTCCTGAGAAAAGGGATCCCAAGAGTTGATCAAACATGCTCCATCCAAGAGTCCCGTTTTTGAAAACAATGTTCGGGAAAGAGACAACGTGAACCACGTCCCAAGGACCATGAGGAGACAGTAGAAGAGTTTTCTGTATCTCTTCACCTACCTTCTAGTGGCCATCAGGATTTATGCAGCCCAGATCTGGTAGCCCTAGGTTCTCAAGAAGCTGAGACTGGAAGTGTGAGTAGGGAACAGGAAGCAGAAAACAAGGCCAAGAATGAGTGCAGGAGAGTAGCCTGAATGTGTAAAGCCAAGCGCAAGAGACTTGTAAAGGATTCCAAAAGCGGTAGAAGACCTTCGCTATGTCAGAAGCAGGAAGAGCCAGGAAGAAGGCTGCTGCTTACTTCCTTCTGTGCCTTGAGGGTCTTCTGTCACAAGAGAATTATGCTTGGCGAGGAAAACAATATAAGGAGAGATGGGACAGGCAAAGGTGCTGGAGAACATGTCATCCCTAGTTAGAGGAAGCACTTCTTGGGATCCAGAAAACACTGGCAGATGTTCTTTCTGAGAATTGTTGGAAAATAAAGCTGGTGTCAAAAGGCTAGAGCCAGGCAACCGTTTCCCTGATCCTCAGATGGGAGAAGAAGGTGGATCTGATCAACTACAATTTGGGAGAGATACAAAATTCTAAAAAAGACCATTAAGCATTGTTTAATTACTGGGAGCTAGCATGGTTGTGTCAAAAATAAATCATAGGAAAATCCAACTATGTCTTTTTTTTTTTTTCCTTTTGCTGGGGGCGGTGGGGAGACCTAGCAGCTTCAGAAGGCAGTTCCTTCTGCCTGAATCCTACAATGCTTCACAGCAAGGAATAATTGAAATTAAAATGAACCTGTTTGTATTAGTAGAACAACTGCAGTTCAATATGTTTACTTATGGGATATGTGGTTTCCCAACATTTGTTTTTAAACAAACTAAGGCAGAATCTGTCATATTACTTAAAAATGAAAAGTAGGTTTCCATATGCAAACAAAAATTGCTTCTGTATAAGCAAGGGGAGGCCAAGTTATTCTGCAGCAAAGGACAGAGACCGACACGAGTGGCTGCTGAACATCCTTCCAGGAACACAGTAGGACACGGTCTTCCATCGCTCCAAGGAGAGCAGGTTCGCTTGCCCGTATCTTGCCATTGCCCTGGCCTCTTCCACTAGAGGTGGCACCTTGGCCTGCCTGAGAATACAGACAGTCCTGCATAGACATGGCCATGCTTCGCAATTTATGTATATATATTTTTTAGTGCATTCGAGTCAGTGTAGACTCCTGGCGACTGCCTGGACCATTCCCTGCAGTTTTCTTGGCCAAATTCCGGAAGGGGTTTGCCCTGGCCTCCTCCTTTCTAGGGCTGAGTGAGAGGGACCGGCCCAAGGTCCAAGGCAGCTGGCCTCGTGCCCAAGGCAGGACTAGAGCTCTCAGTCTCCCAGTTTCTAGCCTGGTGCCTTCACCGCCACACCAAGCTGGCTCTTAGATTGTTTAAAATGGCTACTTGCCCGCCCCTTGTATTTTCAGGGATGACGCCTAAGAGTCGAAATGCGTCCATCTCCATCCCATCGAGAGATCTCATTCCTCGAGATGTGGAGGCCAGGACCGAAATCTAAATCTGATACGGCACCAGGTGTGCACAACAACAGAGCCAAGAGCCGCCCTGGCGCTGAAAGCGAAGCTGTTGCTGCCCACGGAGGACAAGCACAAACAGAGACTTCCCAGGGAAGAGCTGGTGTGCTTCATGCCTTGCGACACGGCCCCTTAGTGGACTTTTCAAGGGAGACGTGTCTGTGGGACTTGTGTCTACCGAGGAGTGTAACATGAGTCACTCCTCGCCGAGTGATTCATATTGCAACTGCTCCGTATCTCAGCTGAGATATGGCTAAAAGAAAACAGGGATGGAGCAAAAGGGACGGAGAGGGGAAACGTTTGAGGAGCGGTATTTTTTCGGGTCGCAAAGTTTATTTAAAAACGCCAAGACTCATTCCAAAGATTTGTTCTTTCTCGCACGATCAGAGGCCTGGTAGATGTTTTGTTTACTTTCTTGTGAACTACTTGTGGGATATTCTGTTTAAACCTTTGTGTGATTGTAATTTTCTGCTCTTAATTACCAGCCCTCAGTTGTTGAGAAATAAATGTAAGTGAAAACAGAGTATTTTTCAGAAGCGGTTGTTACACGGCAAAGTATATGTACGACCTGCTTTCTGAGGGAACGGCGTGCAGTTTGTACCACTCCGCTGTTGGTTGTGAAGTTCTTGTCGTTCTCCCTCCCTTACAAACCTTCTTTCTCTCTCTCTCCCGCCCCCCTTTCTCTTTTTTAGTTTCCTAAACCAAATAATGTTCTCCAACTTGTATGAAATTATTTCTTGATTGCGTGTAAGTTCCCAGCTGTTCATTAAGAAAGAACATTGCTAAAAGTCAGGCCTGATTTGATGGCACCGAGCTCGTCCCATGAAGATATTACTTTCCAAGGCTGGCGGGCAAGCCGTCGTCATTTTAAGGATGCTCCATTAGAGTCTGCGTTAGTTGCTTCCTTCCTGCTCTGTCTGTTTACCAGGCCCTGGACTGCATGTGGTGAGTGAACGAGTATGGACTCTGGTTCCCAGAAATGGTAGAGGAGATATTAGGATGAGGAAGCCACATTCTCCTGAAAGTTCACTGACTTCTTAGATTACTCAGATCACTTCCTTTAAGAAAACATTTAAAGAAGGGAGATAAGAAAAGTTTAAATTAGGTTAAATTAACCTAAATTAAATAAGATTAAATTGTTTCACACCACTGAAGTGTCATGTGGAAATCCAAAGCCCGGTACCTTTCAGCCTCAGCAAGATTTCTTTCTGAGGTGTCAATGTATGCAGAATTAATTAATTCTCAGTTAATTCAGCCTCAAATGGAAAGACTGACCAGCCCTGAGATAGCCACTCAATGCTATTTAGAAGCCTTCTTAAGTGACAGATGTCCCAAAATGGCCTTCTCAATTGCTAAGTTAAAGGCTACGTCATTATAGCCAGATATATGTAATGCAACGATATGCTGGGGTGATGTTTGTTTTCGCTTAGGCTGTGCTGGTCTTGGACTGTAATAACAAAAGACGGCACGAGACGCTTTCAGTTATATCTTTAAAGTGTCTTTTGATCGGGTTTATTTTATTTATGGGGGGCTGCACTGAACGTTTCTTGTTCTTAGTTGCCCAAAGTGTGTCAGGCTTGGAACAGGATATAAAGGAAGCCAATAGAAAGAGCTGCCGGGAAGAAATACGTTAGAAAAACAGACCCCCGTCACTCAAACAGCCAACCTTGGATTTAGGAGTGGCTGGGAGTTCGGCGGCATATACATTTAATATATCATTATTATCGTTATCACCGCTGTTGTTATTTCTAGTTCATTACGATCCAGGACTGGTACCAAAGCAGCCTTCCCCTTGCTGCCTCCCCTTGGCCCCAGGTCTGGGAGAGGAGCTCTCCTAAGGAACCAGGGCCAGCTGCACAAGCACAGGAGCCAAAGACCCCGTCCTGGAGTCCTGCAGGTGGAGGCGCCCTGCTTGTTCGGGGCAGCCACTCCTCCTGGCAAGAGGGAGGATGACCGGGAGTGCCCCCAGTGCCCTCGCCCAGGAACGCAAGCGCGGCCCGGGAGGAAGGGCGGCCCCTTATGCGAGGAGCACCCGTGCCTGCAAAGCCTCCGGCTGGACTCCCGGCCCTCCCTGCCACGAAGGTGAATTTGGAAAGGCCACCGAGCGCAGCCAAGAAGGCGGCTTCCCGTTGCCTGCCACTTCCCCTTCTGCTCACCGGGTAGGGCAGCTGATGGCCTCTGAGCGGGACCGGCGGCCAGGAGTGACGGGAGGTACCACTGAGCCAGTGATGGGCAACCTGCCACCCCCAGGTCCACATCCTTCCTCCCCCTGATTTTTTTTTTTGTTTTGTTTTTTGGCAGCCCCAAAGACTCCTCTGACTTCCCCATCAGATGCTGACTCCCAACCTTTGAGACAGGAAACAGAATCTGCAGTGAAATGCAAAATAGCTTAACAGTTTTGTTTTGCTTTTTAAATCCCATCTTTCAACACTGCTTTTAAGAAGAACAAAAAGATACAGGCACGGATTCTGTAAGAATGTTTTCCAGTTGGTCTCAAGAAGGAGCGCGGCATCTAAGAACCCGCATGCGAGATTTCCATTCCCCCAAAGCTTCTGACGAGACACCCCCAGCCCCACGGAGCCAGTCAGTCACAAGCAAGTGAAATTCTCTTTGGGGCAGGCACGGCCAGCAGCCAGGCTTACTATCGCCATCTGCTCTCGAGGCACCGTTGAGGAAGGAGGAGGAAGTCTTGCGCAACTGAGCGACAGGGCCGAGTGTGCCAGAGACATTTGGCACATGGGAAGAGCGGGTGTCGGTCCCTGCTGCCTCCTTGAGCGATGGGAGGAAACCTTTCAAAACTCCCCCTGTGCAAAAGCCTTTCGGGGACTCCCCTTCTATTCTGAGCCTCTCTTTTCAAACCTTTCATTGCTGTTGTTGCCATGACCTTTGGCGGTATTTTACCTGCACTGCTCTCTGCTTGCGGTCCATGGCTGAAAAATGTCCAGGAATGCGCCTTTTAAGAGTCATGGCATGACTAAACTCAGTGGCATTTTGGGTGCTGTGCTCTGAAACTTACCTTTCCTGAATTAGGGCTGTAGGAAGCTGGACTGGTAGCCCCAACTGGAGTACAAAGTTAGTATCCCCTTCACGGTGTTTGTTAGCTGGGAAAACTCCATGGACAATTAAACTTCACCTTTTAAAACAGGCTTCACTCTTTTCCTGATTTCCTTCTCAAAAGTCAGCCCAGCAGTTCTCCACCCCCCCCCCCGCCCCGCCCCCATGTGCCAGGTCCTGTAGGAAGCACTGGGGGCCAGTTTTGTCTCTTCCCTCCGGAAGAAAATGGCATTTGCGGGGAAGGAGCAGGGAGGCAGATCAGAAGGTGGGCAGAGAAGGGGAGACACGATGCAGATCCATTTAATTTTGCATACTGGGGAAAATCCATGCAGACCTCCTCACAACGTTAGCGCTTGGGGGTCATCCAGAAAAGCACCCTGCACAATTCAGGGGTGAGTTGGATGCTGTCAGGCTGATTTATAAGGGGAACTGGGCCCATTTGTGGAGGGTTGGGGTCCCAATGACAAGGCAGCCTTGAGGGCAGCTGGCAGCTTCTGAAATTGTGGGCGCTGCTTGGAGCAGAAAGACCCCCTGCCGGGGTCATGTGCTCCCTGAAAGCAGCTGCCACCCCCCCACACACAAAAAAAACCAGGACCAGATGGCTCATAGGCCTGGTCTAGCCGAAAGCGATCCTGTCCATACAGAAAACAGGATTTTTACTTGCTTAAATGGAGAGAGACTCAACCAGAACAGCTGCAGGCGACCTGACTGCAATAAAACTCTCTTTTTATATGCAAGCCTGCTGTGAGTGTGTGTGTGTGTTTGGGTGTGTGTGTGTAAAGCAGGTGATTTGTTCTGGTGGGATGAGGTGCTTGGTCCTTTCCACGCTTTCAGGGGTCTGCGTGGGCACACCAGCAAATGGGGTCACCTGCTATTCAGCCAACAGCAGGTTTGTGCTGGTTCTCCTTCTCTTGAACATTTTCCTTCATGCAGTTCAAAACTCAGTTTATCAGCACAGCTGAATTTCTTTCCTCACTTCCTCCTCTTCCTGTTGATAAACATAGCTGAGGTTAAGATCTGGAGGGGCAAAATATCAGCTGGAGAAATCTGGAAGCAGCTTCATGCTGGTGTTTGGCTGCCCTCCAGACATACAAGCGGAAACATGAACGAAGACACACACACACACACCCAGCGTGCTTCTCCTTTTCTCAGCTGGATCATCCAGGGCAGAGATCAGCTGAGGTGAATTGGATTGAGATGGGAGCCTGCAAGAGATCCAGAGGCCACCCCAACAAGAGGTGGTGAGAAATGAGTGGGGCGGATCTCATTTACATCCCGTAGTGGAATCCCCACTTCCTCCTTCAGCCCCCGTGCAGCAATTTCTTGGCAACAAGAGGGCAGGGAACTGGCGGAGCACAGCTCCGGGGGCTGCTTCCCGTCCCCTGGCCATGACCTCTGCCCAGGTCTCCTGCCCGCAAGGGGGGGCTTTGCACGGAGCAGCTGGCAGCACTCTGAGCCGCTGCCCGACCCCAGCCCCTCCCATGGGGGGGGTGCTTCAGGAATGTCTTTGCTTGCAGCCCCAGCCAGATCTGGCTCTGTTTTTGAACCAGATTTTCCTTTTGCTGGTTTCTCTCCCCACGCTAAAAGCAGCCTGGTTCTGTTTTCTGAGAAGGGTCCTAGAAACCAGCCAACCAAGACCAAAGTTCCACCCTCCCTTATGTCATTTCTTTCCAGGGACCCACTGGGTTGGAGGGAATAAAAGCGACCAGTCGTCATTCCCATCAGAAGAGGGAAGGGGAAGGAGAGCCAAGCCCACCAGCTTCATCACACGGGCGAAGTTCTGATTTTCCCCACGTGCCCTTGCAGCGAGCTGCTTTCTAGCAGTTTGGAGACGTTGAGCGCCTTTAGTTCAGTCACTCTGCAACCAGCTACTCATCCCTAGAAGTCTGTCTCCAACTTTGTCTGATGAGAGAGACACTCTCAGTAGCCTTTTTAAAATCCAAATCCACACTCCATTGATATTTGCAAAGGAATATATTGAGGAATAAATCTCAAATATTGAGATCCGACTTTTCAATAAACATAGCACATAGGACAGTTTCTTGAGCAGTTAATCTGGAAATCCTTAATTACACTAAAAAATTATTAAACTAGACCATGATTAGCCAAAAACAAGCACTCAGTCCTAGCGAATAACCTAAGATGCATGGGAACCAGCAATGTATGGCTTTTTAAGGGAGCTGATAATTTAAAATATTGTCGTTTCCAAAACACACGCTTTGGAAAGAACCCATGCAAAGCACATTTATTTAAATAAAGCTGCATGACAATTAGCGTCTATTACAATCTGCTGAAGCAGCCTCTGCATAAACAAGAGGAGATGCGTCGTCTTAACTGTTTGGATGTTTGGATAAGATGAAGTAATAAAAGCCTACTGGAGGAGATACTCACACCTTAATACTGTAACACGCCCTACATGGGGTTGCCCTCGCGGAAGCTGCAATCATGCAAAACAGAGCTACTGATTTGCCAGTTGGCATGAGATTCAGGGATCACGTGCATTAAACAAGAGCTACTGTGGGGCTAGCTCTGCACCCCACCCGTAATTATCCCCTGCTCAAAGACACTCGGAATCACAGCCTGACCTCACAACCACATCTCAGAGCTGCTGAAGCCACTAACTCCAACCCCTGCTCCGTGCGGGGATCCAAATTAGCATTCCCCCCAAATGCCGAAGTAGCTGCTGCTCGAACACATTCAAAGCATCTTCTCGGGATCGCCGGTTGGTATTTGGTCAGATTCTGCTTTCGGTAACCGAATTGTATTTCTGTGTCCCGCACTCAAGAGAGCAAAAGAACAGATCTTGACCTTCTCCTTCCAGGTGACACCTTTCAGGTGTTGGAGGAAGGCTGTCATGTCACCCTCCCTCTCCTCAAGGCCTGCTCAGCTGCTTCCATTGCCCTTCACAGGGCTTCGCCCTCACCGCCTTCCTCCAAACCTGTTCCAATTTGTCTAATTCTTCTTAAAGCATCGTGTCTAGAACTGGAGGTGGACCTAGAGGTGGGGCCTCTGACTAAAGCAGGGTGAAATGGAATGATTACTTCCTGGGATTTGGAAATTATGCTTCTGCTCATGCAGCCTAAAATTGCACGTGCCTTTTTTCAGCCACACCATGTAGCTGGCCAACACTTTGCCATCGAGTTCTGTTCTAAGGCCTTTTTCACAAGGACTGTTGCCAGACCAGGAATTTCCTATCCTATACCTGTGCATTTAATTTTGGCATTCTAACTAAAGAACTTTACACGCATCTCGGCTAAATTCATTCTGTTACATCCACCTCATTTCTCTACCAAGATCATTTCAAATTTCATTTCTGCCTGAGGGAGTATTAGCCATCCCACCCAGTTTTGAGTTATCTGTAAATCTGGTAGGCCTCTTCACTGAAGCCTTCCTATAAAAAATATTGAAGCATAAAGGACATGGGGCTGATCCTTGGGGAAACCCACTCCATACCTTTTTCCAGTCTGACAAGGAGCCACCGATGAGCAGCCCGAGTATGTTTTCTGGAGCCATTTACGTCTCCGTGCAACCCCGTCAGCCAGCTTGCTCACCAGAGCATTGTGGAATACTTTATCAGGTGCTTTATTAAGTCTACAGCATTCCCATAGTTGACTAAGGAAGTTACCCAGTCAACAATGGTCTATCAACAGACCAATCCTGGTTTGCATTTCATGCTGGGATATTACTTCCGTAAGTATTAAAAGTGAGTTAATTAACCCTCTAGTACAACTTCTTTCCAGATGCTCAGCAGAAGGGAGGGTGGCATGATTTATCAGGACAAAACAAAAATATCTGTAACTCGCTGTATCTACCCCACGTTGCCTTCTTGAACTTCTTCAAATAACGCACAGTTCAGGTAGTACTTGTGGCTTCAACGTTATAAAGCTTGCACTTGAGGAGGATGAAAGGAACCAGTCTGAGCAGTTCAGGGGAAGGTTACGGGGTTTCCGTGATTGTTATGGAAAAGCAACGATGTCTTCCTGCTCCTCTGGCGCCAAACGCCCTTTTCTCCGCAAGCGAAGATAAACAAGAATTTTTACCTCGTAGGCTTGAAAATGTGCAGCGCCAGTTTCGCTCAAGAGCAACAGCAGCTTTTTAACTGCATCCCCAGAATCATTTCCAGGGACATAATGCAGCCAGCTCTACGGTTTTCCCCCATGAAGACACTCAAGTAAACTTGATAGGTAGGGAAGGTGTCTTCTTTTAAAAAATAATAGAAATACAGCCTGATCTTGCAGGAGGGAGGCTTCAAAATCTGGTTAGCCAACAAATGACAACCAAGCAAAGCTGTGGACACGCACCTTTTCGGGACGCCCCAGGGCGCAGCCCCCAGGAAGAAAAGGCTCTTGCGTCTCCGCTCATCCCTCCTGCCCCAGGACGGCCTTTCAGAGTCACACGGAATGATGGCTTTTGCTGTCCTCTCTCATGGCTGAAATGGCCCTCGCCTCCATCCAAAAGCCACTCCAAGGAGCTGGACCCTTCAGCACCGCAACTGACCAGGGCCGCCTGTCCACAAGCCTTGCTGGAGCCAGCCAGCATCCACAGGTCTGGGACTCCCGTGGAGAAAGTCGGGGGCAAGCAATTGCCTTCTTTAGGGAGCCCCTACTCCAAACGCTGGGAGCAGGGAAGTCTCGAAGACGATGGGAAGAGACCCAAGCAAAAAAGAGAGGATGCAAATGCTGATGTTGTCTGTCTAGGACAGGGACTGTGCTCAAGATTAAGCCACCGAATAACTATCTGCACAATGCATAGATCAGATGAACTTTCCCCAATTGCCTCTCCAGGGAAACTAAGCAAGGAAAACGGTTCCTGTAGAAAAGTGTGCAAGATACTCAGGTGATTCTCATTACAATGTAGCTTGCTTGGGGGTCTGGGGGTAATGTTAAAAAGACACGTGTTTCTGATTGCAGCTTTAAAGAGTAAATTTAAGATTAAATCACACCTTTTCTGGCACTTATGTGGCATTGGAGGCAAGTATTCGTTTTTGGTCTGTTTTTATTTCAGCAGCCCAACGGATGGATATCATTCTTCCAAACATTACCACCACATGGGGAAAATTAAGTGTTTAAATAGGCCGCAAGATCTCTCCGTTTACCAGGATCTGCTTTCTATCTGCAGGTGCCCATGCAGAAACCAGGAGCAGTAAGATAGACTTAGCAGTCTCAAAGGTCTCCTGGGACATGTGCCGCGTGCTTGCCCACCAGCGAAAGCAACCAGGATAAGCAACCAACCAGCCAACCAAAGCCCATCAAGCAGAAGTTCAGCATCGCATCTGAGCCACGGTGCCTTGCTCCCGCTCTCAAATGTACGTGCCATGAGCTGTCTTTCTCCGATTCCTTCGTGCGGGGATGGACAAGCTCTTGACTGCCAGAAGCCACACTTAACGTGGGGGTATTAGGGAGAAGGTTGCGTTTTCTGGTATTGTTGGCTGCCCCCCTCCCCGGTCTTGGATTCATGTATGCTTAACCACGTGAAACAGATTCTGGAGCACACGCCACAGCTTTTCTGTTTCTTACTTAAAGTATGGGGCAGGGGGGTAGAGAGAACCATGCACTGATTTTTGGGTACTGAGGTCTTATTTTAAGTTGAGTTGTAGAATGGAATCTTGTCCCTTCGCTGATTTTTCCCAGGCAGGACACGTATGTTAAAAATGCAACTCTTTATTAGATCCTAGCTGAACACCGTATCTTTGATAGATACTTCAAATGCTGAGCGAATTAAGCCCAAGTCTGGCATCTTAAAGTGTCCCCCTGAAATACTTTAATGCAAGAACATTAAGCACATGCCTCTAAAAGCCATAAAAAGTAACTGGAAACGTTGAAGCAGGGATAACTCAGCCAAAATTGACTTTACGGGGAGCTAACCTATGCGTAAGACTCTCAGACACAAATTAAGGAGAAACAGCAGTGCTCAAAAAATTGGAAGGGATTATGCCTTTGAGTCTCCTTTCCACTTCATAGAGGAAAATATGAAATCATGCAAACTTTTTACAAAACACTGATTTCTTAAGCTTGTGCTTTCAGTAGTATGTTTAGACGTATCACAAAAACAGAGCACTGCCCCGTTCGGTACTGTCTCAAGCACCACACCCGAGTAGGAGGACTTAACTTTTAAAAGTAGTGTTACTACCTTGTAAAGGTTAGCAAGTAGGAACCCCAAGAAAAGGCTCCTATGAAGGCAGAATGACATTTCGAGGGGGAAAAAAGACACTTCGTTCCACTGCAAAGTGAAACAAACCATTTATTTGTGCTAAATGAATTGAAAGAATGTATTCCAGAATACATTTCTTTATACATTGTACCGGCTTATGCTGCTAAATACGCATTTGCTATTGTCACCTAACTTTCTCTTGATCCTTTTCTACCAAGCAATACAACAGTTTTGGCTGTTTATCATATGCTGCTATGAATATGCACCTCCCATCTGATTTTTCTTCCCAAAGCCTAACGTCATGGTTTAAACTTTCAGAGAGGAGGGGCCACACCATTAAAATATTTTAAACAAGGGGGAAACCAGGCTTTTTTGCTTTTCATACAAACTGCTTTCCTACAGCAGAAAGTCAGAGAACAGGCTGTAGACGGCCCCAAGCATCGTAATGAAGCAGCGGGATGGGAAGGGAGGAAGGAGGGAGGGAAGGTCGGACCAGGGAATCATACGTCCTACAGGCTCTGACGCTCCAGACAGTACCAACACACTGGACAAAAGGGGCCAATTGCTCATGTATGCTTTACTTGGGGTCTGGAAATTAAGGGACACAATTAGAGAAGTGAGGTTGGGCTTTTGCTTTCTCACTAAAAGCTGTCCTGAAATGTGGAGCTGATTTGCTGAATATGCTGGAAACACTCTGTCATATCTGGGAGCTTGTAATATACAGCCCATGCCTTAGTTTTATAATGCAAGATGTTGTGAAGAACTACAGAGAACTACCCCTTTTTATTTTAGAAAGGAGGAAGCTGGGGGGGGGGGTCGGGGGGGTAAAGTAAACGCCGTACGGGGAGCTCAGCAAAACGTAACGCCATAATACCAAGCGACGGAGCCGATGTTCCAGCCACGGGAGGGGCATACATCTATGATCCAATGTCAACACTGAGGGATTTTGGTTGGCTTGCTTTAAACTGATGTCGCGGATCCCACACCAACGGCTGCGCTTTAGAGAAACAAAGGGAGGACACTTCGTACACGGAAAGGACCCCCCGGGGCGGGCGATCCCCACGAGCCATCATCTGCGTTCTTCCCTGGAAGCGCCTTTAATGCAGGCAACGAGCTAACGCTGGAGGAGGTCCTTAGACAAACTTGTACAACACAATGAAACAGTGAAGCCTCGAGAACTTCAGTGCAAGTCAGTCAACTCCGAATTGACCGTCGTAAGCCTTTGGCTTGTAGTAAACTGCTCCAGGGGATGAGTCCAACTCTGAAGGCAGGATCGCTGGCCGGGGGCGCTAAGGCTGAGCGGAGGGCTGGAAAGGAGCCGGCTGGGGGGGCGGAGGGGGGGGCGGGGGGGCCGACGGCAGCGGGGTCTGCGTGTTCGGAGAAGGAGGCGGGGTGGGACGCTTGAACTTGTCCGGGCTGTTGCTTCTTCGTGGCAAAGGCCTCTGCGGGAGGAAACAAGCAAGCTGGGGTTACAAAGACGAGAACGAGAGAGGCCCTGACGGTGGCAGAGGTAACTGCCGGAAAAGCCACGCCCAACGAGGGGTCCTGGCAAGGCTGCCGTTCTCTGAGCCCCCCCCCCCCCCCAGCCAGCCAAGCCACGGAAGCAGCACAGCCTCAAGCCAGCCGGTGCAACAGCCCCTCGCCGCACGAGCCACAAGGCATCTGCCTTAAGCGGGACGCTAGACCAACCATCTGAAAACACGTTCTGGAGCCCGTGCCTTTTGCTAACCTTGC
The DNA here is from genome assembly GCF_059951505.1 of Python bivittatus. Taxonomy (NCBI): domain Eukaryota; kingdom Metazoa; phylum Chordata; class Lepidosauria; order Squamata; family Pythonidae; genus Python; species Python bivittatus. The sequence continues at coordinate 11,034,057 of NW_028277033.1, forward strand.
CTGCTTGTTTAATGTGGACACCAGGGCAGAAAAACAAAAGGAGGGGAGGCAAGGAGGAAATGCTGAGCAAGGCCTTGTCAAGCGCGGTGTGTCAGTTTACAGACACCGCCTCTGCGTGACGGGAAAACCATCTCCCCCAGAATTCCTGGTCTCTCTCGTCCAGGTGATCCAGATCTCAACATGTCACCTTGCAGAAACCGAACGGCCTGAGCCTGCGGGCGCCCCCACCGAGGGCCAGTGAGATTGCCTGACCTTCTACTGCAAACGCCCTTACTCCCGCTCAGAGTAAGGTAACCTGAAGGGGAGTGAAAAGGGCTGAGTAGCTGTCCAGGGCAGCTGATTCCGGGAGACCCACTGAGAACAGGGACCGTGGGATCTTCTGGCTGCAGCTCAGGCCACACTTTCAGAACAAGGGGAAAGCTAAGAATGACGACTGCAAGTCCAGTCTTACTGCATGAATCACCGAACAACTCACTTCTTCGAGAGGGGCAGGCAAACATTTTCCACCTGTCCCCGTGACCCCTCCCTGATCCTTGTCCCATGCTACGCATACTGTACGGTTAGGAGTGAGTCTCTGCCACGTTCTCTGCGTCAGAACCTCAGCCGGAGCACTCCTCCAACCCTCACGGAGTGGCTGGGGCACAGGAAAGGGGGGCCCGAAGGCAAGGACTCCTGCAGAAACGGTCCGGTGGTTGTTCACGTGTGGAGGGGGAAGGGGCTGCGCCCTTCACCTGAAACTTGCTTGGGGGTAAGTTAATGGGGCGCATCACTGCTGCAAAATTACTTGCCCCAATTCAAAACTACTTGCTAAGTAGAAAACCCTCATCTGTTGCAGCAGCAAAAAATAGTCCCGATGTCTTTTTTGTGACTTCAGAAAACTGGCGGTCATGGTCATTCTCTCATGGGTTCTAATGTTGCAGTCTGATGCTGAGTGTCAACAACAGCTGATGCTGGACCACAGTTTCATTTATCTTGCTCCGCAAATATGAAATGAAGATGCAACATAATGCCCCAAATGGGGCCAAACTGCTATTCTGGTGGAAGGGTTAAGCAACAAGCAGAAATCTACTCTTCAGAGGCTGAAGGAAACGGGTGAAAGGAGGCATATCCTGCAAGAGGCACAGTACGAGGACAGCCACATCAGTCCACGGTGGCCAGAAACCCCCCGGGGTCCGGCAGCAGCTTTTTCAACTAACAAAAAGGCAAGATAAACTGGAAGATGCCATTTAGGGTGATCAGTTCACGGTCGGCCCTGAACCTGAATCAACCTGGGGTGATTGATTTGTCAAGCGGGAAAGGCAAGAAAAGCAGGGTGTGCTCTTTATGATTTGGGGCTTTTATGGGCTCAGAGACGCTCCCCACTATTCATGCCCTGCAACCCTCTGAACTTTTGTTCTGGAGGTGGTGCTGGTGGGAAGCAGGTGCTAAATGGGGCACACAAACACGTAACACAGTGGTAAGGAAAGAAGAGCCGCAGAGCACACGCATGATGGGTTCAAAGAGGCAGCCGCTATTTTGTAATTCTGGGAAAATGATCATCCAGTGTTTCTCAACTTCAGCAACTTTAAGATCTGTGGACTTCAACTCCCAGAATTTCCCAGTCAGCATGAGTTGAAGTGCACACGATGTAAAGTTGACAAGGTCAAGAAACATTGTATAAAAAGAGAAAGATGGGCTTGACAGCACTCCGGTGTGAAGACACCACAAAGCAGCCAACACAAAGACAGCGTGTGATTTACGACAAGCTGATGCTGTAGAGACTCACTGTAATGCTGTGGGATGGCCCCATATGCTGCACGTGAAGGCCTGGAGAGTTATAGTAAGACATGCCAGCTCTGGTGAGTGAAGTCGGGGGAGTAAAGCCAACGGTGTGACTTGCATACGAGAGACCTAAAACCAGAAAGTGAGAGAAGGCGTCATTACTGGGGAGGTGCCTCAACAGCCAGTCCAGGAGGAAGAAGAAAGGAATCACTGCAGAAAAGGTATTTGCAATGGTCTTGACAATGTGATGGTGGTTCCTGGCCAGGCACAAAGGGGTGACGCCATTTAAGCACCTAAACGTATAGTTTGCTCCAATCCAAAAGCTTCAAGGCAGGAAATAACATGGCCCCTATATAGGTTGGAGATTTAACACTAGGAGTGGCTGGGTTTGCTAAAAGAGGGAAAATCTATTTTCACCACTGAAAAAATAAAAGTTTGAAAAATCTAAGACTAAAGAAAGGATATAAAGGAAAAATGTTGAAAAAAATATAAAAAACTCTCTCCGATTTACATTCGTGGTTTCCAACAATTCCATGAAATAAAAATGACTCTGTTCTGTTTGTTGGCTAGTTACTTACCAACATTTTAATACAAGTCTTTTACTTCCTGAATGCTGAAGAGTCTCCACTCACTGCTTCTAGTGGAAGATTAACTATATATCTAGGCAAGACAGGCACGTGCTATCACAAACATAAAAAATCAGAATTTTCCATATATTTACCTGGTGAGATGGGTCTGCTGGAACTTGGAGAAGGTGTGTATGGAATTGGACTTGACACAGTGCGAGGTCTTAATCCTTGCGCAGACATTTCGTTAAAATATCTAATTTAAGAGATACAGATCAATTAGTTTTAATTTGCCATAAATCTGTTTTCTTACTTTAGGCTTTCTTCTAGTTTTTCTCAAAGTTTTGCCAAGATACTAGAGGAGCATCATGATAAAGTTGGTACAACTGACTAAATAAAAACCATTTTTAATCATTTACAAGGGTGACACTAATAAAATAGACATTTTAAAGCATATTAAGTATTTTACACAATCACTATAAATGGTATATTACACTTTTACACAGGCCTGTAAGGAATATGGGTAACAAAGCTAATTTCTGAAATGCTACTCCCCCCTTCAGTCCAAAAAGCACAGATTGCTCTTCTGGCACTGCCAACTGCAACACGTCCAACCCTCTTCAAAGAAAGCGGTCTGTTCTTCAGAGGAATTCCGTGCACATTTAACTGAGTTGTTCATTAAAACGCACACGCTGACTACGTCTGTCTTAACTGGACGACAGTGCTGACTTTGAAGTCACTAAGCTGCTAACTCCAATTGTGGAGGGACACATGAGAAACGCTTCTTGTTCTGAAGGCGTGGCACTACGATAACCAAGCTTCCACCTGCAAACTTCAGTTTAGACTCCAGCTTAAGTGGAACATCCTCTAGTTACCAGATGGACGTAATTACTCCTCAACATTAACAAAGCAATATAAATCAAGCAGAAGGAGAATCCCCAGGAACGCAGGCCTTGTTATCTGGTCAGAGTGACTGAACTGTTCCTCCCCTTGGAAATGCCTTTGTTGTATGCCCAAATTAGCCCCGTATCTTCAAAGAGAGGGACAACCCAAAGCAAGGCCGTATCAGGAGTAGCTCTAAAACAACGTATCCTCCTGCTGCTGGTGCTGCTGCTGGCTGCCCCTGCAGTGGCATGGAGTGACCCATGGCATCAAGCTGGGCTGTTAATTACAGAGGAGAAAGGGACAGAAATGGACCGGGGAGGGTCTGTTTCTGCTGGCAGCCCCAGATCCCTGAAACCTAAAAGTCAGAAGAGTGGAACAAACCGAACACAAACCTTTCATCGTCCATTTCCAAACTGGATTCACTTTCGGACAGCTGCCTGCACAAGGCTTCCCTTCGCTCCATCTCCCTCTGCAATTTTCTTTGGAGCCTCAAGTTCTCTTCTCTCATGTGACGTTCTTCCTCCAAGTACTGGGCCATCTTCTCTGAATCTGGAGTTTCAAGATGGTTTGTTATTAAACCCAATGTTGCGCTTTGTAGGGCCCACAGATATTGGTAAACATTTTATAATTCGACTCTGAATTGAGCCGAATCAAGGAAGGAGAACATAGACAGCTGAGCAAACCCTAGTTTAAGCATAGTTTAACCCCAACCCCACTGAACTGGCTACAATTGGAACCATCCAAGGTTCCCTAAAGTAATTTGTATCTAACAGAAAGTTGTTGGTTAGGTAAAAGTGAGAGTGGCAAGTGCCTGGCTCAGACAGGCTTATCAGCCATCCTCAAAATCATGAATATTAGCTCCAAGAATCCCAACTGTAGAGGGACATATGAGAAATGCTTCTCCTTCTAAAGGTGTGACACTACGATAACCAAGCTTCCAGCAGCAAGCCTTGGTTTGGGGAGAAAATCTATCTTTGGGACAACTGTCTCTGTTTGCTGTGATGACAGAAATGACAATATAAATCTCAAAAAACTGTCTGGGAGGGGGAGTGTGTGTGGGGAGGAGCTCTCGTGCTCAGAAGATTTCCCATAAAAGTCCCCCACAGAGTCTCTCGCCTAAGCTGAAAGGTGGTGGGAGAGATGAGAGATAACCCAGAGTGCTCCAGCCTGGCTATTCATTATGGAGACACAGAAAGCAATAAATTGTCCAGGGTCACGTCCCTGTTGCTGCAGTCGCCCACCAGGCCATTCAAGGACAACGATGGAGAAGATAAAAGGAGAGCTGCACCAAGAGGCTTCTGGATTCTAGTGCCTCAGGCTGACATTTGCACACATGCAGCCCTCACCCCGAGACGTTGCACTGACTCAAGGACAGCGAGCAAAGGCAGTGTCTCCGAAGGGACAGGCAAGGACATGGAGATTAACGTCTCTGATCTCCTCTGAAGTGACATTACTAATTCTGCAAAACTTGTAAACAAAGACTCAGCCTAAAAACGTACGTCTTCTTCATTTCCCTCCTCAAATGACATTAATTGCTGCTAAATGCTTTGCCTCAGAAAGCTAAGTTAAAATATTGCTACTAATCTCTGTCTAGAAAAAAGGCTGCCAATTCAGCCTATTCAGAATGTAGGGAACGGACAGAGAAGTCATTGACCCACAAATACCCAAGTGCAGAAAAAAAGGGCAACTTTCTACATTCCAAGGCTGGAAGAAATACAAACTACGAGGATGGCTCTTCTCTCTGCTCTCTTTCAGCCTGAATCTGAAATTCAGGGGCTGCTCAGAGGCTGTCCTCCCATTTATTTCCCCATCTTAAGCACAGACTTCAGGATCCCACACTTCTCCCCCATACTCCTTTCTCTGTGGAGACATGAACACTCAAACCGCAGGATGACGGCCCCTGTCCTGAGATGTTCACTGAAGTTAGTAACAAAGTAATCACCGGAGGTTACTTTAAAAAAGCTGCTGACTTTTATTCAGAACAATTTTAAGCATCTCAGATTTAAAGCAGGGATTATTCAGCTCAGTTCACGGCTTGATCAAATTCTGTGCATTAAGGCCCGCTTGTTTATGCCAGAAATGACTGGCCCCCAAGAAGAGCACCAGGAAGAAGATCCCACTGGCAACGCATCTGGAGGGCTACCGTCCTCCAGGTATTCGGGGGACTCAGGTGCCAAAGGCCCTTCTGGACTCTTCAAATCTCACCACTGTTGCAGGGCACCAGCTTGGAGATAATGGGAAAATGAGGATAAACGTCTGGCAAATGTCTTTAGCCTCCTGTTGCAGAGTCTTCTCCAGTATTTTATGCCCCTGTCCTGTTGTTCCTTGGCGATGGCCTGCCCCTTCATTTTGTGCTGCTTTGTGGCCGTTACTTTCAATGTCTTTGGATGTCTTGCTCCTCCCTTGTCCCACAGCAAGCGGCTTAGTGAAAAAGGTCCACGTGCTCTGTGCCCAGAGGACTGGCATAATGCTCTTAGACAGTATCGAGGCATCAACAGTTATATTCTTGTTTTTAGAGCAAAAGTGTAATATAGAAAACACAGAGTATGGCATTTTCACAACTTTGAAAAGTCCATAACCAAATGTTAGGCCATTTAAACTGATGAGCTAGACGTGGTCAGTATTCTGCGCCCCCCCCGCCCCATGTATATTGACTACAGTAAAGCAAAACACAACGCTGACTCTTAGCAAAGATGACTAGAGAATTATAAAATCACACATAATTGTTTTATGGCAAAGCAAAATAAGCTAAAATAACCTGAAACCCTATTTGTTCTACCTGGGGAGAAAACCTAGATTGCAGTACAGTCAGTCCTGTTACACAGAAACTAACACCCTGCTTCTGAACTCGCCCTCTAAGTTATCCTGCCTGGAAATGATAGTTTTACATGACGCACAGGGAGCGCAGCGAAGGAAGCCGGACTTACGCTGTAGCTGCGCTGCTCGGAGCTGTTTCTTTAACCTTTCTACCTCATTCTTCAGAAACCTGATATGCCGCATCATATTTTCTGGAGAATCTATTTCCATTGATATGTCCCTTGGCGATGGAGGAGCAGACACCGGCTGGTCCAATTTCTCCTGGAGAATTCTGGAATTAAAATATATATGTACATACAAATTGGCACTTTCTGCTTCATTTCTTTGAAATATATTGTAATGGTACATGGGAATGACCTTGGGAGACTGGCCAAGAGACGCTGCCTAGGGAATGGTCAGACTTGCAAGATTCTGTTAATATAGCTTTACAATAAAGTAGAATTAGTCATCTGGTTGTGTTTCCTGTCTGGTCTACCTAGTAAGGCTGACATCAATCTTGCAAGTCTGAAAGTACAATTCTTCCCCCCCCCCCCCGGTCTCCTTTACAGCCCAAGAAATTAGGGAGGGTCTCTTCTGAGCCTCTTGCCCCGCTCACTATCCAGCTGTGGGCTATGCTGCCTCTTGGCCCAATCCCCCAAGGTCATTCCCACATACCATTACATCTATCAACAGAAAACAAGATGATTTGAAATGGTCAGTATTCTTTTTTGGCAAAGAAAGGTATGCACAAACTGTGCTGAAGAAATCAAATCCTACAAGTAGAAATTGTAAGAAGGCATTATCTAATTAGGGCAAACACTTTATCACAAACCTGAGGATCAATAAACCCACCCAGTGGGAAGAGTTACAAGCTAAGGCCAAGCCTGGTTGCTCCAGAATTCTGATTAACGAGGCTGGGCGAGTGGCCGGCTTACTCCTTGGCCCAAGGGCATGAAGGAGGCAGGGACCTTCCATCCACAAGTCACTAAGGGTTAGGTCCATCCTTGGCTTCCCGCTCTCTGAACAAGACTGCCTCAGGTTTCAGAATCAAGACTCAAGGCATCACTTTAATTTCTTGTGTGTTTAGAAGGTTAAAAAAAATTCTTGTGAGAACAAAAGATCATAGCAAGACTCAACCTTTCATTAACTAACAACCACATCAGAAAACATCAGGTGTTCATGGCCCTCCAAATTCTGCTGCTTCTGTGAAATCTGCTGAATGCTGTGAAATGTTATTTGTGATGAAAATTGGGATTCAGCAAAAAGATTTTATAAATAGCAATGGCTAATTTTCAATGTGAGATTTGTAACTTTAAGGCAAAGCTTAGTAACAGGACAGGAAGGACCCTTTCTAGTGAATTATCCTTAAAAGCCATATTATATTAGTCTCTGGTTTTGCAACATACCACGATTTACTGTTCTCTTACTGCTCCTCAAAATAGCTACATTTTAGGGAGAAGCTGTGAAATCTGCACCTTGGCCCCTCAAAAAGGTGTGAGTGAGTGGGAGGCGCAAAGAAGAAAATCAACCTTTTTTCTGCTTCAAGTTTATCCATCCTCTTCCAGAGACGATTCACGAGGGCTTCCTGTTCTTGTTCAAGTGTGTTTTCAAGATCAATCTTCTCACGTCTTAGCTAAGAAACAAAGTGTGGTTTGTTAAAAATGGGCATTGCCTTTTCCTAAGTTTTAGCTGGACCACAGTTTAACTCAGCATCAATTCAGGACACCAAGAAACTGCATTTAGATTGCCAACATTTACATTTTGGTCAGAAACTTTTTCTCACAAAAATATATTTTGCTTGCACAGTTGAGAGAAGTTCTGTTGGTCCAGGATCCTGGAAACAGGACAACTATTTTAACTAGTTATGCTTTTCTTTGCGCTCATTAGGGGAAAATAAATGCTTCTCCTGATTTCCTTCTAATTCATTTGTCCAGGTAAAAACAACGTTTCCTTCATGTCAAGCTTGATTCCTGGGGATGCCGTGCCCATACCCATGTAGTCCACCTGGCAGCAATATGGAACTGGTTTGGCTACTGTCTTCTCTTAGAGTGGAGTGGGATGTCTTTGGATTCCCAGCCTCACCTACAGCCCTGAGATTTCCTGCTCATCACCCATCCAGTTCTAATCAGCTCCAATCCTGCTTAGTTCTCAAGCTCAGCCAAGGTCAACCTGATGCTGCCAGGCAGCTGGACATACTCTGCTATTTACTGGTTGATTTGCTGCCCTTGTTTTGAGGAGACCAAGGCAAGGCCACCCCTCATTTTATCCTCGTAACAGCAGTCCTATGAGTAAGACGTGCTAAGAGAAAGCAACCAGCCTAAAGTCACCCAGCAAGTTCCACGGTCAAGTAGGGTCTTGAACCCAGATTTTGGGGGTCCTGGTCTGACACCATGATGACATCTCAGCACTTGACATTACTGAATTAGGCCATTCTCATTCTGGGTGGAGGGGGCTTTGCAAGTTTGGGAAGAGAGCGTTCCTTTGCATATCCTTTTGTGCCCAATTTCCTTTTCATCAGCTGAGTGACTATTAAGCCTCACTTTGTTTACTAATCAAAACATAGATTTTACCGGGTCCCCAAACTTAGCTACAGCTTGTGGGTTCTTGGGAGATAGGGCTTTGCTTTGGGAGAGGCTGTCTGAAGCAAAAGATGCAAGAACGCCAGCTCAAACATCCAGATTAAAGACTTTTGGGTTAACTCTCCCTACTGCCGAACCATACTTGATTCAAACTGGACTCCAGGCCCAAGTGGGCCTGTTCCTCCACTGGCTGGGCTGTCCCTACTACAGACAGACAGAGCCAACTATTCCCTGCCGCAAAGTACAGGAAATGCACTTTGGTGGAAGGAACATTTCCGTCAGCTAGGAAGAGTACTTGGGAACACGATCAGCCTCTCTGAGATGTGCTTTTATTAGGGCTAGGGGAAGATCAAGCCGACTAAATGGCCACACAAAGTAGTAACAAGACACTTTCAATTTAAATGAGAAATTAACAACTGCCAGAAGGGCAACAGCAGCTGCAGCTCAACTCCTATTTTGAAAAAACGGGGAGCTGCTGGATCAGGTCAGCTTCCTAAGCGAAGCCAGACAGAAGAGGCATTTCCTGGTAAGGATGTGGCAATAAAAGGAAACTCCCTAAAGGTATTTGCATTTTAATCTTTGTGCTTGGCCAAAGGGTTTATACCTGCTGCTGAATTCAAGTGCACAGTTCACCTTCCCCACAGAGGCTGGGAGGTGGCAAAAGTTAACCTCTAATTCTCAGGACTGAGCCACACACCCACGGCCGTAATTTGGTGTTCAGAATCCAGGGTAACACAACTCTCTCTCCTCCCATGGAACTGCTCGACCCAGGGAGGTTCTCAGGTGAACAAAAGCCACACGGCATTCCCACAGGGAGTATTTATGGTTCAATCAGGACCATCAAGGGCAGCATAACCACCAATGGCGGGGTTGTCGAGGAGCATTCTTTGTGCATACTTTCTTTGAGCACTAAAACAGAGCAGAGAGCAAATCAGAGCTCTGTAACAGACGTACTCAGATCCTCTTTTTTTGGTTGTTTTGTTTTTAAGAGTAAGCCAGCTCCAAAAACCCTTGCAACAGAGGACCATCACTTTAAAAACTGACAGTGGAATCAAATCTAGAAATCAAACATTAAGACCAAAGAATCCACCAGTAATTTTAATAATATCAGAGTCTATAAAAGGCTCTTAGAATATAAAAGTAAGAATAAAGCAGAAAATCTTAATTCTTCCGCAACTAGCACAATGATGTCGAAGTGAGTGGCTTGCATGAGGATGAGTGGCAAGGGCCCCCTGAGATCCCTTTTCTTCCTTGACAAAGTTCCTTCAGGGCTTGACTGCAAGATCTTTTTGCCAGGGAGTTCTCTGGCTTGTTCTTAACACCTTAACGTCGGCATGGAAGTCAGAAAACAGGTGTAATCAACAGTGCAATATCTGATCTTGAATATGAAGTGTCAGTTATACAGGCTTCAGAATTTGCTCTTCAGAAACTCAGAACGAGAGCCAGTTTGGTGTAGGGGTTAAGGCACCAGGCTAGAAGCCGGGAGACCGTGAGTGAAGGCAGTCGGGGGACCCTGGGCCGGTCCCTCTCCCTCAGCCCTAGGGAGGAGGAGGCCAGAGCAAACCCCTTCCCAAATCTTGTCAAGAAAACTGCAGGGGCTGGTCCAGGCAGTCACCAGGAGTCAACACTGACTCAAAGGTGCGCGCACACACACGCACATACAGACCCAAACCATCTTGAAATAAAATGGTCTTTCAAATGGCAACTTTGCTGTTGCCTTTTTCAGTTCTACACCTGGAAGATGATTATTATTCCTGGCCAAAAGTCACATGGCATAAACCTTTCTAGCTATTCCGGAATCATTTAAGCACATCGCTATCATAAGTGATTCTGCAGATACACTGCACATATTCCATGTGCAGCAGGCGGATTATTGTCCTCTCTAAATGAAGAGACCATTAAGCAGTAAGCCAATGTACATATTATTCTAGAACAAACAGAAACAGTCCCCTACTATTCTGGAATTACTCATTTAATCACAGGAATATGATTGAACACCCCGCTCTTCTTATGGCTAACCTAGGTGAGTGGGAACACAGCCTAACCCCTGCTTGTTCCTGCAAGGAGAAAACACGGGGCTCCACCGTTCATCTTCACTGCTAATTTCAGACTCCAAATGACAACACGAGGCGGTCTTATTTGGCAAGCCAGTGGATGAGCCCAGACCATCTGCTTATTTCCAGGATCTGTTCTACGCTCCTACTACCGTTAGCAACAATAAGGCTTGTGTGAAGCTCTGGAGACAGGATATAAGCGGGATGGCAGGCTCAGCTTTTAATGGAGTGACGCTCCATTAAGTGACGCTCTGGAGGTGTTGCTCTGCTTTTCAACCAGAATGCCCTCTTCTGTAATATAGGCAAAATAAGGTGGTAGAATCCTCACTCGCCACAGAAGAGGAGGAAAAATGCCTTCTAAATTTCAAGTGCGTGGCACTGATTAGTCTATTTAAGGAGGCACGTGCCAAATCTCTTCTCATATCTTATTTTATTACAAGGGGGAACGGGGAATGATCACCTCATTCCCTACCCTGAAGTCGGCTGCTCTGCAACCAGGTGCCCTTGACAAATGACTGTGAAGGAGCCCAGCTCCTTCCTCCTCCTCTCTTAATCCGCCCTCAGGGGCCACCTTTCCTCTGGCCTTTTCCAAAGCACAACTCTCCACGGAATCTTCCCCCAGACCCAGCACCTTCCCTTTAGCCTTCCCAGCCGCCATCTCGTCGTGGATGGGGGATTGAGCCCCACCAAAAGCAATGTTTCAACTCTCCCTCAAAAGCTGGGCTGCAAACTGCGCTGACAACCAGACCTTTATTCCTGTCAATGCTCACCAGCCCCGTGTGACTTACCTGTTCCAGAGTTAGCTGCTTTGAAATGGTGTCATTTTCCAGTTTTTTTATTTTCTTCATCAACTTGTTCACTTGGAACTCCTGCTCCTGCTCCAGATGCTGCTCGAGTTCTGCCTTCTCATGCTGTAGCTAAGATCAGGAGAGAGATCAAAACCCAAAGGGTCGGCATTTTGCAACAACAAACCAACATTTATTTTATGTAAGTATGGCTTATCTAAAATCCAGTCTGGGTAAAACCCTGATTGGAAGTGAAACAATATTAACAGCAAACATGAAGGATAGATAACATACGAAACACACACATCCTGCAGAAAATGCTTTTGTTCCTTTTGAAGGGGCAACTTCAGTAGCAAATTTCTACTGTGTTTTCTACAAACAGGGACAAAATACAGCAATCTGGAGCAAATCAGATTTCTGGGCATTTCATGTGGGGATGAGGCTCAAGGAGATTCCTCTAAGGCAACCCATGTCACTTCCATATTTTTCTTCTCCTGCGTGATGCAGGAGACCGTTGTGCATCCCCAACTATCTCTCCTGATCTTGAGGCAGCCCTGGTCTTAAGAGGGCTCCTCAGCAGGTTTTTCCCCTGGGCTTTGTGCTCCTAAAACAACAAGTCAGCTTCACAGCAGGCTTCTTCCCGACGTCTCTGGTGCATTTTTCACATGGACACCTGAAATCATAAAGCCTTTCTCTGCCTGTTGCTCCATCACAAGGCATCACATTCTGGAAAGGATCTCCTGAGCCCGACATCCTAGATATGCCTTAATCCTAGAACCCACTGCTAATAGAAACTCAGTTTGTTGTGAGCCATGGGGATGAACATGATGTGCAATACTCCACAGGTGAGGGTTGGCTTCTAAGCCTTCAAACCACTTACCTGAATACCAGGAGGACATAAGATCAGACCCCACACCAGGAGAGTGACTTCAGTTGGAACACCTGGCCTCTCTATGGGAATTCCTGCCTCTACCCATTTTTGAAACATCTGGGCTGCTCCTGCAATGTGTTGCAGAGTTGAGCCTGCCAACTGGGGAGCCCCAGCTGTGCCAAGCAAATGCTCTGATCCATTATTATAGGGACTGTGTTTCCTCAAAAGTATGTTTTATTACTAAGCCTATGGTTGTTGTTGTTTTTTTAAGTTCATGTTACTGTAAGAGCAACTGATCATTTCTGAAATTATCCTACCCTGGTTCTTTCCAAAAAGAGAGATACAAGACTGGTCTTATCAGCCAGACTTCCTTGATAAACAGATTAACTTAGAATTGGCAGAGATCAAATGACCGCCCCCCCGCCCCTTTCAGAGCTGACTTCCTCCATATGTGCAGAAGTCTGAACTGCAGACAAGTTCAGACAAAGACTTAATATTTCTGAGTGAGGGCAGCAAATATTTAAGTACCCCTTTCAGCCTGTCCTATCTTGTAGGGCTGGAAATCTAGGTGTCCGTTTTCTAAAGCTGCTCTGTAAAATCAATTTCTCAAATTCTCCGAGAAGGATGCAGAATAACCCCCCGTGATTCTATAAACCTAAGAAAAAACTTTCAAAGTAATAAGCAGTGCTGGATACCAAGCCAAGAGATAACCCTTCTTTCTTAGAAGTCTTCCAGCCATGTCATTTAAAACACCATGACATCCCTTCCCTAAAGGAACTGGTGGCTGGAGCAAATCCAACAGAGCTTGCAAGAAATCTTGAGCTTGTGCCTCTAGCTGGAAACTTCAAACAGAATGTCCCAATGCAAACAGTTGAGGGTCACATGCACAGGATATCTCATTGCTCCCAGTTCCATGAATGTTTTATTCTAGAATAATCACCTTCCTCATCACCTCTCTCCCTAAAAGCTTTTCTGCTAGCAAGGATCTTCCCTTCCAAGATGCCTGCTAACAGGCGATCACAGTATCTTTGCAGATACTGATTCATTGGTTCTATGGAACCAATGAAGCATCCTCTTGAAAGCTAAAGGAACAAAGTGGTCTCACAAGGTCACACCTACACACAGAACAATACAATATTTTGACACCCCACTTTGGGGGAAAAAAATCCCCACATTCGCAAAGAAGAGTCTGACTAAAGTACCTTCTTACAGACATAAGCCTCAAATTTGCACCATAATGCTGAAAGGCGATATACCCGTGTTTTGAAGTATAGTCCAAACTGTTCTGACCTGGAAAATCCCTGCCAAGAGAGCACCAGGAAGAACCCCAACCATGCACAAGGGCTGAAAGAGCTTCTGGAAGCTTTTTCCAGATGCCACTGAATCTCTGCCTCATGAAGGCCCAAGACATGTGCTCAGACATTATGAAGGAACCCTTCTGCTAATTCCTCAGCATCCCAGAATTCACACGGCTCATCAAACAGGCAAGGTCTGTCACACTGAACTTGAAAACATCTTTGTGAGGCTGAAAATTAAGCAAAATAATGGTGAAACAATTTGGGCAGCCACCAAATGAGGGTTGTATTTGTTGACTTGAAAACCTCTCATGTACAACGTAAGAGCAATTTTCTTTAGTGGGAAAGATTGGGAGGAGCACAACAGAGGAAGAACTGCTGAAACCCTTTTATTCACACATACAAGAGCAGCTCAACTCTTGCTTCCAAGGACACCATCATGATAAATTTAGAGATGGATGGTTAATTAGTCCAGGCATAACAATCCCAGTTTTATAGGGCAGAATTAATTAGTATTATACCTATTCATATCGGCTTCCGAATCTGTTATCATTATTATTTGAAGTTCAGTTCCCATAGTCCAAAAGGGAAATTGTGATTTTATTCTGGAGTCCAAGGCTTCATAATGAACCAAGATCAATTCCCACCTTAGTAAATCATAGTTTATGATCATTGCACCCTGAATTCATGCAGGTATCTTTACTGCTGGAGAAACTCCCAAAGGACATTAGACAATATGAAAGGTAAATTCAGCCTGGAGAAGGATCATCTGGAACCACACATCCTTATCTATGATTAGCAGGTGCAAAATGATAGCCCAGATGTATTTCTGAAGAGAAAACAATTCTAATTTATAATGCCTGTTAAGAAATCATTACCTTACTCAATATTTTAATTCCATTTATCTAATAAAGTTCCCTTTAACGGCTATATTAAACTAGTTTAGGGAAGTCTGAAAGAGTCAGGAGTGGCCCTTGTAGGCTGTGGCAGACAGTATTATAGACTCAAGAATTTTTTTCCCCATTGGTTTATGTACATTCATGGACCAAACAGACTTCAAAAGAAAGAGATGACAGGGACCGACATGGGTGGACAGTCCCCAGAGAGTTGCTAGATGAGTAGACAACAAATTAAGCTACAATATTCCTCTCTTCCAACACAGACACATTTGGAAACGTGTGCCTTAGAAATAAACAGTATCACAGATTGATAACTGGCTAATACCTTTATAAAACCCAATCCAAATATCGCAAAGAACATACAGATTTCTGACTTCTCTGAAATTCTTTAGCAAGGACAATATTGCAAAACCAGGAGGACTCCAAAACACAGACTCTCTGTTTCACCAAGACCTGCAGTTCAGAATCTTGAAGCAGACTCTGGTTACCTGCTCAAACAATAAGTATTGCCAGATCTCAAGAGTAC
The DNA here is from genome assembly GCF_059951505.1 of Python bivittatus. Classification (NCBI taxonomy): domain Eukaryota; kingdom Metazoa; phylum Chordata; class Lepidosauria; order Squamata; family Pythonidae; genus Python; species Python bivittatus. Next base: position 11,049,074 of record NW_028277033.1, read on the forward strand.
CTTTTGATTGATCCAGGAGGAAGAGAGAGACTTCGAAACATAGAAACTAATTGTATGCATTCATAAACAAACCTGCAACAGTTGCAACAACATCAATCCAGCTGAAAACAACAACTCAAATCTAATACAGCTGCGGAAACACAAACATCTCTGCCTCTAGGTCGGCTGGAACACGCAGGAGGTGAATTTACAAAGTGGGAAATAGGCCAATTAAAATAGAGCTAAGAGATTAGAGGGCAGTAAAACGCAGACTTACTTAGCAAATTGTCTGCACAAAGCGATTGTATCTTTCCTTTCCTTTCGCACTGCGTCTGAGGAAAAGGAGCAAATGCCTGACGTGTTATGGAACAGCCATGGAAGACTTTGTTTGACAAGCAAGGTGAAAATAATACCAAGAGATGTAATAAACTAACTCAGGCAGATGGATAAAATTTGGGAGGGCTGTTCATACACAGGGAATGCATCCATAGGAAGCCAGGCAAAACAGAGAGATGGACAGCTGATGCAACACCATCCCCCCGTATCTCCAAAGAAAGAACCTAAGCAGTCTAGGGTTTTATAGGCAAACTAGGAGCCCAGCTCATCTCTGATGAGAGTCTATTACTTTTTGCTCTGTCCACTGCACCTCCTGGTGAAGAATCAAGGCATTTTCTTGCAAGCAGCAGCAGCAGCAGCAGCAGCAGCAGCAGCGGCAGCGGCAGCGGCAGCGGCAGCGGCAGCGGCAGCGGCAGCTTCAAGGCCCCTCCAATTTCTTGTCTTGTCATACATGAACAAACTTGGTGTGTTGACCCAGAAAGATGGTCCCCAGGAACCCTGAGAAGTTGCACAAGGGTTTGAACATGCCCATTAAGAAGAAAAGCCCGGCAACGTTTTCAGTTTGGCTGGTGCTAAGGAAAATTCTCCAAGATGTACGTACAAGATAAATGGCTTTAAAAATAAGCAGAGTTAAAGTCTTGATCCAAGAGTGGTAGATCCAGCAACTTTGCATCAACAGTCTTGCTTATGACCAAGAGGCAGACTAGAGAGGAGGAGGAGGAGGAGGAGGAGGAGGAGCAGCAGCATCAGCAGCATCAGCAGCAGCAGCATCAGCAGCAGCAGCAGCAGCAGCAGCAGCAGCAGCAGCAGCAGCAGCAGCAACTGTTGGGTTGTGATTTACAACCATACTCTGCCTTTTTAGGTACTGAATATTATCATCTAAACCTTGCTACGTGGACATAAAAAATTATTTAGATATAGAGTATTTCTAGTGGAACCTGGAAGTAAAAATTATAGGTTGGAAGGGTCAAGAGAACAAGAACAAAATCTAAGCGCTGCAGCCGTTCTCCTTGGCAGTCTTGGAAGTCAGCCCCACGGGGCATTCTGCAGTTGACTAAGTGTGCTGGGCTGTGCAAAGCTTTGATCCAAAGGTCAGTTCCAAGGCAATTAAAACACGCCATCCCTTTGTACCAGATCTTCAAACCAAAGTGCCCGATCAGTGCTATGCACTGAATCGGAGCCACTAGATCAGTGTTTTTCAAACTTGGCACCTTTAAGATGCATGGACTTCGACTCCCAGAATTTCCCAGCCACCTAACACTAACCCTGGCTGGGAGATTCTAGGAGTTGAAGTCCACACATCTTAAAGGTGCCAAGTTTGAAAAACACTGCACTAGATCAATCGGCCAGCCTGGGGGAACCTCCGTACAGGAGCACAAATCCTCACCACTGAGTTGAACTAACTTGTCCCATTAAATTGGATCTTGGGTGATTCACAAAGCATAACTCACATATTAATAATTTTAATACTGGCTTTTGAAAAAGTCTTTATTGTTTAATTTTTTGCAGTTAAGCCTGGTGGCTTGGCTTTCCCTGGCCTCCAGTTTAAAAAAAGAACGAAGGAAAAATTCTCCTTTGCAACCCATCTTTCTTCCACTGGTCTGTTAACTCCCCTGCTTGGAATGTTTAGCTTACAGACATGTTTGCCCGATATAACCCTTTTTGTCATTTCATCCTAATACCCATTTCTTTTTTCCACTTAAGGATTTAAAATGATGATTCCAATGATAACAAATATACTCCCTATCTAACAAGCAGAGTTGCCTGAGCAGTTCTTCCTTGAAAAACAAAAATAAAAGAACACGTACCTGCATCAGCTTCCTTGAAAGTTCATTAGTGAGAAATTCCTCCTCCTTTTCATAATTCACTGCCAACGTCTCCTTCTCCTTCTGCAAAGCTTGAATCTTCTTAAACAGCGTATTACTGATAAATTCTTCTTCTTGCTCTGCTCTTGCTTGCTGTAAGAGAAACACAACCTTACGACAAGAGGACTGGACTGGAAGGCACCCTGCACGTTCCTCTGCCCACGCCCTTCTGCCACTTAACTAAAAGAGGTATTGGACACCAATATATCCATCCTGAAAACCAAAACCCAATCTCTTTGCTGCCTGCCAGCGAGGATGCCATCCTGTTCACAAAGGACCTAGACCTCTCATCTAGAGAGCCAAGGAAGAAAGATAGGAACCAAAGTGCCATATATGCACCTTACAGATAAGAGTGCCTGGCTCCAGAACCGAAGCCAGACAGACAGCAAACCAGAGCATGGATGTGGGCGTGGAATGGATCTTGGTGGTGAATTCTCTGACACAGACAGCACCTTTTTCAACTTCAAGGAGTTTGTGGGCAGAGATTTCTTCCTGTCACTGCACTGAGGTTCCTGGGACAGAGCGCAAATACTGTTAGCCATCACAGAGGCAGACTCTCCTATCCCTCAACTGCAGATTAGACCAGTCACAGAACCAGTCATTTGGAATAAAGTCCATTCTTCATTTCCAGTTGCCCATCATGCTTGACTTTAGTGTAACCAAGGTTATACACTGTCAGGTGGGGTGGGGGAGGAGGAAAGGGAGAACAACCTATTCTTGTTGAGCCAAGAAGCCATCAAACCCATCATGGGCAGGGTGAAAACACAGGGCATCATGGGCAGGGTGAAAACACAGGGCAACCCAACAGATTTCCTTTCTCTTCCCAAAGCTCCCCATGCTTCTACTCTTATAATACCACAGATCCCACAGCACAGAGAATAAATGCAGTGGTTTAAAAGCAAACTTCAAACTATGGATTGGGGTCAAGGAAGTCAAGCCGTGGCTATCATGCACGCTGCGCCTCACATACCCCACTGAGTTTACATCTTTCCTGGTTTGTAGCAAACCTTATTGGTGCTACAGTTCAACCCGCAAATCTGGTTTGCCATTCTGGTTTGGCCAGGCAGTTGCAAAACAGGCGGAACAGGGAGCATAGGAGCACAAAGGTCACTTCATACGGAGCAAGAGTTTGGAGCCAAACGTGAAGCAACACAACTGGCTGGAAGGTGAAATGTCAAACCTAACGTGAGAAATCTGTACCTTCCCTGTATGTTGTGAAATGCCTGCGGATGATCTCTGTGTGATGCCAGGAGCCTGGAAAGGCCACATAAGCCCTACATCCTTGCCTTGATCTTGAAAAGGAAGAGGTGAAAGACTGGGACTAAGAGGAGGGGTGGAAACCAGGTTCTAGCACAGGGGATGTGTTTCCTTTCTCTCTCCATGGGTCTTTTCAAGACCTGCCAAACAGATGGGTATATCCCCTCTTGGGATTCTTCTTAACCAGGGCTGTGCTACATGTTTAGCCTGGGAGCTTTTGAGTGAAGTGACTCCCTGAAAGTGGGGAGGCCAGACAAAACAAAGCCCAAGTTGATAGGATTTAATTTAATTTGCTATTAAAATTAAACCAATGAAGTTATGATTACCCCTTATAAATGTAATGATTGTTGGCTTTGGCTGTTCAAGCACATTCATAAAGTACAGATCACAATAGGTTTAGAACAGCTCTTGGGGGCATATCCAAGGGTTGGGGGAGGTACATGATGGGAAAGGACAGATGGACGGATGCTCAAAGGTGCAAGAGAAACTAGCATGTGCAAAACAGCTCTTTAGAGAACTCTGGAAGAGCTGGTTCTTCTGGTGAACCATAGCGACCCAGTTGCTCCAGGAAATGGCTGTCTGGAGCCAGGCCACATTTACAGTATTTGCTAGGTTTTCATTCCATCTTTCCTTTGGAACTCATGTCCAGGACCCACAAATGATATCCTGGTCTGGAAGGTTTACTTTCAGAAAACAGGGAAAGTAATCTCAGAACAGCTGGATTAGTGTATGTGTGTGTGTTTGTGTGTGGGGGGAAATAAGACACTCTGCACCCCCTAGTGGGAAGTAGGATCTGATTCACACAACACTAATATGATTTCTTTTCAGCTTCGTGAGACACACACAGTTCAATATTGTGGTTTGCTGTCAAGTGCAGAAAAGGCCATTATGACTTCTTCAACAAACCACGACTTAAAAATCCTAGGCTAGTGCTATGTGTCTCAGTATGAATGTGTTCTAACAGAACTCATTATTCAGAAGGTGTTTTGCAAAGATTTGATAGCAATTAAGCATCTGTCTTCTGTTATTCCTTCTTATGGCTTGGGGGGGGCACCATTAATCATCAAGACAGGAAAACACACCTCAGGATGAGCAGTTCTAGAAGGCTGGCTATCACCACTGCAGGAAGGAGGCACCCTGACATCAAACTGAATGGACAGAGTCTAGCTACCACCACCTGCCCCCAAAGAAATAATATCCTTGTGAAGGAAGAACGTGTGACCTCACAAAAGCTAAAAACTCCTTGTCAGTTGTTCAAGGAGCAACCTCCTCCTGCCAATTTTCACACATTTCAGTTTTTACAGAAGCTGCTTTGGTATATCAGAGAAAGACATTTTACTGCATATCTTGAATTATTCTAAGCCAGCCTTCTTCATTCTGAAAGTAGGAGCCCCACATCTGATGCTCACAGTCATACGCGGCCAATGTTTATGAAATTCTGGAAGACGCTTGGGATCAAGCTACTTTGGTTTTTCCCATCAGTGACCTGTAGTGCCCAGAGAGCCTTAGTTTAATAACAGAGTTACTTCTAAAGAGTAACGAAATGCAAGGACCTAAGAATGTCAGCTGATTGGGACAGGGGTGAGGTTAATGCCGTGAGGCCCAGTGGTGAATCCTGCAAGAGATGGAAGCCTGGTGGGAAGACACGGCTTTGAGGAAATTGGGGGGAGACAGTTCCCCAAAACCATGCAAACAAATCTGAGCTTGATGATCCTGAGAAGGAGGTGAAGAATCTTAGTCACAGACTGAAGAACAAGGCCTCAAAGGATATTCATCGCAAACCTCTCCTCCCAAAATTGAGTCCCAGACCTCAAGGACATAGAAGAGACTGGGCAGTCTGGCTCAGTGAGTCTAGCCATGGTGGAGATAGAAAGGTGGCACAGAAAAAGATTCTGAATTGCCAGAGATAATCCCTCTTCTTCCTGCCCTGATTAGCACTAGGCAAGGCAGCCTTTTATCCAGCTATTTCTCCAGGGCAAAGGCAGCAGAGCAGAAGCCTTCCCTCCAGAGATGGGAAGCTCAGACAGTCTCAAGAGCAGTCGAGAGAATCCCCAAGCAATTCCTTGCTGGGAGCTTTAGAGGAAGCTGAAAGACCTCCACTGGCATTGCTCTAAGGCAGCGTTTCTTAGCCCTGGCAACTTTCAGATGAGTGGACTTCAACTCCCAGAATTCCCCAGCCAGCCATGGGAGCTGAAGTCCACACATCTGAAAGTTGCCGAGGCTGAGAAACGCTGCTGTAAGGGCTCCCAAGGGGGCCAAGCCCCTGAAATGAGCTTGCTTAATAAGCCCTTGGCAGGGATAACAAAATCTACACTGGGATCTTCCAAGGGGGACTTTGCTCCCACACTAGGCTGCGTCTGGGAGGCCGAAAGGCTTACGAAGACGCACAAGAGGGATTTGCCAAAACTTTTCAAGCAGGGAAACCCACAAGGCTAAAATGAAGGAAAATAACAGGAAAAAGAAGGGATATCCTACCATGACTGTGACTTCAGACATGAATGTGCTATTCCTGGGGTGGCCAAAAATGAGCCCCAGTGCCTCTGGGTGGCTGCCCCAGGCCAAGCCCAGAGGGAGACCTCCTCTCCTCAAGAGCTGTGCAACCTCCAGAAGGTTCTGAGCAGGACCTGAGATCCCTAAAGGCCACCACGAAGAGCCTCTGTCTGGAAAGACTCCTACTTTTCACAGCAAGGGTTCAGAAATTACACAGCTTAAGCAGGGCATGAGTTTCTCTTTTTCTTTCTTTCTTTCTTTCTTTCTTTCTTTCTTTCTTTCTTTCTTTCTTTCTTTCTTTCTTTCTCTTTCTTTCTTTCAATTCACAGCCTGAAGCTGTAATACTTGCCTTCATATTGAGAAGGCATAATAAGATCAAGGGGAAGGGAGGATTATTTTGTGTTTATAGAACTGGAATGGACCTCCAGAGGCTTAAACTTTCATTAGTCTCTGAGCTTGTGAGAGCGCTATGGGGAAATTCAACCTTCGCACTAGTTCTTTCTCTCAAGAAACTGGCACAGCAACACAAAGAGGAATTCAGAGGGTAAAATCTGCTTATGTTCAAAGACAATGAGAACGCTTCTGTCATAAGAGAGGGGGAACACTTCTGGCAATCCAGTACCACAAGTAAACTTCTCTTTTCATACTATTTCAATTGCATTATATGTATTTGCAAATTTAATGAAAGTGTGCGTGTGCGTGTGTGTTACACATGCACACTAAACAAGCTATATAATCATTATCTGTGTGAACAGGGCTTTCTTATGGCCTCACAATTTGCATAATCACAACAGTAAGTTTTAAAGAGCTCCCCAAACCGTCACTTGCGTAGCTGCAGCACCAGATTTTTGATACGCTGATGTTCTCATACAGAAATTCACCCTGAGATGGTTTTCACAAAAACGGCCTCACTCAAAATGCAGGAGAGCAGCCACATCAAGAGGAACGGGCAACAACCTCAACAACTTGTGCAAAATGTTGTAAGTCCAGATAAAGGCAAAAGATGTAAGATTCAGACAGCAATTCTACGGATGCCTATTAACAGGGCTCACTTGCATAACATCCTCCTGAGCCTTGTTCATGTGTGATATTCTCATAACATGTTTTAAATCATTTAACCTGAAGTGATCTGAGAACTCTATAGCAACTCAAGAGAAGAATTCACATAGGAATAGTTAAATGTCTAGGAGGAACACAATTAGGTAAAATGTGTGTGGGAATCAGACAAACTGAAGAACTGGAGGAAAGTCCAATTGCTTGTAGGGAACAAAAAACCCCAAACCCAGAAATTGCTTTCTTCATTGCATCCAGCTATTGCCAGATTGACAAACTCCTGAATTTAAAGATTTAAATTTAAAGCTGTTACAGGTAAATGTTTATATAGATTATTTAAAAAAGCTTCTTCCTCTGACTGACATTACTAGCCTTCTGAGCAAACAAATATTTAACTACAGCTATATGGGTAGTCTTAGCTCCTAACTTTCCAGATTTAACAGTTAGATAAACTGCTGTTTTTTGTACCAGAGAAATCAGTGCACCCCTAAATGTGTGGTGCCACATGTCATATTGTGCCAATGAGGGCTGGAATTCAAATCTCACCCAGGACACTCTAGTTTCCCAAATAGGGCTCTTTTATCACTCCGATGCTTCACAGCTCTCAAGGGCCACTGAAAACCCATTCCTGCAAGCTGGATGCGCCTCCAGTGCTGGAGACAGCAGGACCCGGAGGGCAAAACTCGAGATGGAAGTGTAAGAAGATGGCAAAGGGCAGCATCACATGGAGGAGCCTCGAGACACAAGACAAATGTTTATTTGCGAACTAAGCTAATATGTTTGTCCTGCTGACTCTGTTTTGAATACATTAGAGAAATGTTATTAAATCATCATCTACAAACATGATGGTTTCCACAAAAATAAAAAAAGGGAATTTTCAGTCTTCCAATACTTGTCATGGAGAAAAGGATGTGGATTTGTTCTCCACTGCTCCAAGGACAGGGCAAAAACCAACGGCTGGAAGCTTTAAAGAGAGAGATTCAAACGTGAGGTAAAGAGGACTTTCCGGAACCATGAGAGCTCTTCAGCAGGGGAATAGCCTGCCTCTGAGTCACAGGGGTTCCATCGCTCCATCATTTCAAGCCAAGGTTGGATGGCCACTGGTCTGGGATGGCAGGGGGATTCCTGCCCTGGGCAGGGGGTTGGACTAGGAGACCTCCAAGGAAACCAACGCTAGACTCATGGTGACAGCGAAAGACATGTTTTGTTACTCAACATTCAGGCCACATTACGCATCACCCCCTCCCTTCAAACCATGGGAAAAGAATACAGAGACAGTAAGAACTTCAGTAGCAAAAAAAAAAAAAAAAAAAAGTGGCATCCTATCCCTTGAGAAAATTGTTTCATTGGGGATGGAAGGAGAGAACAAAAGAAATAGAATCAAAATAGCTATGAAGACTGGTTGGCTGGCAACCCCTTGGTCTCCATGTTAACTTCTTCATTTCTTTAAACGTCTGGAATTGGAAGTTAATTATGAGTACAGATGCCAAGATTAACCTCAGGGTATGTTCACAATATCAGAATTACAGATAAGTCTTCCAACTGTTCTTTCCATCACAAATGTTAAAGGAAGACACTGAATTTGCATCTTTATAGCACCGAGGTTCTGTTACTTGAATTCCAAATTCTATGTTGAAATGTACGTAAAGCCCCATTAAAAGAGTACCCTCCTCACAGAGTATCCCTCCTGTAATTTGCAACAGATTGGGTTTTCAAATCTTTTTGACCAGAAACACTTACACGTATGGAAACCAAGCTTCCAGCACAATGTTATCAATTAACCCCACTGCTCCCAGCTCAGCTACTCCCAGCAAGAACATTCAGTTGGGATTTTTGAGCAGAGGAAACAGCCAGAATCATCAACAGATGTGAAAAGTCAGTCAAAAGGATTAAGTGGTCTCAGTGACAAACAGATCTCTAATTTCATGCAAATTAAAATATATTCCTGAAATAGAACAAACAAAATCTCATTTGACTTTTAGAGTGAATACAATATACAAGCCAAAGAGTTAACCCCAATCACAGCTAGGTAGAAGATGGAGTGAAAATCCACAAGCAGCGTCTTGAGTTGCGATGGAAGAACAGGAGGATGTCAAAGTATTCAACAGATTCTCCTCCTCAGATGGCTTTTTAGAAAGGCTACCTTCTCCTACAAAGTTAAAGGCATCCGGCAAAAAATTAGCTTTAGAAAACTATTTTGAGAAGAGAGTTATAAGCAACAGGGTTTAGTTTCCCCAACATGTAATTATTTAACTTCAAAGATGAAGTTGGGTGGGAAGGAGGGATGACCTATTCTGGTTATTCTATAAAATACTTTCCAAAAATACAAAATGGACCTCAGAGTTCCAACAGATACAACCAAGAGGCTAATTCCTTCCCCAGCCCGCCAGCCCCCCCGCAAACCAAACATCTTGTACTACATTTCAGCTTAATTCCGGGGCTGAAGACAAATCCGCACTCCAATGGCCTTGGAGTGCAGATTCACAACACAAAAGAGGAATAGAAAGAAAGTCCAGGAAGAAAAGGCCACCAAAGAGTTGCCCAGACCACCACATATCACAAAGTCCTTCCCATAATTTCTACTATTTGCACTGGAAAATAAAGCCTATTGATTTCTCAGAAGTGTAATTTTGCCTCCTATCTCATTTTTCCAATGGGATATGAGTGCATTACTGCCAGGAGTAGGGAATGCAGCTAAGTTCTATCAAACGGGCTCCCTGAAGAAGTACATGGAACACCTACGATGCCATGAATTTTACTTCCAGTTGTTCAGGTCTCGCCTGGAAGGAAATACTGGGCCAGGTAAATTAAGAAGGTTGTTATTTCACGAGTTACTTTCTTGCAGTCCCTCACAGGAGGCAACTGGAAAAGCAGAATATGAGGGTGTCAAAAGGCTGGTAGGAAGTATTATTCCTGCCAACTTGAAAAGGCTTACCTGCCACAATATTTAACATTTCTGACCTGTAAATTACAGAGTTGCACTGTTATGGTGGCTCTTTGTAGCATACAAGGAGGAGAAACAAAAGAGCAGGTCGAATTGCCAATTTGCTTAACTTGCTCTTTTCCATTTGGGCCTTCTCCCAGGTTCTGCCTGAAATTTCCTTTGATTTTCTTTTATGAGGGAAATGCGCAGTTATTAAAATAATGTAATGCCATGCACTATACATCAGAAAAAGCCACAGGACAAAGGTGGTGGAGTCAAAAAAGTGACAGGAAAGAAAATGAGAAAAAGCAGCAGCAGAGGCTACACCTCCTCTAAGCGTCCCACCCCCCACAGCCTCAGAGTTATGGGGGCGGCATCTGAAAGCTGAGCGGGGGCATGTTCCTGCTCTGAGGGAAGGCTAAGCTAGGCCCGTCCCTGTGTAGCTCCTGTGCTCAGGCCCAGGCCCAGGCCCAGGCCCACAGGCCCATGCACAGCACTCAGACTAAGGCAGCACTTAGCACAGAACGGGCAGTTTAATTAACCAAGGAATGAAGATCTGCCTTTGCATCCAGCCTCTCTTCTACCAAGAGCCAACCCGGAAAAGACACTCTAAAGCTCCTGTTCAGAATATAACTGCCCATTGGCTCCATTTTCATCCACTGGCAATGAGCTCTGGGGGCTGAGGAGGGAACCTGGGCCTCTCCACTCCTAGTTCAGCCCCTTCACCGCTGCCCCACATTCACTCTGGGGCCAAGAGGAGGGACAGGCCCAGAGACCCCCAGGGAGAAGCCTTGGTGGCTGAGGGAGGGCGAGAACCTCGGCCTCCCTGCTCCTGTTCAGCGCCTTCACCGCTACCTCACCACGTGGGCTCTTCTGGAGCAGCTTATGACCCTGCAAATAAATAAATAAATAAATATGCACCAAGCCACGTATCTTGTTAGAATTTCTATTCTGAGTTCCTGACTTCGCAAGGTGGTTTTGCTGCTTAGTGCTTTGATGGGGTCCTTTGAAGGACCCCACAGCCAAGAGACAACTGAGGCAAACAGTCTCTCCTCTGCTCACACCCAGGTCGATGTGAGACTGACGGCGGGGACCGCAGTGCATCACCTTGCCTTTCGGAGGCAGTTCTTCAGGCTAGCAATAAACTGCCACCTGTGCTTAGGATCTTTCCCCACCCTGGGGCCTGACCCGAGCGTGCGACACTTTCTCACCTGGACCTTATTCCCCTGAGCTCCCTCCGGGTAGCAAACCAAGCTACCAAACAAGCAAACAAACGAGCCTGTAAGTCTTCCTTTCTGCACATGCGTAAGCATCTCTAGTGCCCACCCCGGGCCCTTTTTCACCTTGGAAAAGAGCAGCTGGGGCAGGAGCAAGCACAGGACAGGTATACCTTGTGGGCATGAGGTAAGGTTGGGTCAACAGGGAGCTCCAAGTCCAGTACTTGAAACCTGCAGCTGCCCAGAGTTATTAGTTAAGATGGAGAACCATATACATTTGCTTAATAATTAATGATTGAGTGATAGACAGACAGACAGAAAGAGGCATGAAGGGCTTATTTTATTGGTGACTGATGGACACATTTCTTTGAAACTGCCTGCTGACCAAGATAGATGTAGTGACTGCCTGGGCCAACTACTGTACTTTTTCTTCTTCTCCACTTAGTAAAGCTTTTTTCCCGCATTCTGTCTCAACAAGAATGAGAAAACTGCCAAACAGCTTTTATCCTTGTGTTAAAATGCTTAGCCTTGGACTGTTGGTCAACCACCACTGGAGATGCGTAGAGACACAAGACCTACCTGGGTCAGGCACACAGTATGACAAAGCCTGGAAAAGTATTTTTGCTGAAGTAGACTAGATGGACAGAAAACTTCTCCAGCGGGCCGTGGGCAGACCCAGCATGCAAAAAGAGAACACCGAGAAGAGCACTGCAACACATCAAATTCAAAATATTTTTCAGAAGAGGCAGGTCTCCATGCGTCTCAATGCAATCCAACCATTTGGCCTGCAGCCTCATAATTCTGCCACGTATTTGAATCAAAAGCTACTTGGCAATTAGCTCTGATTTCCTCCCAGAAAGGGCTTACTCAAAGTAATCTCAGACTTTGGAGAAAATCTCCTCTGGCAATCAATCCTCTTACATAGCAAAGTGGTTTGTTTGAAGGCCTCCTACTGAAGGACATCACCATCTTTCTTTCTTTCTTTCTTTCTTTCTTTCTTTCTTTCTTTCTTTCTTTCTTTTCTTTCTTTCTCTTTCTTTCTTTCTTTCTTTCTCTTTCATTCATTCATTCATTCATTCATTCATTCTTTCAGAAGAAGAAGAAGAAGAAGAAGAAGAAGAAGAAGAAGAAGAAGAAGAAATGCATCTGCTGTCAGAAACCGGCTGACTTCAACAGAAGCTCACCCCTCCAGTGATACGTACCATACGCTGTGCTCCATTTCATTTTATGATTCAAACAAATCACCTTCATCTGCAGGATGCTGGTCTCACAGACTTCCTCAAAAAATAAAAAAGGTGGGGGCTGCAGAAACAGACAAAGAAATTGGAAGGGCCCAAGAACCTCTTAGAAGTACGGGGACTGGTAGCAGCAAGGAAGCACCTCCCCAGATTCTCTTCTGGTAAACAGTGTGCTGTGTTTGGTGTGTGCGCGTTCTCCAGATTCCCAATTGGTCCACTGTCCCCCATAGACTGCACAGCCATCATATACAGTGGAACCTCGGGTTACGAACGCTTCTGTTCACGAACTTTTCGGGTGACGACCGGCTCCGGCCGCAAAATTTTGCTTCGGTTCGCAAACTCCGCCTCGGGTTACGAACAGGATACGCAGCCATTTTCCCTCCCGTGACACCGTCTGTGGCCATTTTCCCTCCCGTGACACGTGGTCCGTGGCCATTTTCTGCCCCTGACATGTGGTCCGTGGCCATTTTTCCGCCCCTGACACGTGGTCCGTGGCCATTTTCCGCCCCTGACACGTGGTCGTAGGGAGGGGGACTCTCCCTCCAAGCAATAGCTGCCTCCCTGTCCTCCACGCCAGAACGGATTAACGGTAATTACATTGAACCTTATGGGAAAATTTGCTTTGGGTCGCAACCAATTCGGGTCGTGACCAGAGTCGCGGAACGAATTAAGTTCATGAACCGAGGTTCCACTGTAAATGTTATTTTTCTAACCATTCATGAATGTTATTCTCTTCACCTTAAATTCTTCAGGAGAAATATCTGAATTATAAAGATTTCTATTTTTAAAACATTAACTGAAATTTTGACCACCAAAAAAAGAGGAAGCACTGTAGCGACGGCAAGTCTTATAGTAACATCTTCTTTGTACTGTCCACACAATCTTCACGGCTAAGGTCTGTCAACCAGCTTCAAGCGATTCCATCAACGTCTCTCCACATTCCACATTACTGTGTTTCACTGGATTTTTCAAAATCTAAACAAGTTTTCTATCAAGATTTTAAACAGTTTAAATGCTCATTTTACTAAGATGTTCATCAATGTAAAAGGGGGATGCCAACAGGTTGCTAGAGAAATGCTGTAACATTTCCATATGCTTCCACATCTTTTCATCATATTTGCCAAATGATCAACACTCCTGAATTCCTGAACATACTGAAGCATTTAAGTTGGCTTCTGACCATTTAAGATGACATCATTAAGACATGATTTCAGGGAGAATGCATAATGCAAGTTTATGTGTGCGGTGCTCCTTTTTAGGCATCTCCTCAACATTCTTAGCTCCTGGTTTATCTTCGTTTCCATGGATTTTGTTCCATGGATATCTTTTTCTGGTCCTCTCTTGTCAGGGACTGTGAGCTCCTTGTGAATTGCCTGGGTATGCTGATTATACAGTAACAGTACTAGTTAGCTCAAGAAAGTAATTCTGGAGGAAAACCAACTTTTGATTTCATTGTTTCATACTTTTTCTTTCTTTTGCTTCTACAGTCCTCGATCTGATGTCTAGATGATAAATTGGGGTGATTATATTATGGTTCCCATGGCAGCTTCTTTTTAAATTATTAAAGGGAAAACAGGACTTCCTCGTTAGCAATCTTGAAGTCTAGTATGATGCTACACTTCATCTTCCTACAGATTATTCTTCAAAATCCAGTAGATGATTTTTATCTTTGAGTTTCAAAGTATTTTTTAGCAATGGGGTTAACATTTAAATGTTTTGAATGACTAAGCTGTCAATCTTTAAGCTATAAATGACGGCATCTTTCACACAAGGACCATTCAAACCATTCTCACATATTTTTTGTGCTTTGCATCTTCTGATGCTGAACATCGCTTAACATTTATGGCTCATAACTATGAAGGACAATCTTTGGATGTTTAAAGCTGGCTGGTCAGGCCCACGTCTTACAACATACAAAGAGAGATTTCATAAACAAATGGAGCAAACAAATCTGCAAATTATAGTTCTGTAACATTAACCTGACCCTTATGAACTTACATGCAGATAAATGGCTTTTAAATTTTCAGCATTTAAGTAGGTATGTTCTAGAACTCCATGAATAAATTACTTAAATTATCTGTCCCATAAAAGGAAGCAGTACTTTGAGGAGAAATGCCATAACAATGGATTTGCAAAGTGTCCAGAAGAATTTGTGTTGATTATAGAGCACCATATTCTTAAGTGAACAATTCCATCATGATAAAGAAAGGAATTTTATTATTTTTATATTTAAATTTTAATCTGCTACAATTTTAACCACTGCCCTAAATCTGTGGGGATTCATGTTACACATTATGATTTTTATGGCTTAAAATATGCTGTATCATGTTATAAGTTGGTTTTGAATGGGATAACCTTGAAAGGCAGGTGGTCAATACTGATGTAATAAACAAAACAATGTACGTGATTCTTATCAGTCCATGAACTAGAAGACCTTCTCCAGAATGGAAAACAAGGTCTAATTCAGCACTCTTTACAAGGTATTTCAATGCAACTCATCTGCACGGAATTGCGCATTCACACGGTTAGAACTCCCTTCAGCATCAAGGTGAAAGTGCCCCTCAGGCTGTTTCTGATTAGAAACACCCTCCTGCTTAATCTCTGATTTCCTGAAGAGGAACTGGAAATTCTCCAAAAAGCATCCTGAAGCAAAGAAACCCAAAGAAACTCTACCCTGAGCTGGATGTCGCCACTATAATTCAGTAGATACGTCAAATGCTTACTACTTCAATGATGCGGACCCTTGGAGTTAATTAACTCTTCAAAATACGTATCTGCTCAAACAGCAGGACGGTGAACAAAGCTTCCAACGAGACTCTTCAGCCTGCGTATTTCTAATATCAGAGAACATGGGGGGACGGGGGGGGGGGGAATTCATATGCAACTCAACTCTCCAATCAACTCCATGTGTGAAACATGATGGGCAACTCCACTAAAGTATGAAATTGTTCAGCTTACAGTTCAGTATAGAAATGGGCTCGCTGGGTTACGCTCAGCCTTTCTGAGAGCAGGAAATGACACTACGGTTGTGTCCCTGCCCATCGCAGAGCGAGACAGACAGACAGACTGAGAGACAATCGATCGATCTTTGGAAAGTCTAAAGGCAAAGAGATTTTGCAGGTCACTGCAGCATTTCAAGCAACCCCAGAAGGCAGACAAAGGTCGCCCTCAGCAGGCGAGCCACAGAGAGGGAACAGACGTGCACCTCCGTCTCCTGTCGGTCGTATCTCGGGCAGCGCTCACGCGGGGCCCGCGTTCCTGTCGCAACGGAGAGGCTCTGCGAGATTCCGAGCGTTACTCCTCCGAATGGCGCCGGGGGAGGAGCCGCCTTGCTCCGCGGACCTGCAACTCCAGACGCGCAGCGCAGCGCGGCCTCCGACTCGCGGCTCGCTCTGCGCGCCCGCGGTTCCCTTCCCCGCCCGGCGCCTCCCAGGGCCTCCCGCGGCGAGCGGCCGCCGAGCGACCGGGCCTCGCCCGCAGACCCGCGACCCTTCAGCCGGCTCCGGGCGGCCGCCGCCCCGCGCGAGCCTGGGGAGGGCGGGCAGCCCCGGTGGCCCGCGGCGAGGGCGGGCAGGCGCCCCCCGGGCACGCTTCGGCCCGGCCGGGGCACGGGCAGGGCGGCGCTGGGGCCGCAGGCGCCGCGGCCCGGCCCACCCGCCCCGCCGCGAGCGCCCTCCCGCGGGCCGGGCCGGGCCGGGCCTGGAGGACGCGGAGGGCCCCCGCCGCCGCCGCACTCACGATGGTGACGCTGGCCTTGCGCAGGTCGCGGTTCTCCTCCTGCAGCGCCTTGCACTTGAGCTTGTAAGTCTCCAGCTCGATCTTGAGCACCTTGTTCTCCTGCTGCAGCGAGGCCAGGCGGTTCGTCAGCTCCTCCAGCCGGAACGGCGAGATCACGATGCCGCCCGCCTTCCCGCCGGGGCCCGCCGCGCCCCCCGGGCCCGCCGCGCCCCCCGGCGCCCCCGCGCCGCCCCCGTCCGTGTCGCTCTCGCTGGCGCTGTCGGCCATGCCCGCGGGCGCGCGCCGCGCAGCCGGGCCGAGCCGAGCCAGGCGGACGCCGCGCTGCCGCCGCCGCCGCCGCTGCTCCCGCGGCTGCTCCCGCCGGCCCCGCCCCGCCCCGCCCCGCCGGCCCCGCCCCCGCGGCCCCGCCCCCGCCAAGAGGGGCGCCGCCGCCCGCCCGCCGCGCCCACAGCGCCGCCGCCCGCGGCCGCCGGCACTGCAAGCGGCGGCCCGGGGGCCGGTCCCTGCGGAAGGAGAGGCTGCTTTGCGCATCCTTCGCCGGGCCGGCGGGCCGCTGCGCCGGCGGGGGGCCGGCCGAGGCCCGGGAAGGGAAGGGAAGGGAGAGGGGCTGCTGCGAGCGCCCCGACGGAGGGAGGGCCTCGGAGGCGGCAGCGCCCGGCGTCACGGCGCGGGAAAGAGGTCCAGGCCCTTCGCGGGCGCCCGCACGGTCGGCAGGCCCCGCTCCCTCCTGAGGGCGAAGCTCCGGGGCCTCGCCGCGCCGTTCCCGACTCGCCGGGCCGCGCCCGCCGCGTCCCTCGCTTCGCGGACCTGCTCGGCCTCCGCCGCGCGTCCCGGCCCCCGGCCCGAGCTGCGCAGGGAGCGCCCCGGCGGAGGGGCAGCCCCGGCGCCGACCTGGACGCCGCCGGGCGACGCTCGCGCTTCGAGCCGGGCCGGTCGTTTTCGTTGCCTGGACGCCGCTCCGAGGCCGACGCGGCGTGTGAGTGGAGGAAAGGGGCGGGTGGCCCCGGTCGCACGTCCGCACCGTAAGGAAGGCGCCCAGACGAGCGTGTCGGTCGTGTGCAGGATGCCCGTGGACAACACGGGTGCTCGCTCGCCTGTGTCTGCGTCATTCCGGCTTGCCGGGACCCCTCGGCGGAATGGAGCCGTGGAAGGGAGGACTCCGCGCCGTCGGGAAGGTCAGTCTCTGTCCTGCGGAGGCGCGGGGCTGCCCTGCCAGGGGCCACCTGCAGCGCCCACGCCGCCCGGGGCCCGGGCCCAGGGCCCTGGAGGCCGCGGCTCGGCCGGCGGGCTGGGCAAGGCGCGGGCAGGCGGACCGCGGGCGGCTCCGTCCCTTGCTCCTTCCCAGGCCGCCTTCGCGGTCGCCGTCCGCCTGGCTAGTCAGGCCGCGGAGGAGGACCCTAGTCCTGCCGCCTGCGCCGCAGGAGGGCCGCGGTGGCTTGCTCGTTGCCGGGGCGGGTGGGCGAGCGACAGGCCGGAGCCGCGGCGCGTCTGTGCGCTGCGTGGATCTGGGAGACGGCGGCGGCGGCGGCGGGCCTCTGCCTAAAAGGTCGCTCAGGGTTTTTTGGCCGCGCGCGCGCGCGCGCCTCGGGCGCAACCGGAGGGAAAGGCAGATGGACGCGAGCCTGGCGGGGGTTCGGGCTCTAGGCCGTCGCGGCCAGTTTCTCCTCCTGGCAGCGGTCACCAGCAGCCGCTGCAGCAGCGAAGCTCCTACTCCGGCATGAAGGGCCAACCCCTCCTTCAAGCGGGCCGCGGTAGGAAGCCGCCCCGGCTCACCTCGTTTTCTAAGGCAGACCGCACCGTGCAAGGGACCCACAGCACCCCACAGGCCTCTCCTGCCAGGCAAAGGGCGTGCCGCGGTCTCCGTCCTAGCCTCTCTTCTTCCGGCGAGGAGGAAGAGGCTCCCCATCTCGCCGTCAGATAAGCAGAAGCAGCCCAACGTGCCGGCGGCCAGGCGGTCCTGTTTCTTCTTGAGGCTGGCGGCAGAAGGGTGTCCGTGGAGAGATCTGCTGCACTTCCAGCTGCTGGGCACGATCCCCTCCTGACCCAGGCATACCTTTTGGGCCACGGCTTATATTGTGGTCCGAATCTTTTTTTGTCTCCTGATTCCAGAATTTAACTGTGGCAGAAAGCAGCCCTCCTCAAATGGATGCTCTTCGGATGCTGTGAACCTCCGTTCCCAACATTTCGGAGAACACAAAATACAGAACTATAAATTGTATGAGCTGGAAAGGGGCCTTATTCAATGGGATTCCCATTATTCCCATTCAAACCTATGGGAGTGCAATACTACCTGCCCATGTTAATCCATCTTGTCCACCAGGATATCATACTCAGAGACATCCAACAGGACTTCGTGACAAATTCACCCTTGCTCCAGATAGCCCTTGTATCCTAAAGTGCTCACAGACACGACGTCCTGGTATCCTGTACAATGCAAATGTCACGGTACAAACTGCTCCTTCTTCCCATTTTCAAATACTGGGACTACCTTTACTCTTCTCTAATCTTCTGGCACCTCCGGAGTTTTCTAAGATTACAATTTGCAGTTCTGCCAACTACTTCAACACCCTGAGATGTATTTCAGCTCATGGGAACATAATTTGTTTAGGGTAGCAAGGTGGTTTCTCACAATACCTTTATTAATCTGGAGCTGGATTCCCTTCTTTTCCTCAGGCATGTTAGCCATGGCTCTGTCCTTCTGAAGATATTAAGCAGGCCTCCCCCATTTAGACTTGCCCTGCAGAAGAGACCAGCACATGTCTCCCTCCCAGCCCTTCCTCACCAGCTCAACTTTAAGCTTCTTGGCTCCCTCCCTTCAGGTTCAGACTGTGGGTGTTTTGTGTTCAGCCTCTTTTTCCATTTCCTTTTCATCTCCCTTTTGCTTCTCAGTTTGTCCATTCACCTCTTAAAGCTTTCCTCGTTTCATTGGGATCATTTCTACCTACATTTTCAGGACTTCTCATCTCCTTTAGGATTTCAAGGCATGGAGCATTGCCTGATTTGAGTTTGTTAAAATCTAGCTTTCTGAAGTCCAAGGTACATAACTGCTTCTTCAGCTTTTCCTCACTGAGTTTGCTTGAACTCCAGTGTGACATGGTTACTTTCTTTCAGAAGATGCCTGACACCTTCAGTCTGCCAATGTGTTGGCTGAGACTGGGTCTAGAATAGCTGATTCCCCTTGTTTCTTCTTTCTTCTGAAAAATGTCATTGTTTGCAAGAGAAATTGGAAATCTATTGGATCCCTTTTTTCCCTGCAGTTATTAGGGTAGTTGAAGTTCCACATTACCACTCCAGCCTGCTCTCTTGAGAAATGGCAAATTGATTTAGAAAGACATTGACCTAACTGGACCTGTCCACAACAGGTAGATGACCCAATATTTGTTTCTTGCTCCATTTAACCTTACCCAGATACTTTCAACAGGACTTCCACATTCCGGGACATTAGTTTTTTCACAGGGTAAATAGTTATTCTACCTATAAAACCACTCTGTCTCCAGCTCCCTTTCTACAGGGTACTTATTATCTTTCTAAGTCTGCATTCCAATCATGTCATTCCATCCGTTTTCCATGATTCCAAACAGATCCTATTTCTTATTTTGTGTCAAATTTTCTAGTTGCTGTTTATTGCCAGTGTTCTGCGCATGGATGCACAGATAATGGAGACTGGGGTATCGCTCTTTGCTGGTCTTCCTATCGCTGTGTATGGAGAATTTCTGAATATCCTTTGCTGCCTCATCTCCCTCAATTAGCTTTTGCAGCCCATCTTTCCTCTACAGGAGTCTGTGTCTCTGTCTCCCTCCCTGCTCTGATTTAGTGTGCAACCTTCTTGGTGAGATGTGCAAAGCTCTTGCCAAATGCATTATTTTCCTGCCTTTTTGAGCTGCAGCCCATCCCCTAAGAATTCCTTTGATGGTTGGTTGGTTCTATTGATTTACTTACTTATTCTTTTATTAGGCTTACGTGCCACTCTAATCAGAAACCCATAGCTTGCAGATTTGAATACAGTAAATAGGATTCAAAACATAACGAAGGCACAAGCACCAAGGAACAGCCCACTTACATACAGCATTCCCCCATAGGAAGGGGAAATTCAGTAATCGGACCCCAAACACCAGACTTAATTGAAAAAAACAGGACTTAATTGCTGAATGGAATGGACTTAATCTCTGAGGGGTGCTGTCCCGGTGAAGGAAGGCAGTGACCAAGAAGGCCAGACTTTGTCATCCCAGCAGATGACATTTCACGGGAATGCAGACACTGAGGAAGTTTTCCTTTCCAGCATTCATTTGGCAGGCAGAAGCCCCTGGGAGCAATATAAGTCATGGCCTAGAATCCAATCTTTCTTAACAACTTCATCATCTTAGCTTCGCTTCCAGGATCCCGCTGAGTCTCCCACCACCTCCACTTATCTTTTTCTTCTCAATGGAAAGCTTTGGTGTTACTGATTGCACAACACTGACAGTTCTTTCTATTGTTCTGGAGAAGTTAGGATGATAGAACCAGCTCAGGTGGTTGGGCTCACTCAGCTCCAGGGGCTTGGAGCATGGCTTTCTGTCCCCTTCTGTCCCCTCCTTGTCACATGCTTCCAAGTCCTCCTTACTCCCAGCAGGATGTCATCTTTCTCCTTGACACCCTTCTCACGTCCCTGCTCTTGAACAGAGTGCCCTATCCCCCTCAAAGATCTTGTACTGCTGGCTTCAAGAAGTGCTGTGTCTTCTCTGATAAAGAAGAAAAATTGGCTTCCAGTCCTTTCACTTTCTCCTTTGGCAAGGAGACAAGTTTGCATTTGTATGATTAGCATGGCCTTCTGGTTAAGAAGACAAACACAGCACACGTGGTAAATCATTAGTGCTGCTCCCTTGTGCCTATCTGTTCAACAGGATAGGAGACTGGCTTGTTTTCTCTACCTGCTTTACGCTCCCTTATTCTTGCTTGTTTTCCTGATCCCAGCTCTTGTCCCAAGCTTCCAGCTGCCTCTTCTTATTCTGGTTCACAAAGTGTCTGTTTCTATGCTTGTCTCATTCACTCATCCCAGGCTATGCTTGTTTGATGGATACAGGTTTTCAATGTTTTAATAGCTTCATAGATTGAAATTAAAAAGTGGTTCACTTGTTCCATGTATGTTAATCCTTTGCTATACATTGGAGATGGAAAATGGACAGTATTTATTAAACAGCATTTAGGCCACCTTTCAGGGTACAAAATCTTCCATCTTCCCTGGTCACTGGCTATAAATACATTGAAGAGTCTCAAGCCTCTGGAAGGACTAGGTTTAGTGGTTGATACATGCCTGCCTCCTCCTCTTCCTCCTGTCGGCCATGCTGCTTAGTAATGTTAAAGGAGCCACATCTTTTCCCAGGCTGTTCATTTTCTGAAGTCTTCACTTTATGAACTGCCACATGTAGATGCTTCATATAACTCAGCATCAGCCAGGGAAAGAAGTCCATTGGACATGCTCCTTACTGCATCTTGTTCCAGACTGAGATGCCAAGAGGAGGGAGGGAAGGGAAATGGGAATGCAAGAAATACTTCATATGTGCAAACAAATCTACTGAGTCTGAAAGGGGTGAATCCAGGGTCATCAAGAACCCTTCCCAAGAGGACAGTCGTTTGAAATCATGGTCTTTTCTTAATCTTTTTTCAATCTATTCCCCTCCTTTATACCCTCACTGAAACATCAGGTTTGACACTGAAAGGCAGTGCAATTCGTACATCAACCTTCCATCCTCTCAACGAGAACGGGAAATTCTCTTGGGAGGTCCCAAAAACAATTATTTCATGCCCTTTGGCGGTCTGCATGCCAGCCCACTTGGTGTTTTGGGTAAAGCTGCGACCCGGATGAAAGGTGAGGCAAAGAAGTTGGAAGTGGGGGAAGGGACAGGTGGGGCCAGAGCGCCCCAAAAGGCAAGCAGAAGAAGGGATGGTGGAATTAGCAATCCTGAGGGAAGAAAGGGAGGCAAAGCTTGCTCAGACCATTTACACCAGGTACAAAGCATACTGCGATCTCCATGTAACTGAAGTGTTTTAACACAATTTATTTTAGGCTTAAATTATCAACTAGATCATCCAGTGTTGGTGGGTTTTTTTCATACATATGTAATTAGAGCTATTATCAATGAATCCTGTTTTCATATGAAGATAATTAACAAATTAAAAGTATTTCACCAAAAACCCAAATAAAAATGCCCTTTAAAACACAGCAGCCTTAACAACCTAATATTAATCTGCTAGGATGATTACACATGATTGGCTTCCTTAAAGATTCTACATCTTAGAGCCAGTACACAATATAGTAATATTTTTACAGCGTGCTGCCACTCTGTTAGCTAAGAAATTCTCTTCCTTCCTTCCTCTCCCCCCTCTTTTTTTTTTAAATATCCCCAACTGGTGCTCCCAAAAGCACCCTCCCACTTCTAAAAGCTGCAAGCGTTTTCCCCAGTGGAAAGCAGGACAGATAGCACCCCCCTCCGCAAAAAGCAACTACTGTATATGTTATGGTTTCTGTAAGTCTGAGATAATTTCCACTGAAAAAGTTGGCAACAGCAACAAATATTAGATGAAGGGCTTTGTGTTTAGAGGTGGCGGACAGGCTCCCGCAAGCACCCCGCTCTCTTAACAGCCGCCGTCTCCAGGCTGCCTCCATTCCCCACCCACCACAAGCTGAAATGAGGAGGCATCGCTCAGCAGCTGTGCTTGATGAACTGCACCCCAGGATCTGGTCTGATGTGTCGCAATCTAATATTTGCAAAACTGGAAAAGAGTTCATCAAAATAAGGTGGAATACATGCATCAAAATATTAGTACTCTGGAGAGAGAATCTTTTGTTTCACAGAACTACAGAATTCCCCGTCATAGGAATCATTAAATTTGCAGCAGATTTTAAAGATTTTTTTAAAATCAAGCTAGCATTTTTGCATATACAAACATTATAATCGCTAAATATACAAGAATCTGTGAAGATACACCCAGAATACCTTGGCAGGTGTAGTGGCCATCTGAGACACTGATTTCTGTTCAATGCAAATGCACTATTCAGTTTGTGAGCTAAGAGGCAGTGCCTTATCAGCCTGGATCCTCTACTTCTCTTTAGAATTTACACGGTGTTATTTACAATGAAACAAGCAATGTTAGTCTTCTTTTTAAAAAAAAGATGAAAACAAAAACAAAGGTGTATTTTAGTACCCTGACAGTTTGGGTCTGAGAAAAATAAGGCGAACTGTTGTGGATTTTAATAATTTTTAGTGTCTCTCTGTAGTTTGAACCATTTTCCAGTGTCATTTTAATCTGTTCTTGCAACAGGAATTCCTTGATTTCACGATGGCCTCTCATTGCTTCAGTGAAGCTGTCCCGTAGGAGCACCTTGGACATCCGTAGCATCTTCTCCCACCTCATCCTCTCCAATGGTGTGAACAAAAGTGGATTTCCATGCTCTTGTTGAACTGGCTCATGCTAAATTAAATTTGTTTTTGTTGTGTTCTTCACATAAAAACCATGCGGTTAATGTGTGGAAGCAGCAAACACACAGACGCGCGCACACACACACTTTTGTCCGTGACTTGATAATTCCTGTTGATTTTATTCTTCCTTGAGTTTCTCTCTAGAATACTGGCAGTAAAAGCACACAGTCTTGGGTCAAGTGGAAACGGAAGGGGAAAAAAGAAAGAGAAAGAGAATACTGGTATCAGAAATGTTCATTTGGATAGCACTGAGCATTTCAATTGTAAATAGTTACTCTGCATCTGTCCCATAAAACAGAAGGCCCACCTCACAGCCTCTGCTGTGTTTGCACATTAATCTAGTTCACCTTCAGGTTGGGCAATGTTGGGCCATGCCTTCTGCTTCCTACAGACTTTTGTAACCCGAGTTACAGCACATAAGCTGCCATCTTCCCGTTGCCACCAAGAGAGTTGTACAGTATATCCATGGCCAAGAGGACTACTGCTTGAACTACAAGGCTTATCCACTCCCACCTAGCGTAACAGAACAAAAACTGAAGCATACTCAGAATAAGATGTAAATCCAGCTTTTCAAGATCTGGCGCTGGTTAAATTACCTTTGTTCTAGCCACCTATTCAGGAAAATGCTTCCCAATTCAATGAGCTAAACAAATGAGATTAGAACAAAATCTTCCAAATTAGAAGTTATCTGGTTTTATAGGTTACAAAACGTAACTCATATCCAGTCAGACTAGCAGCAGGTGAATATCCTTCCATGGTAAATGGCATGGTACCTAGCTGTCTAAAGGTCAGCCTTCAGGTTGACCGTCAGACAGGTCTGTCTCCATCATACAGTGGGACAAAAAAGTATTTAGTCAGCCACCAATTGTGCAAGTTCTCCCACTTAAAAAGATGAGAGAGGCCTGTAATTTTCATCATAGGTATACCTCAACTATGAGAGACAAAATGGGGGAAAAAATCCAGAAAATCACATTGTCTGATTTTTAAAGAATTTATTTGCAAATCATGGTGGAAAATAAGTATTTGGTCAATATCAAAAGTTCATCTCAATACTTTGCTATATATCCTTTGTTGGCAATGACAGAGGTCAAACGTTTTCTATAAGTCTTCACAAGTCTTCACACACTGTTGCTGGTATTTTGGCCCATTCCTCCATGCAGATCTCCTCTAGAGCAGTGATGTTTTGGGGCTGTCGCTGGGCAACACGGACTTTCAACTCCCTCCAAAGGTTTTCCATGGGGTTGAGATCTGGAGACTGGCTAGGCCACTCCAGGACCTTGAAATGCTTCTTACGAAGCCACTCCTTCGTTGCCCGGGCGGTGTGTTTGGGATCATTGTCATGCCGAAAGACCCAGCCACGTTTCATCTTCAATGCCCTTGCTGATGGAAGGAGGTGTTCACTCAAAATCTCACGATACATGGCCCCATTCATTCTTTCCTTTACACGGATCAGTCGTCCTGGTCCCTTTGCAGAAAAACAGCCCCAAAGCATGATGTTTCCACCCCCATGCTTCACAGTAGGTATGGTGTTCTTTGGATGCAACTCAGCATTCTCTCTCCTCCAAACACGACGAGTTGAGTTTAGACCAAAACATTCTATTTTGGTTTCATCTGACCATATGACATTCTCCCAATCCTCTTCTGGATCATCCAAATGCTCTCTAGCAAACTTCAGACGGGCCCAGACATGTACTGGCTTAAGCAGGGGGACACGTCTGGCACTGCAGGATTTGAGTCCCTGGCAGCGTAGTGGGTTACTGATGGTAGCCTTTGTTACTTTGGTCCCAGCTCTCTGCAGGTCATTCACTAGTTCCCCCCTTGTGGTTCTGGGATTTTTGCTCACCGTTCTTGTGATCATTTTGACCCCACGGGGTGAGATCTTGCATGGAGCCCCAGATCGAGGGAGATTATCAGTGGTCTTGTATGTCTTCCATTTTCTAATTCTTGCTCCCACAGTTGATTTCTTCACACCAAGCTGCTTGCCTATTGCAGATTCAGTCTTCCCAGCCTGGTGCAGGTCTACAATTTTGTTTCTGGTGTCCTTCGTCAGCTCTTTGGTCTTGGCCATAGTGGAGTTTGGAGTGTGACTGTTTGAGGTTGTGGACAGGGGTCTTTTATACTGATAACAAGGTCAAACAGGTGCCATTACTACAGGTAACGAGTGGAGGACAGAGGAGCCTCTTAAAGAAGTAGTTACAGGTCTGTGAGAGCCAGACATCTTGCTTGTTTGTAGGTGACCAGATACTTATTTTCCACCATGATTTGCAAATAAATTCTTTAAAAATCAGACAATGTGATTTTCTGGATTTTTTTCCCCATTTTGTCTTTCATAGTTGAGGTATACCTCTGATGAAAATTACAGGCCTCTCTCATCTTTTTAAGTGGGAGAACTTGCACAATTGGTGGCTGACTAAATACTTTTTTGCCCCACTGTAAGAACAAAATCAGTGGAATCAGAGAAAATCCAGAGTTCTGATAACTTTGTCCATGTAGGTGATCTGCAGCATTGACACTTAAGAGAACCACCGCCGTTGTGATTGTTACTCTGACATCCCCAGGAAACTCTCACTTATCTCTAGCTGTTCTTTTTGGAGAGATTTACTTCCTTCTGAACTGCATGGCATTTCTTGGACCTTTGACCTTATTGTTCCCAGAGGGTCCCCATCTCACTGGACGAGAGCAGCCCCATCAGCCCAGTGGTGTATTAAGGAAATGCAGAAACTATATCTTGCTAAGCACTGAAGGAATGTTTGCCAAAGCAAAACTCCAAGTCTCATATTGCTTCATAAAGATTCCATAATCGCTCAAAGTATTAAGAATAAAAGAGTTACGTATCCAACTGACCTTTCATTGTTTGGCTGTTATGAATAGGTTGTCTTCTCTGCATGCCGGACTTCCTTCTTCATTTTCACTTTACAACCTTCTCCCTGCTTTAAAAAAAGGACACACCTTCAGATATCAAACTGATGTTTTTATTGTAGTGATTCCACATGATAGGGGACAAGGATCAAGCTGTAAAATCTACCGAGTCATGCAGACCACTGTCGTCTGCTGAGTTGCAAAACGCGAGTGTCCAATAGAGCCAGCAGCTGCACAAGATGATGAGGTGTGTGCTCACGCAGGCGCCAGCACAGCACAGGGATCATCATCCAGAAATGAGTTTCCCGAGCATCATACAGAATGCTGGGTATTCCACTATTCCTCCACCAGTTTGCAAATACCCCATGCTGAGTGACCCCGAGTTAGCAGATCCTTTGCAAGCCAACGTCCACTGATTTAAAGAAGGCTCAAAGCTTTAAATTAAGTAGATTAGTCGGGAAAAACAGGGCTGGAAAAAGGGAAGGGGAATATTTGCAAAGCAAAACACATCTGCGGGAAACATACTAAAAGTCCCCCAAATATTTTTCCATTTGAAAATTAGCAGTTTAATAGTACAGTCAAAACCTTAATTCTTCAGACCTCCATGTAGCAGGCTACATATGCAGTGGACAGTTTTTTATTTTGGACTCCGTCCCTAAATGGTGGACAAAATCCGTTATTTCCACAGCATTCCAGACAACTGACCTGATTTGCATCACTTCTGTAACAATGTCATTTTACATCATTTGTGTCCATTCATGCCATGAGAGTAATGAGAGAATTAAAGAAATGGCATGAATGGATACAAACGAGCAAAAATCACTGACAACGTAATTACACAAATGATATAAATTGACACAATATAAATTACATCAATGACATAAAGTCTCATCTCTTCCCCCCATCCCCCAAGCCAACTGACCATTCAGTTGAGATTTTACCGCATTTTGCTAAAGAATATACATACAGATGATTGATCTAGGGACAGCAGCTTTGAGGGTGACTGTAGAGTGTGTAGCTGCTGGCCAGCTGATCCCATGCAGGTCTTCTGTGACTCAAGCTGCTGTTCAAACCCACCCCCGAGAGGCAGCGGGGAGCGTTTTAGGTAGAGAGGAAGGGGGAAACCCCACAGAGTCTTGGCCAGAGGCGCTCAGAGAAGCATGGGCTTTATCCGGACATTTTTGAACCCGGCCTGGGATTCTGGCCCAAATGTCCCCAAAGCCCTTGGAGAACTAGGAGCAATAAGATCAAGTTGGTAAGGAAAGTTTAGACCTGTGACAGACTATTTGGTTTCAGTGCTGCTTCTGCTCTTCTAAGAAAATCTTCTTTTCCTCTATCTCCTCATTTATTTGTTCTGGTTAATGGTTGCTAGTTTTCTAGCAAATGTATGCAAATCACCTCATGTAACCTGATGCAACTGGCTTTTCTTTTCACATTACTCCCTAATTAAGACCAACACCCCTTTTTATTATTATTATTCCAGTGTTAGGTTTACAAGCCACCACTGCAAACTCCAAAACAGCCTTGGGCCTGGTAACCCTGGAGAAAGACTGGAGCTGATTCCTGGGGAAAGAGCATTTCCTGTTCAAGAGTAGGAGGTGAGAGAGGAGGGTGGAGATCCCAGAAGACATCTGGCAGGCAGATGTGCTTATCACCCACGCCCACATACACACCATACACACACCACTTCCGCTGCTATAGTCAATGAATGCATGCTCAGGTATGCATCTCTTTAAAAAGCATTTGAACCCTGCATCAACAGCCATCAAGCATCCCCAGGACCTGCCTTCTGTTCTCTTTGGCCTTGATGGTCCACAGACCTCTCCTCACTCACTGCTGGTTCCAGAGACCAAAATCTGCAGCCAATTTAATCCGCTATTTAACCTGATGGACTTTTCTGGCGGACTAGTATCATCACAAGAGGGAAGGAAAGTAGTTATAACGGCGTGTCCTTTTCAGGATGAGCAACAGCTTTTCTTTGTTAAATCATAGGCTCATACTTCCTGCAGTTTCTCAAAAACTGCATCTGGGTAAGAATCTGGGTATCGTGTCTTCATTTATACATAATTAATTACTTAGAAGACGACCGATCTGGCTAGTCAAGTGTCTTTTTTAAAAAAAAAAAATCTTTCTGCCCAGGCTGTTAGAAAATTTGGCTGCCATCTGAATGCGAGGAACGATAGATTAGGAGAAATAAGGATACCCCACGAGAAAAGAAAACAGTGTATGGATCTGATATTCATTTGGACTGATATTCCACTTGGACTCGCAAGACCAGGCTAGGGATAGATCATCATGGAGAAAATCTATCTATGTGGTCGCGTGGTGTCGAAAACAACTTTATGGCACCTAATCAGTTTCATGCCGGCATACTTGGGCTTGAGTAATGCCGTTCTTGTGCACGTTCTACGGGGTCTACTAGGGGCCTCGTTCTAGTAAGTTTTGCCCAAAATTGCAGCCTTAACCACCAAATACTTCCAGTGCAAAAGAAAATGCTCTGCATCCTGTCTTCTTTTTGTGGATGAAACTGACCAGGAGGCAGAAGATGGGAATAACAAGCACTCACATGGAGTAGTCTGAAATTGTGTTATTAATAGTTTTACTAGTAAAGCCCCACTAGCCGAAACAGCAGGTGAATAGTTCTCTGAAGCCGCAGTGTGAAAAAGTAGTTGCCAGCCCACACGGATGCACGTAAGATTTTATCCTTTCAGCTCAAATGCGCCATTTGCTGAAAGCTCAAGCATTTTGCTTTGACGGGCCTGAGGTTAATCTGCAAGCCATCAGCCACTCAACCGCATTTCGAGCCAAGAGGAGCCGTTGCACCCCGATCAGCTCTTTCATTACCCTGACAGGTTTTTTCACATGTGGGACAACAACACGTCTTAATACTTTCCGGGTAACCTGTGAGAAATAACATAGGAAAAACAAAAGTCGATACATGTTCTGCCTGAGCCTGGAAGGGCAAAGTTGATGTAAAAAGAATCCATATTTAGGAGGACACGAAAAAGAGGGAAAAGAATGAATCTGCAAAAGAGAATTACTTTTCGGGTGACGGTATTGCCTTCTTCATCAGTAAACTGCTCTTGCGTAACTGATTCGCCTGGAATGTTTTTTGCTTCCTCGCCCTAGTAGAGAACATGTCACAGTGTTAGCTCTACTTACTTGGTTACAACTGCTGCTTTTTAACACCACTCCAAGCACTAAAACTCATGCCAGGCAAGATTTCCTTGTTAGAAACAGCACTTCCAGAGTGTCTTATGACGCATCATTCATGGTTCTGATACGGTGGATCATGTTAATTATATAATTATATCATCAAAGGCCATATTAGAAGAGGGTCAGCCCACCTGTGTCTAACTCAAGAGGTGCAATTCTGTGCTGGATAAGAGAGGGCCCAATGACTTCTCACTTACCTCAAGACGGTCCAACAGGTTGTCATTTTAGCACACAATGACTGTTTGGGCAATATGTTTAATTGTATGGGGAAGCGTTGTCATGTTATGCAAAGCACCCAACCCAGTCAATGATAGAGTTTGGTTTTCACCCTAAACGACGACAGGATTGCTAGAGACTAAATCCACTACGAAGAAAGATTAGACAGTTGATAACCCTGTCTTCCTGCTGCTAAAATGAAGACGAACGTTTCACTCTGGTGAAAGCTGAACAGAGGGCAGAAAGGGGCAGGGGTGAATAAGCCTCCTTGACTTCACATGTGGTGGTGCCCAACCAAGTTGGCCCGCTCAGATGGAAGGATCTTGAAAATGGCCACTCCCTGGTTGCCTGGATCATCCCTGCATGAATGCTGCTGCGGTGCAAGGGTCATTCAGTTGCTTCAGTCTGTCTTTTGAAGAGAGCTGGTGAATTCAGATGAGAGCTTAGATATCAAGGAGTGCCGCCTGTTACCCTCCGTTCCTCAAGGGTTGCTATTCAGCACAGTGATGACCCAGCCATGCCACTGGCTGAGATTGTACATCAAGCCAGGAAACAATGATCTGTCCCAGAGTAGGGAGTCATACTTCTGTGTATGATCATATGTTCTAGATCTATTGCCTTTCCTTATTTAAAAAAAATAATGAAGGCAAATATGAATGCACAGAAACATGGAAACACATTTCTTGTGCTAATGGATCTATAGCTACATCATCAGTTTGGAAAACAACCACCACAACAATATAGGTTGACTGAAGGTAGACAAATTCTTGTTTTAAATATACATTAGAGAAGGTTCCATAAAAGTTGTACAAGTAATTTATGTGACCAACCCACTGCAGCTTGAAAATTTAAGATAAGATACATATGGAAGTCAACACAGTAATATCAGTACTTCAGGGAGAGGCATGTCAAGCATTCTGTAAATCTATAAAAGGTTGTCCTAATGCAGAGCCCAGGATTAACTCAGGAACTGCTGCTTTTCTCTGAAAGGTTCCAAAGTGGATTATCCTTCCATACCCAAGAGTCTGTGTGCATACACGTTTCAGCAGCAAGTATTTGGGAAAATAACTCATCACTTTCACTAACCGCTGGACTGGTTTTAATTGCCTTGATTTTCATTTTGATTTTGATTTTGTGTTTTATATTTTCTATTAGGATTATAAGGCACTTTGAGTGGCTATACAAGATAGGATATAAATCGAATCATCACCACCATCACCATCACCATCACCATCATCACAGCAGCAGCAGCAGCAGCAGCAGCAGCAGCAGCAGCAGCAGCAGCAAAAGCTTATCAGTGTCCCAACCTACACCAAAGAGGCCATCTTCCTCAGAACTACTTTCACAAAGAGCCTTAAGAAAACTGGGGAGTCCCTGGGATTCCTCTCAAACTGGATCAGGGGCAATGCCCAAACAGGTCCACAAAAATGGAAGACATCCTATTTCTCTTTTTAGAACATGGCTTTGACTATCTAGATCACTTTTCTGGAGGTGCTGCTGTGACAGCCCCCACCCCTATCCCCAATACTTCCAACTAGTATTTACTGTTCAGCTGAGCAGCAGTCATTGTGTGGGTTTGTATTTAGACAAATGGCTTTGAGGAAGACATCCAGAAGAAAGTTATGAAAAAGATAAATCAAATTAACATATTTGTTTTGGGACTATAATTGGTCAAGCTACAGGACTGGTTCAGGACATTTTGCCACTTGAGATGAAGGGCAAGATGGTGTCAATTACTCCCTGGACAAACACAAGCAGGACTGATAGCCGAATCGTTCTTTTGCACAGGGTGTGCAATTGCTTGACTGTGTGTCCCTGATTCTGAAAGCACCAGACAAGCCTAGGGCCTTCCAGAACAGCTTGACTGGTGCCCACAAAGCTCCTTCCTCTTGCTTTTCCTCCATGGGTTCTATGGTCCAAGACCAGGACCTGACTTGTCTTTCCTGCTGTAACAGCTTCCAGTTACTAAACTGCTCCTGAACATATTTAATTTAGTGTATTCAACTGCATTCCAATGCATTTAGAGTCATGCATATACAAAGAGGCAACCGTGCAACACAGGATGGGATTATGAGGAACAACCCACGGTGCAATTTGGTAGTTTCTCCCAACATGCCTGTAGGTTCTGCAAGGGACAGCACATATCACACCAAAAGGAAGAATCTAATGTGAGCCATACTATCAGCACTGCAGTCCAAGCCCACTTCATGCCAGTGGCACCACAGTCACCCAATACCTTCAGAATGAAACGCCGGCGATAAACCCTCGTAACGATTCTCTGTTCTTCGTCTGAACTTGAATCACTCTGAATCTCACATTCACTGTCACTCTCACTAAACTCCTGATAAATGCAGTTTTTAGTACATTTTACCAGCTCATTTAAAAGATAAAAATGATTCTGAGCAAGACAGAGGGAAAATGGTTACTCCCAAATTTAGGTTCACACCCCACCCCACCCATACTGGGAATGTGTGCCAGCTTGCTCCTGGGGATCACACTCCTAAATGTGGTGCATGCTACCACGTTGCCTTGATAACATTTAAAGCATAAAACAGATTTGCACAGGCTTGGTCCAGCTATAATCTCTTCCCTCTATAAGCTGCTTTACGAGCAAGGAGGGACCTGGGGTGCACGTGTATTCTTTCTGCCCAGTACACATGTCCCCATTCTTCCTTGCTGGCCTCAAGCATACGTTCATCTTATATCAACAACGATGTTTCGCAAAACCAATGCTATTCTCGAGGTTGTATATGCCCCATGCCCCCTTCTTTCTAGTCCAAACCAAGATTAGTGGTACAATAAACATCGTTGTTGTTGTTAAACAGGATTTGAAACACTACTTCAAAAAGCAGTTTCAAATTTGAGTTAAGCTGAGAATTTTGTTTAAATCTGCGGCCAACCAAGGAAAAAATGTCCATCGTGTTTTAGCTCCACCGTCCACCTTTACATGTCTTTCCCCATTCAACAATATGTATTCTGTAATGGGGAAGAATTGCTTTTAGGGCTGAAAAAATGTGCTATTTACATGCAGAATCCACCCTAGAGCTGCAAGTAATGTCCACATGCTACTAAACTGAAGCATTTTCCAGGGATTTCTGCTACACCAGAATGGGCTAAGCTAGGATTTGATGGCATTTGGCAGGTTGATGCACCTCCACATATTTCCTGCCCCTTGTGTTACAGCATGTCATCATGCATCTCTCCTCAGTTTTGCATTAGGTATGAGCATATCTCGTTTATGTGTGCTCCTACATTCATATCGAGAACTTGGCTTTAATCAAGGTCCTCAGAGCAGCTGGTGAGTGAATGGGAAGGCGGAGCTGCAGAATGAAAACATCATGCTCTCCGCACCTGATTCCAGCATGGCAACATGGGCCCTGGAATGCAGCCCATGTATTCTGACCCTGAGAGACCACGCGGGAGGTAGCTGCAGAATAAGCAACAATGGTCGGGAATGGTGGCCTGTCCCCCTCCTCCCCAAGCAAATCAAGTTCACGGCATTTATACCTTTTGTTCCGATGCAGCTGCTGCTCCATCATCTTCCTGAGCTTTTGATCTTGCCTTGCTGCTGTCAGAAATATGCCAGCTTGTCTTTTTCATGCTAACAGGCACAGAGGTTTTAGGCGTATCAACTGCTGGCTTGTTTGCCTCTTGCAAGGATTTCTGGTGGGATGTTAATGAGATTGTTTGCTGCTCAGTTCGGAGAGAACTTCGCGTTTTTGGTTTCACAGTTTCCTTGTCACTCTGCTTTCCTAGGCTGTTCACAGAGTCCTGGACAAAAGACTTAGCCTTTGCTTCTAATGTAGATTCAGAGTAGCTCCCGTCGGTTTCCAGTTTTCCTGCTTCCCCTCTGAAATATGAGGTAATAGAATCTCTATACTGATCAGGGCTACAAGAGAGAAAGAGCCAACCCAAGAAATAAATAATGGTATCATTAAATCACCTCTCCACAGGCATTCAACAACAGGCTTACATTTATGACTTACTGTATACAGAAACAAATACATAGGTATGAACAAAAAGCCAAGTTGTGGCTCTGGAAGTCGATATCATTCCAGACGTACCAGGAGATGTATCTAGCCAATACAGCCTTGAAGGATCGTTGTGATCCTCTTAAGAAATAAATCTAGACCTGAGCAAGAGTATGTCTGGCCTGGCTTCTCTGTTCCGTAATGGCCAGCCAGGTACTTTTGGGAAGCACCCAAGCTCTGTTTGAAGGTCCCCCCCCCCCCCATACACACACTCTTCTCCTGGCAATGGATATTGATCCACAAAGGGTGTGTTAGGGGGCCTGATCCTTGATTCTCATGGGAGACGTTGTTGTTGTTGTTCAGTCATTAAGTCGTGTCTGACTCTTCGTGACCCCATGAACCATATTGCGCCAGGCCTTCCTGTCCTTCACTGCCTCCCTGAGTTTGCTCAGTAGAAACAACCTACAGCTTATGCAATTCCCTCACCATATTCCCAGGGTGATGGGAATAGCTAACAAGATCCTGATAAAATCTCCAGATGTTGTAGGCACATCCACAAGGAGCAGGAACCCTTGGTGATGGCTCTGGATCTTTGGAACACCCTTCTCAGAGCCCTTTTGAGAGACATTTGGGCTATTTTAAATCCTTTGAGAGCTACATCCCATCTGTTTCTAGAGTTCATTCTGCTTTTAATGTGGATGTTTAAATGCTGGTTTTGATTTCACTGTCTTAAATATCACAGCACATATATGTCTTGAGAACATTAGTTGGTCTATAAAATATTGTTAACCAAATACATAAGCTATTGATCCGTGCTTTTTAAGGGTCATGTTTATATACCTCCATCTAGCAGGAAAAAAACTAAGACAAATATTTTTTTAAAAAACACCCTATAATATTTGAAAACCAGAAGAAGTGATCTATCTGAGACTTGGCTGTCTCAGCCTTAGCACTCCATACCTGTCATCCAATCGATTCAGCAGTTCACCGCTTATTCTGCGTCCTGGAGATGTTGGTTCCACTTTGACCCTAGAGGCCTCATTCTGCCAACCTGAAATTGAAGACATTTCCTGTTCGGCCTGCTGCACATAGTTAAGTATAGACAAGACTTTTTCTTCTGTCATTTCCTCAGACTCAGCTATTTCTTCAAGGCAAATATCTTCAAACAGAGATTTAAGCTTTTCGTCCGTGGTCTCCTCATCAGTACCAGACTCCTCTCTCTCGTGGCGTTCAGTCCTCGCTAAGGTTCGGCTAATCTCTTCTCTTGGTGCTTGCATTCCAGCATAGCTACCGAGATAGCGAGGGAAATCCTTAAGATGTATTTCTTCCAATGGGATCTGGCCTGCATCTTTAGAGGTTCCTTCTCTAGGCACTGAGTTACCATATTTGCCGTCTTCCAGTGAAGTGTCTTCTTCAATGACCACGGGAGGTCCTGCGGCTTTCTCCTCTAGGTTTCCCTGTGAAGTTGCTAACACATCACTCAGTCTACTGGGAGTTCTAAAGGGTGATTCTATACTAGAGAAATCACTAGCCAAATCATCTTGATGGAAAAGGCTGGGTGGCACGAAGCACAACCCAGGGGGAGTTTCCAGTTCCATTTGAAAGGTGGGATAACCTAAGGAAGACAGTATATTTGGACTAATTGCAATGAAGAATGGAGTAACATGAAATCAAGCATTCAGAATGGCTGATTACTTAAAATATGAGAACTATATGAAACAGTAAGAACAATTTAAATAGGAAAGGAACAATGAATTCTTTAAAGAGTGCAACAAAACTGAAGTCAGCAAAGCTGCTAGCACAGTGCACCTACAGCTGATGTCCATTTACAGCTATTTTAATGATTTCACAACTGAAGAACTTGCTCTTCTCAATCAGCTGGAAAGAACCTCAACTGTTGTTCAATAATTATGTATATGAATAATGACAATTTGTGGCAAAATAAATAATTTCTGCTTTTATTATGGCTCATGATGATTAAATGCAAAGAATGAAGTTCCTGCCTGCGAGACAGGCAAGTTTCTTACAAGTATTGTAAAATTGGCTTCATTTTATCCTAGGCGTATCCTTTTTAATATTAACCTAGTTGCCATGCATAATTATTACTGTGCTATATACTTCAATTTAGTCAGTGCACTATGAGAATAAAGTTGATGTAAAAAATGGAAATAAATCTCAACAAGGACAGAAAAAGGTAATTCTTCTTTATCTATGACAGGACAGAAAACACAAACTATAGGTGGGGAAGGGGAGAGAATCTATATATAAATTCCCAGAACAGTGTAACTCTAGAGATGAGAGCACTGTGATGAGTGAGGAGACCTTGGTGATCTTGGAGACCGAGGTGATCTTGGTGATATGGGTACAATCAGAAACACTGATCAAATAAAGAAGAGAAAAGGAAAACCATGAACACAAAGGAGCCATTGCTCTCTAGAACAGGAATGGCCAAAGCGACACCTGTCAGACAGATTCTGACCATACCAAAACTTGGCTGGAACATTATTCTCTAAACGTTAGCATACTGCTAGCGTGTGAACATTCTGGAAAGGCCAGAGATGGTGGGGGTCACACATCCTTCTAAGGGGATCAGCGAATGACCTCCTCACGTTTACCACAAGACTGTGCATGTATTACAAAACCCGGCCATCTACTGTGCCACTGTCGGCTTGTCAGAAAACACTTCCCAGTGGACAATGGCCAGCGAATGGAATCATTCCAGGAGTCTGACAATTGACCATGCCTGTCCTAGCACTGAGTCTCAGCATAGAAATGAAACGGCAAGTGAATGGTATAGCATATTCCCACATGTAAATATTGGGCTAACCAATCTGAGAAAACGGGGAAAAGGCTTTCAGCGTTCAGATGTGCAAACTCTGGAAACTACGTGCATTAATGGTTGGTTGGTTTTCTGAATCCACTGAGAGAAAGTTAAGGTGTAGTCTGGTCTTGGTGAGGACAAGGAACTTGAGAGATGCTCGGAGAAGAGGAAGGACAGAATGCAAAACAAGAGAAGCACATTCTTTTTATAGGAAAGAGTAATTTCATGATTAAACAGCACAAGCCACATTTCAAGAAGAAATTTCTTAAAATGTCCACAGAACTTTATTTCTGCACTGCCGTGATTCAGTGGCCAACACTGCTGCTCAGAGATGGGTAATGTTTTATGCCTTGCACTGAGCCACAAAATGCTCCCAGGAGGCGGCAAAACAGAACATGTATTCTTGTACATATGCAAGTGTACACATGCATACACACTCATCTTGCATGTTCAGGTCAGCATAGTATTTCATAAGCAGCCTAGCAACATGTCAAAAGCCAGAAATAATTGCTATAACTTGTTCATGATTGCACCTCCACATTAGAAAGCAAAATATAGGTTAAAAATCTCAGGAAAACCTGGGCACTGATTGGAATGTTTGAGTTTCATTGCCCAATTAGGGGAATTTTAGAAAGCAACTGAAAAGTTTGCAATCATACCTCAGTGGCTAATTGAAGTAATCTGCAACTCTGTTAATGCAAAACAAGTTAACAGAGCCTATGCTCACTCAGTCATACGCTAAATTGTATCTTGGTAAATAAATACATATTTTGGGTGGACAAAAAGTCTCAAGTCCCATGTCATTAGATCAAAATATATTTTGGTTACTCACTTGGGAAAAAATACATAAAATGAAACAAACTCAGTTACCATCAACAGAATCGTGGAAAACATTATTTTCATCTGCAAAACTTCTGGTGCCTGATATGTTTCCATAATCAAATATTGGTCCTTCCAACAAAGTTACAATGTCAATCCGATTGATTTTTGTTAATACAGAAGTTAAGGCATCAGCTGTGGAAAAAAGAACAAAACACATTACAGTTCTTGCGTGTAACTTACAACTATTTGGGTACATGGCCTGTGGTTGCACCAATCACACAGGAAGCGTAGAGATCTATACACAGGAGGGGAGGTGCCAGCTGCAGACAAAGGACATGCCAGGAGACCAGCATTTCACATCAAGTCACTTTCTCTCAGCCCTAGGAGGGGGGCAATGGCCAACCCCTTCTGAAATCTTGCCAAGAAAACTGCAGGGACTCGTCCAGGCAGTTGCCAGGAGTCAACACTGGCTTGAAGATGCCAAAAACAAACCAACAAACAAACCCACAATACCACAACTTGCTGACAAGAACAACAGAGGAGAGAGATGGGATGGAAGAGGACAGACTTCTGTGTCAAAACAGGTACTGCGATTATTTCATGAATACTAAAAGAAAGAACTACAGATATACTATCATGGTTTCCTGTTTGTGATCTCCTTATGAGGTAAAATTAGCAAGAATAGTGGGGTTTTGTTGTTGTTTGGATTTGCTTTCTACTGCTGAAAATAATTCAATAGCCTGGTTTGATTATTCTGGACCTAACCGTCCACTGCTGAATGCACGCAGGGATTTAACTGAAGAGGGTATCGAGGTCACAGAATAACATAATGTAAACAATGTACCATCTGGGGTTTATGGAAGCCCACTGCATTGGCATAGAAAAGGAATGAGTAAATCGTGTTAGTGGAGATGCGGTGGGAATCATGCTTTGTTAAAACGTCTGTTTTTGCAATGCCCTAAAGTTACTACAGTGCAAAAGAAGTAATTACATACCTGTACCATAATAATTTGACTCTGAGGGTTTAATATTTCTGGTCATCCATATTCTTTTGAACTATATAGACTTATTATATGGAAATGTAACAGCTGGACAACAGGAAATATTCTCTGCACTCTTCTTATTTATTTATTATCCAATTTCTAGGGCAGCCAATAAATCAGTGAAGGCATTTAAAATAGTACTGATGAAATAAAAAGGTTGAAAGGAACTCTGGAGATCACGAAGTACAACCCCTACCCAGGGCAGACATCCACCACTGCCACAGAGCAATGGCAACTGGCATTCACTCTGTGCACGGGGTGTTTGATCTGTGATGGTTCGTTCACACATACCACTGACCCTGTCAGCTATCAAGTCACTGCATTGTTTCTTCAGGATGTATACGCTTCTACACAAACCTTAAACTTACTTGTAGCATTTTTTCCATCTCTGGTAACCCATTTCTTTAACAACATGAAGCTCTGGGCAATTAAAGAATTTGGGTTTTCCACTCGAATCTGATTGATTTCATCAACAGAAAAATTCAGCTCTCTTGCCAGTTCTACAGTGTGAGAAAGAGGGAAGAGAAATAATTACTCATGCTTGCTTTCAACTGTCCATTTCAAAATCAAATGCATTTCTGACATCAAACGATACAGCCTTTTTTTTTCCCAGAAAATTCAGCCTAAATTTCCCAAAGTTCCTCGAAGGATGTAGACAGACGATGAGAACTACTCTCGGGAACAGCCTTGAGTTGCTGTTGTTCACTCACTGCCTCCAAGAAGACAGGCTGAGAAAGTTATGGGTCTTCCCTCCATTCTAGGTTCTCTTTACTTTGTAAGGCTTAGTCTGGACTGAAACAATGTTCCAGGCAGGGAGGCAGGCCTTGACAACCTCAAAACATACAACATTGTGGCTTGGGTTCCAAGTCTCCAAATCCAATTCCAAGGCCAGAATGGCAGAGTTCACCAATCCTGCCCCTCTTCCACCAAGCGCTGCTCTGAAGCACCAGACTTGGAAGGGCATCTGTTGTGGCCAGAATGAGGGGGAAATGATTCGAGTCATGGGATAACAAGCACAATGCTCAACACTCCCCCTTCTGTATCTGAGATGCATACCCAACTGGTGGGTCCCCAACATCCAGTAGGAAGCAACAAAAAAGAATCCGGCTTTGTTGCTTGCTTGACTGTTGCGGTGACCTGCTGCACAGGCAGTTCTGAAGCAAGGGAGGAGTTACCAATGTCACACAGGAACACTTCAGGTAATGCGAACAGTGTCCCAGTCGTGGCTGCCCCTAGCTGGCCTAGGCTATTCTTAACCTGGATAGTATGTGAATGGGAGCCTCCCAGGGAATCCCAGGGCTGCAGACAGGACTGGGATGTCAAAAAATCACCTGGAAAAAGGTGAAGGCAACCTCTCTGAAACTGCTGCCCAGAAAATGACATGGATGCATCAATGGAAACATCAGCTCAACTGGACAGACTTTAAGACCCATAAAGTGTCTTAAAGTGTTGAAGGATGTTTTTCTTCATCTTTTCTTACCAACTCTATTATTTATTTTTGAAGGTACCATGAGCTCCAAGGACTTCACTCTTTCCCATTTTTTTAATCTCTCCACCTGAAGAGCAGAGCAGGATGGACCTGTGAGGAATAAGCTTGCCCTGTGCCCCCCATCAACACATGGACACACACATTCAGGGAGAGAGAACAAGGTGGGACTAATGGGGTTGCTAGTTTCTAGGGAGTCAGAATATTACAAACTCTTACCTGTCCAGCTAAGTCCCAGGTGATCAGCCACAATTGCCATCCTTATATCTGTCCGTTCGCATGGACTCTGTGGACCTGTGATTTATAATTCTTCTATTAAAAGGGTAACATGAAAGGGTGCTTAGCACTGACTAACTCTAATGCACTGTGTTATTTTAACAGGTGCTTGTAGCCCAATTATTAAAAGGATGGAATGCCCTGTTTTGTTTTTTTTAATATGCAGATTCATGGATCTGAACCTTTCCCCTTTCAAAAGCTAGTGTTCATCTACATGATGTAAATTGCGTAAATGGAACCAAACATGCCAACAATCTATCTACTGAGCTGTCCAAAATGATTTAATTACTGGTGGAGGGGAGAAAAAATGGCCCACCAGGAGCTAAAGAACCAAAAAGTTCTTTCTTTCGACAAAAGGCGAGTTTTACTGCCACAGAGCAAAACCTCCTAGAGCCCGAGTGTTTACATGAAGGTCTTCAGCATGCGTCCCTCACTATCTACCACACGGGCTTCACATAAAGGAAGAAAGAAGAGCATAAAAGACAAAACACAGAGATGACAATGACAGAATGAGAACTAGAGGAAGTCACTTCACAGGCAACCACAACAGTTCATGCACTAGGATCAACAAGTTGAAAGTTTTACAAACTAGGCTTGGTCTCCACAAGGTGAGCCCCGAGAGCTCCAGAAACCTGACTCCCTCCATTCTCACCAGTCCTCCTCTTACTCCTCCTCCTCTCACTGTCGGACTTTTCAATCTTTGATTTTAAAGATGCTGCCTCTGTTCTCATATCTCTAGCGGGCTTCGTTGTAATGGAAGGCTGGAAAACTTGAGTGGCTTCAGACAGGGATGTGTTTCTTGATGTACTATCTTCTTCCTCCTCCTCCTCCTCCTCCTCCTCCTCCTCAGACACTTCTGGTGGTCTTTTTTTCTGTTCGTCAGATAGTCGGTCAACAAGCTTTAAAGCCTCGCCGCTAATTCCCTTAAAATATTCAATAGAATGTTTACATACCTCCCTAAGCTGACTTTGCTTTGCTTTAACAGTTGTGGATGTTGCTGCTGCTGCTGCTGCTGCTGCTGCGATGGTGGTAGATCTTACCTTTAATGGTAATTTAGAAGGAAGAGATTTGGCTTT
This sequence comes from Python bivittatus, assembly GCF_059951505.1. Classification (NCBI taxonomy): domain Eukaryota; kingdom Metazoa; phylum Chordata; class Lepidosauria; order Squamata; family Pythonidae; genus Python; species Python bivittatus. The sequence continues at coordinate 11,090,413 of NW_028277033.1, forward strand.
GCTTCTCTCTATCTGACCTTGGCTTTGAGCTGCTGGCATTTTTCTAGCTAAGGCTACATTATGCCTCTGCGTGCTTTTTATGGGAATCTTAGACCTCCCTTCTATGGGTGGAGAAGAGGTGCACGGCTTTCTTGGGTCAACTCTACTCGCCTGCCTGCCTTGACTCCCCCTGCCGGTCTGGCCAGTGCTCTGCAGCACAGCTTCTTTGGCCTTTACGGGAAGCCGAGAGCGACCTCTATTCCCTACTGGTTCGGAGGATGCCTGCTGCTCTCTGGGTCTTTTCTGCTTACAGTGTCCTTGAGTTGCACCGGGACCATTTCCTGAAGGGTCTTTCATTGGATTAGCTTTCTGTGTGGGACACTTGGACTCAAAATGTTCATTTAGCACTACTGTACAAGTAACGTGATTGGTAGGTATGGTACATGGGTCCAAATTGTTGTTGTTATTAAAATTATCTTTTTGAAAATCATGCTTTTCTGCTTCCCTACTGCTTGACTGATTAAGCACAGCTGTGTTTGTAACCTCCTCTACAGTTTCGCAGTCTAACCCCTGAATCCCTGATGTCACAGACTCTAGCTTATCTGCCATTTCCCCTGAGACGTCTTTCTTCAGCGTCATGGTGGAAGCCGAAATTCCCATTTTAATTGGCGTACGCAATTTGGGATCGACTTTAGAAGCGTGAACCACAACGGATGATTTCTCCAGTGAGTTACAACCAGGTGTTGCTTCCATACCATCTCCACTGGCCTGGAGGATGAGCTTAGGTTCAACTGTTGGTGTTTCTACTTCTCTCTCTATGGTTTTCTCTACTGTTTTGTCCCCTGACTGTGGCTGTGTGATGGCAGTGACTTTATTTTTATCCCCTTCCCCCTTGTCCCCTGACTTCCCTTCAGAAGTATGCTCACCAATCTGAAAAAATTGGAGTCTTTCTTCAACAAAATCCCTCTTGCTCATGTCAATTGCACCACTGCGAGTCATCTCAAACATCTTCCCTTCATGAAACGGGAAGGGATTTGGCTCACTAGTTGGGGTACTTTCATCCGTCGGCGTCCTAGCAGGCGTCGTGTCTGGGGTCGTCGCTGGAGATCTGTCTTCCACTGCAAGGCCAAAAGGCTTGGTGTCATCATCCCGGGTCTTGGATTCAAAGACTTCATCATCTCCACGATTACTGGACCAAGGGTCAAAATCGAGGCTCTTGGTTGCTATGGTTTTAAAAGGGGTGGCAAACTCTTCATCTACTTTGTAGCTAAAATATGTATCAGGAAACACGGTCCTGTCAGGATGTCGGCCTTCCAAAGTGAAAAACTGTGCCCCCGACTTTTGTTCAATCTTATCAGCACTTTTTTCAGCTGCTGGACATTTTGATAAGGGCTTCTTTTCTTCAGTGCCAACTTTTTCCTCCTCCTCAATAATTTCCAGCTTACTTTGGCTAAAACTTCGATCAGTCTGTTTCAAGATGCCTTCAGTAACCCACAGATCTTTTTTAGTTTCTACTGCTGGACATGCATGTTTAGAATCACTCTCTGTCAACCCATCATCCTCATCTTGCAGATCATACCCATCAAGAGAGTCAATTTCAGTGGCATCTGTATCGTGGGAGAATTCTGCCGTGGTTGCTATCGAGCATTCGGTGACTGACTGGTCATTGTTCCCATTTGGTGCAACATCATTCTGCGGTGAGTCAAGGCCCAAATCAAATTCATTAGGCTTTCCAGTCTCCTTCATTTCAGATGACTTATGTGTGGAGGTATCCTTCTGGTCATCTTCAATATCGTTCAGTTTAAACATGTATCTTTTAATTGGAACAGGTTGATACAAGGACTCATCATCACTAGAGTCACTTAGATCTTCTCCTGGTGGCACAGGAGAAGGGGGCTGAACTCGGATGACCGGTTCAGCCAGCTGACATTTTTCAAGTTCATCCTGCAGATTGACTTCAGTCATCTCCATGTCACTCTCGGAGGAGGGACGTTGCTTTTCTGGTTCTGACTGATCAGCATCTAACGGAGGAGGTGGTGGGAATTCAATGTAGGCCACCCTGTTTCCCTTTGGCCTTTTGTTAGATTCTCTGTCCAGGTTATGGGGCAGCTCTTGTTCAGTCAGGGGTGAGTCAGCAGAGGCCTGTTTTACAGAGGTGGATTTGGCTTCCGCCTCCTCCTCCGACTCCTCAGACACCTCGGGGATTGGGCTTGGCTTGCCAGGTATATAAGTGATGAGCGAATCAGGCGTCTTGGACGTAAACTCGTAACTCACTTCCTCTGAGCTTGGTGTCTCTGGGGTTAGGGGGCTTTTCCCAGAACTGTCCATGAAGGACACCTGTTCTAAGGTGTCATCCTCTGGACTACCTTGTGGGGAAGGAATCTGCTTCTGCTGCCTAGTGGTATAAAATCCCCCCCTTGTCTCTTGCACCGTCTTGCTTTCCTGACTGACAATTTTTTTTATTGTTCCTTGCTGCACCTCTCTTTCATACTGCCTCCCTACTTGAACAAAACTGACATAAACAGGTAATGTTTTTATCTCCTTTGCTCCTTCCTCTGTTGCTAAAGGGGATGGTTTCCCCAGGTCAAAATTCTTTGAGGGGGACTGTTTTCCTGGGCTAACTTCTAAGGAATCGGGTGATTTACGGGGGGATGACTCCGCCTCCTCCTTAGGAGGACTTAATTTGAAGCAACTGAGTTGCCCAATGCTATATTCTACACATTTGCTTTTCTCACGTTCTGCAGCAACCAACTGTCCCTCTACTTCTTCCTTATCCATTCTGATGTGGGGCACGTTAGCTGACAGTTCATGGCCTGCGGTTTGGGACTGTTCTTCAAGAATGCCACCTGTCAACATTCTTTTCTCTTCTGAAACTCTCTCTGGAATATGAGATACAGCCAGTGGTTCTTTTTTCTTTGAAATCCTGTCTCTCGCTTCGCTGGGGTATTCCCCTTCTCTGACAAGATATTCTCTATAAAGCACCTTTTTTGATGGAGACTTTACAGTCACTTCCTTCACCTCCTTAGAACCTGATCCGTTTGTGGATACTCTCTGCTCATATTCTGTCACGGTGATCAGTTCACCAGACTTGGCCATATCTTTAGTCTCAAGAGGGTCAATCTGATTTTCTTGGACTACATCCTGAACAAGCACATGGGAAAGTTTTTCTTTCTGTGCTTTATGGGAGGATGTCCCAGGGCTTTCCCACGTCCTATAAATCTTTTTATCCCAGTGTCCCTTGGCCGGGGCAGGCACTGCACTGGCACTGTAGGCCAGGCACTTCACCTTTTGCTCTGCAAAAGCAGGAATGTTCTTGCTTGGTATTTCATCCTTGGCTTTGGGTACCTTTGGAGGAGATGCATTTTCAGTAACTTTGCCTTTGCCCTTGGGGCCATCTTGTAAACAGCCAGCAGGAGATTCCTTCTGTAATGCTAAATTTCCATCCATGAGGTCTATGTCTTTGGCCTGTTTTTCTCGGGAATAAAACTGATAGACCGGGAGTTTGCTGTCCTGCAACCTTTTCACTGGGATTTTGGATGGCACGTCCAGCCTTTTCTCCTCTTGAAGCATCTCCTTATTTTTGGAGCCCAGGCTCTGTTCAAATTTCAGCCTAATGGAGCTGAGCTTGGATTGCTTCAGCTGGAACCCAGTTGGCAAAGCCTCTGGGATTTTGCTCTTTGGAGCCACTCCCTTGTGTTCCTTCAAGTCCTCGCTTGGCTGAGAGAGAATCTGCCTCTCTGGGCTACTGGGCAAACTGGCTGCCTTCCTCTCCTCAGTTTTTGGCCAGCATTTCCCATCCTGGGCATAGACTCCTCCTCCTCCTCCTCCTCCTCCTCCTGCTGTCCAGTCACTTTGTGACTCAGAAGCAGTCGCCTTCTCTGGACTGCTGCTTGCTGAACTAAAGCCAACCCCGGCCTCTCTCCCGATTCCTTTCTGCTGCTTTTTCTCTGGAGATTGCAGTTCATCGTTCAGTTTCTCTGTTTTGTCCCGGAAGAACTGCGATACTTCGGTCAGCTTTTCTTCGGCCTCCTTAACCGTCCTGTCCACCCTGTCTTCATACATCAACTTTTCTCTACCTCTGTCTAATCTGTTCTCTGCAAAGCGCATCCACATGGCATGCTTTGGGCTACTAACATCTCCGGAATAATGCAACACTGTCACTTTATCATAAGGATCATTTTTTGATATTTTACCCACACCATTTTCTGATATCTCTTTAGAGAGTTTGGTGAGGATGTCCTGGGGGGGTGCTGTGGCTACTTTTTCTCTGCATCGTTTATCAGGCCCTTGCAAGTCTGAGCTAAGGGGGGGGATATGATCAGTAAGTGACTCCTCGGTATCCGAGTAAGACACATCTAACTTTTCTGAGAGAAGCATTTTCTCCGCAAACCTGTAAGATTCCCCTCTTAGTTCTGACAACTCATCATCATGGTACTCTACTGAATGTTGACTCAAAAGCTTCAGGGTTTTGTACGAGTCATCAGACATAAGTTGGGCAGAACTAGGGCGACTATCTTCTTCTTGGGAGACAGGCGTATTTACTCTGGAAGATTCCAAGTAAGAAGGAAGTGACTCTTCAGCTGTAAGTTCTTCTTCTTCTTGCTGGCCTTGTTCATCTGAACAAGGAAGAGCCTCCTGCACTTCCAAATCACCTTGAGGTAAGTCTTTCTGATATACATACATTTCTTTCTCGGGGTGCTTTTTTGTTTCTCTAATAATGACTTCGGTAGGTTCAGCCTGATTACCTTTTTCAATATGGACCTCTATTATACGCTCCAGTTTGGGTTTCATTTTGTTGTCCTTCTCTGTAGGCTGGGGTGAAATTTCAGTAGGTTTGCTAGCATCTGGTGTAACTGAAGACTTATGTTCAAACAGACCTGCCAACTCCTTGGAAGGATCTCGTCCCGACTGAAAAGCTTTCATGATATCATGAACAGACATTGTTTCCTCAATTCTTTCTGAAGAACTCTCAGTGCATGGAGGTTTGTGGTAAACCATTCTGGTGGTAGTAGTTATGTGGGTTTCTTCTTTCACACGGACACCTTTACCAAGGGTGCACTTGTGGTCCTCATCTTCACTACTGGCCTTCACTTGAAATGCATTCACCTTTTCTTTGATGGATCCCCCATTAGGCCGGGGCTCCAGCTCCATAAAAGTGCTCACCACTTTGGGGGACGGTGGCTCTTCTGCGTGGGGTTCAGAACCCTCTCCTGATGTAGGTTCATAGCTACGGATAACGTGAACCACTTCAGTTCTAGTCTCTGTGATTACAGGAGGGATGGGTACATCATGGAAAAGGGGCTTTGGCCCTGTGCTTTCTGCACTCTGTGGGGCTGAGGGGGTTTTCTCACTCCTTGTCTCAAAGCCACTATCCGATAAAGGACTTTTGTCTTGATCGTGCTGGGAAAAGTCATCTGGAGACTCCAAAACAGTGTCAGTTCCAAAAAAGGAATCCGCAATTTTACACAATTCTTTTTCAGAAGTAGAAGGCCTCACGGAGGCTGGAGGCATTTTAAGTTTATGTTCTTGCAGGGCAATGGCTGGTTTTAAAACCCTTTTTTGTCTCTCTTCACCTTCCCTCCTCCCATCTTCAAACTTGTACTTCAAACTTGCCAGTGAACTGCTGCCAATGTCATTTGTTAGGTAATCGATTACTTTGGTCAGGTTGTAATCCTTTTCTGATACAGCCTTTGCTTTGATCTGCATCTTTTCTGGAATAGATATGGGAGGGATGACAACGCCTTGCCGTCTTGCTTCATCAATCTCACCTGCACTGAACTCTACCCATTCTTCCTCAGAGGAGTGTCCTTTATCGTTCTGTGACAGTTTAACTGATGCTTTATTTTCTACACAGACATCCTTTTTCAGTATCTCGCTAACTTTTACTAAGTCCTCTTTGACTTTCTCAACAATCTTAAAAGGTTCTTCATCATCTATTCTACCCTCTTTGGTTAGTTCTGGCTGGAACGCCTTCTCCTCCATTACATCTGTCTGCAATATTGCTGTCATTCTCATTAGGTCCTCTTTCATCTCGGCCACATCTTTTAGTATCTCCTGACTAGAAGACAAAGATGATGGTGTGGACAACTTAAGAGCAGAGGGTGCTAAAAACAAAGATGATTTGACAGGAGATGAGGTTCGGTTAAAGGGAGGCTGTGTGCATGTCTCTGTAGTCAATGTTTTAAGAGGTGAGAGCAAGGCAGCTGCTGATTTGGCTAGGGAAGGTGTCTCAGGGAGCTTCTTCAGTGCTGGTTCAGACAAAACATTGACTACAGAATATACTGGCACCGTGATTGTTGATGAGGTGACTGACGAGGTAGTTGCTGAGATTGACCCCAGAGACGTATATAGTACCCCTGCGGAAGGAGTTCTGATTGACTGAAAGGCTGGCGGAGATGAAGTCGCGTGCGACCTGAGTGGAGAAAATGGCTTTGCAGGAGTCGCTGGCAACATTTTCTCAACTGTGTCAGTGGCTGCTTTAATAGCACAGCTTGCAGAACCGGCTGCTGCCACCATCTTGTCTTGAAATGCAGCCGTAGCCTTGGACCCATTGATTAAACTGGCGGGGGATGGATATTTCAAAGGGGATATGGATCCATTCACCAGGGCTACCTCTGGGTGTCCAACTGTGTGTTTCACAGGGGATGGGAGGGATGAAGCCACCATGACTTTAGAAGGTGAAACAGCATCAACTGCTGATTTAGCAGGAGACACCACTGATTTTAAAGGTGAAGATAAAAGAGGAGATGCTGATGTGATGATGGACTTAAATGGCAGGCTTGAAGAATACATGTTAAGGTTAGATTTGGGAGAGGCTGGAGGCGTCATGGTAATGGATGACCTCTCTAAAAGAGACCCAGCTGTAGTCACAGGAGATGTCCGAGTAGGGAACACAGAAGCCGACACCAGCCCTTTCAAACTAGCAGCTTCCGTTATGGCAGGAGCTCTGACAAACGAACCAGGAGAGACTTGGATATTATAGGGAGGCTGTGAGGCCATGGTTTTCAGTGGCGAGGAGATTGTCCGAAATGATCTAATTGGAGAAGCTACATCACTAACAGATTTAACTGAAGATGTAGTGGAGGCTCCTAATGTGGATTTGATTGGTGAAGCAGAGGAAACAGACCAGATTGATTTTAATGGGGAAGCTGTTGGAGTGTTAGAAGAAGAACTTGACAAGGAAGTGAAGCCAGATTTGCTTTGTCCAGGCACAGTAATGGGTGCTGTTGTCCATGACTGATACGGTCTTGCGGACAAGAATGGCTTGTAGGAATAGGTAGTAGGTATGGATCTTGTAGCTCCAGCACTCCGTTCAACTGTTTCTTAAATTGTTAAACCAAAATAATATATAGATAGATATAAAACATAAAAATCAACAAAAATGATTGAAAAACAGAGAGACCAGAGAAGAAAATTGGTCAGTAAACGTTGTAATATTACAAAAAAAGCAAATACAGTTGTTCGTATGAATTAGAATGAAATAGGTAACAATTAATGGCTAAACAGGAGGGGGAACATAGGAATGAGCCACATAATTATGGATAATCAAAAATTTTTATAAAGAGGGAAGTGGAAAAGACAACAGGAAATGGAGAACAGAAGAGCACAAGGCAACCGAGTCTGCAGACAATGAAGAAAACAGAAAATGCTAAAAAAGAAGTCCACTGTGGTCTAGAGTAACAGCCACAACCAAAAATTCTTCTCTTACTTCCTATTGACTTTCTGATGTGCTGAATTTGAAGTTTTAAATCTTTCAGTTCCATTTGCCTGTTAATTTATATGTCTTTGCTACGAGCAAGTGTCATAATTTCCTCAGGATTGTCTATTTTTATAGACTTTAACCGTTTTGTTAAGACACGGAGTTCTTGTATGGACTTGTGCATGTGACTCTGCGTAACTAAAGTCTGCTTGAGAAACACCCCAAACTCTTTCATGCAGAACCCCCAATACCCATAAGAGTGACGGGCAACTGATGCGCAAATTGTGAAGCCAGGGGAATAAAGTCAAATAAATGCTTCAGGCTCACAAAGCCAATAAGAGCAAGAGCTTTTCTGACTCTGAGATTAAAACAACAACGGAAAAAAAATCATCTGAATGTCGACTTATTCATGCTTTAACTTGGTAAAACTTAAATAGAAAGCTTCACGTGAAATGACTTTAACAAGCATTTGTCATACAGAAAAAAAGAGAAATACAATTAATGAAAAAACATGAGCAAGCAAAGCAACCAAAACGTTTACTCTTATTCATGCATGATTTATCGTGTCAAAACAAGCATGAGGAAATGACATGTGCGGTGTGCAATGCAGAATACATCAATATTCAGAATTATTTCCACAGAAGGCATTTTAAAAGAAGAGTCCACTTTTTCTACAAGGCTGGATGTCTTGGTACCTTTTGAGGACAGTTTTCAAAGCAATGAATACAAAATTTACATTCCAGTTTTAATAGCAAATGGTGTTATTTCTGAAAATGGTCTTTCTGTATCGCTGTTGCTGATTTGAGCATGCTAATTTAATCTGTTCCTGAGGACTGCTGGAATTATTGAAGTCTATGACATATGAACTTTTAAAAAACTTCCAAAGACAACTAAATTTATGCTGTCAACCCTAAGAATAGCAACTCTTAGGAATCACTTCACTCGTATCATTGGCCTTTGAAGTTTCTGTTCATAAGATACAAGTGACAAGCTTCCCACATTTATTTATTCACTCAATTCAATGTTGGCACTGCCCTGCTCCAGAGTGACTCTGGGAGGCATTGACATTGGGGCGTCAGATGGTGCCACATCTGTAAAAAGAGGGTCAGCTTCAAATTAGGAGATTCTTAGTACGTTGATGGAGTTCCACCACCAGCTTCTTCCTTTCCTTCTAGGAGAGAAACTGCCTGGCTGCACTAGGCACATCTGAAACAACACTCATCTTTTAACTTCTGAGTGTTGCTACGTTAAGGGCTCCAGGGAACTGGAAGAAATGCAGTGTGGTTGGTGACTTTCCAGTGCCAGCAGCCGGTGCTCTGTGCCTGCGACGGTGACGTTTTCTTAGGACAGTAGCTAGAATTTCCCAATGCAGAAGCGCAGTAAATGCAAACAGGCAACTGCTACTCATAGGTGAGTATAGAAACAAGCAAATAAACAAAAGAAAAAACCTTACTGTTATACAGAGGAAAGTGTAAGAAGAGAGGGCACCAGATTTTAATCCAGGAGATATAACTTTGGGAATCAGCTGTAGCAGTCAGAGACCACCAACAGTTGGCAATGTCTAAGGTGACCATGTTATGCTGAGACTCTGGAAAGCTTCGGAGAGTTGAGCCTGACATGGGGAACTCTGATATGTGAGATAATAAAAAAAATACAACAGACCTGAAAGTTGCAGGTCGCTGCTAACTTTGCTCTTGTCTGTGAGTGCCGAAACCTTTAAGCCAACGCTCCACTCACAGCAGTAATTCTGTTTTTCCCCCCCACATGGAGCAACTATCTTGAATAAAGTCACCAAGGAATGTCTAGTTCACATGTGCTTTGATGAAAGGGGAGGACCATCCCCTTGAGCTGATACCTGAAAGTGCTAATCAATTTATGATAGGCTGGATACTAAAATAATAAATATGGCAAGGCATAATCTCCATGGAAATGGAATGACTTTCTCATATGCTTTTGCTAAAGTTGCTTTCATAATATTTCAAATAAACCTGGCCATTTTCTTAAAGCAAGGAATTATTTTTAGGCAAACAGGAAGCTGGTTTTATCCTAGTAGGCTTGCACCACCAACATATACATATACAACGAAGAATTGTTCATTGTATAATGAAATTTTAATTTTAAATTATACATATCTATTCACTGTACAATTAATCTTACAGAAGTCCATAGGTTAGAATTCTTTGAATAAGTCTGAAGATACTTTGGCCCGACATATTAATGTAAAATATGATTCCTATGTGAATGTTTGTAGTAAAAACAGCCACAAGGAGGCTTGATTTTGTGCCTGTAAAGTGCCATTAATTATAAGCAATATACCCGTACCAAGAGGGAGATTCTTATTAGGAAATTCATGCCATTCCAGAGCAGAAGTGTTCTAGACAGTTGCTTTTTCTAAAATAAGCTTAATTTGAGAGCAGCTCAGTTTGACATGTAGCTTGGTCCCCAGCTGTAACCTCACAGGGTGCATCTTTGGATCTGACCCATTTTGTTTAGCTGTCGGTGAGATATGACCACCTTGTCTCTGGAAAAGGAGATGGAACAACTTAGCTTCTTTTGCTACGCAAGCACAGAAAACCAATCTTCTACAAATGATTCATGTGGCCCATGGATATTTTAAAAGAAGGAGGATGGTGTCCTTGTTTGAGTTTCTCAAGTTGTTTGTGCTCAAAGGAGCTCCTGAATAATCAGAGGGCTTTGCCTACTAAGTCATGCCTCTTCAAATGACACCAAATGCAACATTTATAGAAAAAATGTCTCTTTTAATGAAAGATTAGATTACAGTATTAGTACATTAGGAAACTCACTCATGCCAGGCTCAGTCAGATAGCTGTAGCGCTTACGTAGAGCCAGGGACACGAAGTTCTGTCTCCGGTCTGTCTTCTCCGTCTGTAAGAAAACATATTTCTTCTTGGTACGTCGAAGAGACATCGCCGTTGACAGCAGATGCCCTTCTGTATTTTAACCTCTGCCTCGTTATCCAAGTCTTGTTCTAAGCAGCAGGCAGGGCAGGCAAAGGCCTGCTTTAAAAAAACAGGGAGTATTCTCATCATCCCACTTGCATGGCTAAAAAAGGCTTAGGGAGGAAACGGTGCCTAAGGAAAGAATTCTTGCATTTAAGAACTGTAAGGGCTTTCCACCTACACTGTCTACCCATAGGCTACACAGTCTGGGTTTGTCTTTTTCTGGCCCTGCATTTTAGAACAACCAACATCCCGTAAGGCATATTGGTCTGGAACCAGCGAAAGGAACCCACTTCCCTCTGCCCTCCCCAAGCTGATCTCCACATAGGTTTGTTTTGATTCAGTTTCGAAGTTTGAGTTTTTCCCTAACAAACAGAGTTTGCCATCTGCAATCTGTTTTTAAAGTTGTAACTTTGCCTCACTGACTCAAATCTAAGGATGAATGAATGACTCGTGTCTTGTTTGAGTCTTAAAAACAATTTAATTTCTTCAAGCACAAGACCTTTCTTTTTCTTTCTTTCTTTCTTTCTTTCTTTCTTTCTTTCTTTCTTTCTTTCTTTCTTTCTTTCTTTCTCTTTCTTTCTTTTCTTTTCTCTCTCTCTCTCTCTCTCTCTTTCTTTCTGCGCATTTGTGAACATTTTAAAGCCCCTCCCACCCAAATTGTACACATATGTGTATGTATGCTGGGGTTTTTTAGCATGCACATTTTTGCAAGTATTTAAGCACTTGCTTAAAGCACCCTGCAAGAAGTAGGAAAATGGAAGGATAACTGCATTTCACTTGACACAGAAGTTCAGTTTATGCAAATTCTATTGGCTTATCTTAAAGATCAGTTTAACATGAAATAAATTTCACCCTGCTCTTAATCAATTTAATCATTGACATAACTGGGCACAAATGGCCCCTTTCTGTTGCTACTGGAGGGTGGATGGCCCCAGCTCCATTCTCCATGTCAGCGGGCAAAATGAGAGGAAGGACAGGTACCCTCAGGCCTAAGACTGGACCTAGTATGAGCGGATTTGGGGCATATCCCCTGCCTCCTTCAGTCCCTCATCACAGAGAGCAGAATGAACCGAGGCCCCATTGGGCTGGCCCTGCTGCCTCAATGTCCTGAGTTCATGAGGTGTTTGATCCATGATGAAAACAGCAAGGAAGAAAAACGTGGGAAGAAGTATGACCCCAAAGCCTACCGTCCATAAATCCATTCCCAACCACACAGACACAACTCCTGAAGACACATTTATTTAGCAGAACCATATGAGCAGGTATTTGCAAGACCGCTTTGCCAAATGCCTTGATGGGAGTCAAACATCCTTCCTCCAAGGCAGTCGCACCTTGCAAAAGGTTTACTACAGTGCTGTGGAAGGCTTTCCCATCCGTGTGGGTCCATGTGCAGCTACAGTTTTGTCTACGTAAGGACGTGGCCATGGAGGCAACCCAAGAAAGCCTCCGAAGCATCTGTGCTGAGTCTTCTAATGGATGTGGCCGCCTTTGAAGAGGGACACTTGGAAAAACATCCTTTCCTACGCTTTGCCTTGAAGAGTGCCATACATTCACTTAGCAGGGCTAAGCCTTAATGACCATGTTACAACGTTCCATTATTACAAGGTCCCCCATCTCTACCATACTGCACGGTGACATCACAGTCATAACTTCTGGCTACAGATGAGAGCACCCACAAACAAGGCTACAGTTATACACGGAACATCAGGGCAGCTTTAACTTAGGCCAGTCAAATACTTCTGCCAAAATTAATTTGTCATGAAAGCACATAAATGACAAGGTACACCTACTTTAAAGTGAGTACAGAAAGGACAAATAAAAGGCATGGAAGGGTTTTGATTTTGTTTTAATATGCACAAAGGCAAGAATGAGGATTAGAAAGCAAGATGCCTTTGCTAGCTGATAACAGTTTGTATCGTACTTCCCTATATATGTTTCATAATTTTATTTAGCAATAGTTATACAAATAGCTCATTAGTTCAAAAAGAAAAAAAGAGGCAAACTAATTGGGGGAAATCTTAAAGAATGCTTGCTTGAAACTGACAGAAACTAGTTATCAGATAGCTGGAAACTACGGGAATGGTTGAACGTCCCAAGGTGTGAACCTTAAGATGCTGAAATTGGTGATTTAAGCCCTACTGACTGTAATGGGAGCATAAGGTCCTTATTTACTCAAATTATTGGGATTTTTAACACACTTGACTCTGGTTGACTCATGCTTTATTTTTTTTCCACAGTATGTCCCCTACTAGGCAAATACCAAACAGTTGGCACAATCATAAATCTCACTGAGATGGCCCTTCTCCTCCTCTGGGCAATTTGCCAATAGCTGGCAGCTTGGCACCAGGAACCAGGGTCCTCACCAAATATCTTCAGTGTGGTCCCTTCTAGATGGGTTGTGACTGAAATGTTGGGACAGCTGATAATTCAGGTAACTGTAATCCCAATTTAAGTGTAAGGCATCAGGTTTAGATATTTACAGCAGCATTGAGTGTTAACTCCTTGTGGTTCAAACACTGTAGGAGATTTGAGAGAGAGGTGTGTGTGTGTGTACCTGTGCACATGTGTAAAATATTTATAATATCCATTGTATAATAGAGAAAGGTCACATAAGTTGTATATGGAAAGTCTAAAGAGGAAGCCAGCTATCTGCAGGGCATTTTAAATGAATAAAATGGTTTTCTGTTTATCTGAAAGAAAATGCAGTATTTTCCTGGGGGTGTCAGATATTTAATGTGACACAGATTTAGCAAATCTGATTGTAGCTTCGTATGAGTTGCATTTATTTATACGCAAAGGTGGATTATTTGGGATTCACGCATATCCTTCTGACTTCCAATTTGATTTAATGTTCTCTGCTCAAGTCCACGTGAGCACTTGCAAAGAAAATCAGTCCTGCACTATATGAGTCTGAAAGAAGAGAATTCGGTAGGTTGCAGCTACCACATGGACCTTTTAGCCAAGGGCAGAGAGTGAGGACAGGAGAGCCCACTGACTGCACCCTACTGAATGATTTCCCCTCTGCAAACACTTGTGTAAAATGTGGCACAATTTTCTGCCTTGAAATGCTGCAAGGGGTAGTTTCGCTTTTCTTGGGCAAAGTTGTACTGTTTTATTGTGAAACAGCCCATCGAGGAGGAGGAGGAGGAGGAGGGAAGCTAAATGTGAAAATTGAGAAGAAGAGTGCCCTTGTTGCTCTAAGCAAAGGGTGGTATTTCATTTGATGTTTGCAATTTTTCTATTTCACAGCACAGCATAAACATGCATATAGTTTTAGAATTTGGGGTAAAGAAACCTTACTGCAAGGTGACAGAAAACTGAATATAAACTCTGATTACAATAAAAGTAAAAATTTTTAAAAAAACATGTTTGTATTACCTCATCATCTTGATCTGATTCTGTTTCCTTTGGGTCCCAAGATGAATTGCAGAGACAAGGAATATTATAATGGACAGCAGGGAAAAGAATATCAGGATATGAAAAAGGCCAAGTAAGGGAGCACAAAAATGCAAGCTAATTCATAATAGACAAAGCAAACCCAAATGTCAAAAAAAAAAAAAGATTAACAAACAAAACTCTACATCGAATGCAAATCAACACGTGACATTACTAAAAGCAGAAAGTCTATGAACTGGAAGCAGAAGCATGATCTGTAAAGAAAGTTTCCCAGCCTTAAAAACCACAGACCTTTTAAAACGCTTCCTGCTCAAAGGGTGCAAAACACTCCGGGTCCAAAACTTTTGAGCTCAGAATATCCCCATCCCGCTTGGAGCAGAACATTTTGAGCCTGAGATGTTTTCCACCCCTCTACTTTCTGCACACATGAAAACAGTTAAGACATAAAACAGGCTTAATCCAAAAGCAAGACGTTCATTCCTATTTGCAGCACGTACTAACTATTGCTTTACTACTCGTACTACTACGCCGTCACACGAGTCTCCAGGCTATACCTTTTTGTGTGCTGGCAGAGTGATATTCAAGTTGCAGACCGCTGTCTGGGGCAGACCCTTGGTCGTCTTTGGCTCTTTCAGAAAGGATAAGCGACCGCAAGGCTCTTGGCTGGTGTCTCTAATCTACAAATCAATAAGACGCCACAGGCCGGTTTGAAACGGTGAAACGGTTTTGCATCTCCACAACATTTACTTTGCCAGTTTAGTGGTTTAAACAAAAGAAGGAGAACCCCCAAAGAATGTTGCTTGGAATAGGACAGGAAGGTTTCTGGAATTCACCTGAACCCATTCCCTTGCTGAGATGGCGTCCCCATTTATGCACCTCCGTATTCACCTTCCAGAGGGCTATGCTCTTTTGTTTCCATTCATGGTTGCCACAAGTACAGGGCTGGCAAGAGCAGCCATGAGGTGCCTCTGTGGCCCAAGGAGCGGCTTCATAAAGCTGCAGGAGTTGGTCAAAGTTTGGAAGCGTTTTTATTTATGCCTCGCTTTTCTTTGTAACAGGCTTACATGACTGCTGCCCTTTAAGAAATAGACACCCATCATCCACAGAATCGCAAACAGTGATCATTTTACCCGGTCATTAATGGGCCAGGAGTGCAACGTAAATACTCATTGATCTGGGTGTACCAGAAGGAGAGCAAGATCTTAGTCCTCTCCAGACTCAGTTTCCAGAGGTGACAATGGCCATTCGGAAAGGATCTTAATGAAGGGCAAGTCCTTCCGAACTCCAAACCGATAAACCAGACTGTGTCTTGGTGCAGAGGTGCCCTCAAAGAGCAGCAGGGGGTCTTCTCCTGGCGGCTGAGAGGAACTGCCAGAAAGCCCTTCAACCATCAGCAGGACCCTCATTCCGTGTCTTCGCGGATTTATTGTCCCTGTCTCCAACCCACCTTCCCCGAGAGGTTCACGTCAAGCGCGTGATGGCACATTCACAGGGAGAGTGTACTTTCTTTGAAATAGCATGGCCTTTTAAAAGAACAACGCCACCAGATCACAAGAGTTTTGCCCCCGATCTTGCGGCCGCAGTGGCTTTTACCTTGATAGAAAATGGCAGTCTGTTTTCTTTGAAAGCATAAAAATTAAATACAAGCTGCTGTCCTCCTTTGGTTAAAGGGGCCAGATTCCCATAACAATCCACATAAATGGGTTTTCCTTCCAAAACCTGTTGGATCAAAAAAAAGCTTTGTTAGTACCCCAAGCAATTAAAGTAAATAGGAAGCATCTCAGCCTGAAAGCTGTTCAAGAGGTGTACTTAAAGATGCTTCCCCACATGAGATCAAGATCTGTAGAGATGTATTTGTTTTTTCCACCGGGCAGAAGGGGGCAAAAAGACATCAAAACTGCAGTTGTTTCTGAAATGACACCGGACCCTTCAGTGGCATTAATTACCTGCCTTTCTTCTTCTCACATCTAATTATTAAAACGACCCGTGGGCAATGTTGAGCTTTCACACATCTTTACATTCATCCACCTTTTCTGCTCCGAGAAGGGGGAAAATGTGTGCATTGTTTTCAATATTTATTTATTTATTTATTTATTTTTCAAATTTGTATGCCGCCCATCTCCCCCAATGGGTGACTCTGGGCAGCTCACAATAATAATAAAAAAACACAGGACTCTCCAGACATGGACATCATCTATAAATAGTTAAAAACATATATTAAAATGGCTTAAAAATCTCCTATAATTTGGCCCTAAAAAACCTGTAAGATGCTGGGGGGGGGGGACAAACCCCTCACCCCACCAGCCATCTCCACAGGTGCGGGCCCCCCTCTGGCCCCCAAGCCTTCTGGCAGAGCCAGGATTTGATCTCTTTCCTGAAGGCCGTGAGGGAGGGGGCACACCGCACCTCAGGCGGCAAGATGTTCCATAGGGCGGGCGCTGCAGCAGAAAAGGCCCTCTGCCTAGACCCCACCAATCGAAATTCCTTGACGGGTGGGGTCTGCAACCTGTCCCTTCTGCTGGACCGAGTGGGGCGGGCTGAGATGATCGGGGCGAGGCGGTTCCTCAGATAACCTGGTCCCGTGCCGTGAAGGGCTTTAAAGGTGATGACCAACACCTTGAATTGGACCCGGAAACAAACTGGCAACCAATGCAGCTCGCGCAACAGCGGTGTTATATGTGCCCTCCTTGGGGCATTAAGAACTGTCCACGCCGCTGCATTCTGTACCAGCTGTAGCCTCCGGATACTCTTCAAGGGTAGCCCCATGTAGAGCGCATTACAGTCGTCCAACCCAGAGGTGACCAGGGCATGAGTGACCGTGCGGAAGCCCTCCTGATCCAGGAAGGGGCATAACTGCCGCACAACACAAAGTCGTGCAAAGGCCCTCCTAGCCACGACTGCCACCTGCTCTTCGAGCAGGAGTCGTGAGTCCAGGAGAACCCCCAGAATACGCACCGGGTCTGTCTGGGGCAGTGCAACCCCGTCAAGAACCAAAGATGACAAACTCCTAGATCCTGAGGCTCCCCGTATCCACAGCCACTCCATCTTACCAGGGTTCAGCTGAAGCCTGTTGTCCCCCATCCAGGCCCCCACAGCCTCCAGGCACCGCGAGAGGGCAGTCACAGCATCACTTAAGGCACCTGGGATGGAGATGTATAGTTGGGTATCATCCGCATACTGATGATACCTCACCCCATGGTGCCGGATGATCTCACCCAGCGGTTTCATGTAGATGTTAAATAGGAGTGGTGAAAGCACTGACCCCTGTGGCACCCCACAAAGTAGGGGCCGGGGGCCGGACCTCTCGCTCCCTATCAACACCGATTGGGTTCGGCCTTGGAGAAAGGAGCTGAACCAGCACAGCATTGTGCCACCCAACCCCAACTCCTGCAGCCGACCCAAAAGGATACCATGGTCGATGGTATCGAAAGCTGCCGAGAGGTCAAGAAGAGCAAGGATGGATGCACTACCCCCATCCCGCTCTCGCCAGAGATCATCTAAAAGTGCGACCAATGCTGTTTCTGTCCCATAACTGGGCCTGAATCCTGACTGATAGGGGTCCAGATAATCCGTTTCCTCCAGTATCCTCAGAAGCTGCCGCGAGACCACCTTTTCTACCACCTTTCCTAAAAAGGGAAGGTGGGAGACTGGACGAAAATTGTCCAGGAGGGTGGGGTCTAGCAATGGTTTCTTGAGGAGTGGGCGGACCAAAGCCTCTTTAAAAGGCTTCAGAAACACCCCCTCCTGCAAGGATGAATTAACCACCGCCAGAACCCATCCTAAAGTCACCTCCTTGGTAGCTTTAACCAGGAGGGACAAGGATCTAAACCACAGGTGGTCGCACTGACAGCCCCGAGGACGCTGTCCACTTCCTCAGGGGCAACAGGATCAAACCGTTCCCAGATAACTAGGCAAGAACGCTCCCCGGGCAACTCCACTTGACCTACTCCACGCTTGGCTTCCAACTGAGAACGGATCTGAGCGATTTTATCCATCAGGTGTTCAGCTCTGCACGACCCTGCAAGTGGTCCTCCGCCCCCCCTTTTCCCAGGAGGGCCCGGGTGACCCTAAACAGGGCTGCAGGGCGACACTCTGAGGATGCAATAAGCGTGGAGAAATGCTGATGTTTCGCCACCCTTATCGCCACTAGGTAGGCCTTAACAGCAGCTCTAACCGGTGTTCGGTCTGATTCGTCCCGGGTTTTCCGCCAGCGGCGCTCTAGACGTCTCTTAGCCCTTTTCAACTCCCTCAGCTCCTCCGTGAACCACGGGGAGCGCCAGGGGTGATGGGCCAAGAGAGGACGCACAGGCGCAATCCTGTCCAAGGCCCCAGCCGCCTCCTTATAACGTTCAATAACACTTATTGGACTCGTAAAATTACAAATTTGGAAGTGTCAGGAGCATTGGATGGGTTGAATTCATCCTAGGCAGGACAAATGCACGGGTTTCTCACACCCCAGTATTGAGGATACCATGTTGAAATGGACAATTTAACACGACCATATTGTTTATTAGAATGTAAATGTAATGTTATTAATGTACAGCGACATATATTTTTGTACTAGGGTTGAGCAACATTAGAAGAAGTGCTTCAGTTTGACTGAACTGTTGTCAGAATACTCCGGCAAAGGAAATCTGTAAGTGGATGTGGAGATCTTCCTTGGTGGGATGCCCTGAATCCTCTGGATTCAGAGATTCAGTGGCTGTCCTGTTTCTTCTGGGTGTGTGGCAGACAGTAGACAATGTTGCCACCTCACATCCATATACAGAGAAGGATGAAAGTCCTTTCCAGGAGGTCCCAATAGCCAATCATCTATGCTAACCCCCCTGGCACCTCACGAAGCCTCGTGATCCAAGGCAGGCATTGCCCAGTGAGGGCAAGTCAGCGGTTGCTCTGCAGCCCAATGCCAAGTCCAGCACACC
The DNA here is from genome assembly GCF_059951505.1 of Python bivittatus. Lineage (NCBI taxonomy): Eukaryota > Metazoa > Chordata > Lepidosauria > Squamata > Pythonidae > Python > Python bivittatus. The sequence continues at coordinate 11,109,372 of NW_028277033.1, forward strand.
AGAAAAGCAGGTGGAAAAGAACTCTCTGCCTCCTTATGTTTAAGCTGGGGTTGGGCCCTTTTCTGCACAGATTAAGCCCAGCTGGTCAAGAGGCTTTTTGAAGGCAGCCACCTTGAAGGCCGACGGGCTCTCCTTTCGTATTTCTGTCTTAAAAGAGGTGCAGTGGAAGATTTCAAAGACAGATTGCAGTGAAATCCTTGAGGCTACTTGGCTCAAATGTGGCAGGATCTATCACCTCTGATATTTTCATCTAATTCTACCAAGAATAAAGCAGCCAGATGCATTTTGACGCTTTGCCCACGATAGACTTTATAATCTTAATTTAGCTTGAATCACATGAATTTGCCCTCAAATCTTAAACTGCACTCCTGCCCTTTTTTGATCTACCTCCAATTCAAATCAAACCAAGGCTGATTTGCACAGGCCTGATCTCACGTTTAATACATTTTGAAAGCCTCACCCACGGTCTATGATTATCTTGAAGACCTTTACCGTTAAACCATTAATACCTCAATATCTTTGCTTCTTGCAACTTCTTCAAAATTCTCTTGCTGCTCCAAAGTTTTGTCAACTTTATCATCTGTCATACAGAAGCAACGCAAGTTGGATTCCACAGCATCGTTTGTTTTGGCAAAAATGACAAACTTGGCCATGTAGGGGACACATATCAATTCCCTATATAGCTGTGTGGCCAACCCAACAGTTTCAAGAACTTGATGGCAATCTGCTAACCAAAATCTAGAGAGGGGAAAGGGAAACAGATTAGATAGATAGATAGATAGATAGATAGATAGATAGATAGATAGATAGATAGATAGGAGCAATTAGCTCGTTGTCACACATCTGGTTCATAAGGATATGGACAAAACAAATATTCCATTGGAATACCAATCAAATCTACCAGACTTTTCCTCCATAATTACCATCTGTTTAGAACAACGTGTCCTGAATGTATACTAAGAACTCCAAAGCTTTTCCTGGAATTTTAATTCACTTTCAGATGCTCTTCCCCCAAATTGGAGGTATACAAACTAGATATTGTCATATTTCCTTTCTCTGTCTTATCTCATGCATTCACTTTCACTGGGCTGGGCCATGTCTGGGTTCCCCTTCAGCGTCCAACCTGTTGCCTTTGAATCCCCCCATCCCTCTTTCTGGCTTTTGCAAAGGAGCTCATCAAAATCAGAGTTGCAACATTTCAGTGGACGATGACTTCCTTTTTAAAGTGCCCCGTATACAGAGGAGTAACGTATGGCAATCTTTCCAGCTACATATGGCTGGCTGTAAGTGATGGGAGCTGTAGTTCATGGGAGATTGAGGGCCATTCTCTACCTTCCCCACAGGGTTGTTGCTAGGTAAAAAAAATAGGACAAAGGAATGCAATTCATGCTGCCTTGAGCTCCTGGGAGAACACCAGTCAGTATGTCCAAGTAAGCAAATATGACCTTCATTTTTGGCCTGTAAATCTTACAAAAGGCAAAGTTAATCTGCTTTGCACTGTTTGCTTTTGTCCTACCTAGCTGAAACGTTGGTTGTGAAGGAGACGCAATCATTCACAAAGGTGAGGGGGGTGGTTCCTGTGATGTCTTCCCATTGCGCTGGTGAAGTGCCTCCTAAAGAAGAAAAGATATGCACCTCTTTTAAGAAAGGAGAATCTCAGCTTTGGCACAATCTGAAATTGTGCTTTTGTTTGATCCAAGTTTTATTGGTGCAATAGTTCCCAAATCACATAGCCCTGGACTTCTGGTCTTTTCAGATGGAGACCACTGTGGCCCTGCCTGTGGAGGATGAAGACCAGCCTCAATCTGGGAGAGGAAAAGTGTGTGTCTGTGTGAGGAGACCTAGCCCCAACCTTGAAATAAGTATAACTGACTAAGGAGATGCTAAAACAGAGAGAATCAAACCGTTGCTAAAGATGGTCCCTGGGTTTCTTCCAAAAGCAACACTAGATAAGGACACCTAAAAAGTCTGGAGACCTCAGGAAAGTGCACCATACCATGTAAGGTCTCCTGCCAGATAGATGATAGATTAGATAGATAGATAGATAGATAGATAGATAGATAGATAGATAGATAGATAGATAGATAGATAATGCTACTTATACTCCAAAAATATAAAATGTTTTAAAACAATATTCAGCAAAATGTTTAAGCAGTTCTCTGATTAAAGGAAAAGATGCATATCAAAGGTCAACAGCTGTAGTCAGGAATTTTCAGAAGGAGCACAGAAAACATAGACTTTGGCCATTTAGAATTCAGCTGACTTCTTGGAGTTGCTCTCTTCCTTCTGGCCTCCCAAGGGATGTGAATGTGCATGGTCTAACCGAGAGTTGGGGAAATCTCTGATGCTTGGCCTGAAATTCAAATCAAGCAGGCCAGCCGTCTGCCCATCCTGCTCATTCCAGTCACGTGGAGGCTGGGGAGAAGCAGGCGGAGGCAGACAAGACTGACCTTGGGGGTCACATGACGACTGGAAGACGCTGCCCGGGGGCGCGCAGCCCATCCTGGGGAAACGCAAGTGCCCCAGCCAGGGTCTCACCTGTGATGCTACACAGCAGTCTAAGGCTGGGCGTGGTGTCGCCTTTGTACCCGTTGGGCACTCCTTCCCCCGAGGGTGGTGGCACTGGAATCGTCATAGTGATGGGCTTGTGGAATTTCCTCCTTCTGGGTTCCACGGTAACAATGGGGCTGAAGGTGGCTTTGTTGCCAAGGATCTTCTTAACCATTTCATCCTGAACTGGTTGAGCCTATTATTAATTCAAGAAAGAGTTTTAAATTGTTATATGTACTTTTTTCCAGGAAAAGTTAGTTGTTCCTTTTTTTCAGAATGAGAATGCTGTCTTGTTACTTTTAAAATCATTTTGCTCTTTCAAGCTCACTAAAGATATTCATATACGCTAAGCTCCAATCTCAGCGACTGCATCCATGCAATGTCCTTGGCAACAATATGGGATTGCTTCTCCCGGGTTGGTTGTTGACAGCCCTTGAATCCCCCCCCCAGCACTAATGACATCATCCTGACGAGATTAGCCAAGGTCAGTTGCCTGCTGTCACCTGCTCAAGTGTCTTAAACAAACAACATCTTCTATTTTGACCATGTTGCCCAAAAGTCCTGAACCTTAAACACCTAGTTACAGTCCTACAGGAGTCTACCCTTCCAGGATTATAGAATAATTTTTGGAGTCGTCGCCCAGGTGTGAGAAGTACACAATTCTTAATGTCCTGAAAAAATCCATACGGGGAATACAGTCAAGCAGAGCATACCCATTCTTGACTGCAGCATAGAATATAACATTAGCTTTCCAGGTTCCATGAACCACCCCTCCAGAACCTCAAAAACATCATGTTTTGTAGCATTTCTATAGTGCACATAAGTGGTGTGAAACCTGCATGAATTCAGGTTTGAGGATCAACATTGATTACAGAAATCCATCAAATGACTGCAGAATGAACACCCGGCCTCTCTTTATTTACTTATTGATCCCCTATCAGTTTCAACGCTAAAACAGTTTCTCTGAAATGGGGGATCTAAAGAAAATCTCCTTATGGTGACAGAACAAAACTGAATATTCTGTACAACTGTTGACACAATAAAACGTATTGTTACATTTCATCCTGAATGGAGTTGAGATGCTGGATGAGACTCAAAGGGTTAATAAAGGGCGAGGGAGAAAAGCCCATGGACTTTTAGGAAGCTGTGCTTGAGAGAGATTTTTGGAGCCGCATCTGTGGGAAATCAGGAAAGGAGCCCTGCCCGATCCACTCACCGGGGTGCAACTGTACGCAACAGGTGACCTTCCATAAGGTGACACCCATAAGGATGTGCAGAGACGGGGCATGCAATTTTGCCCACGCGCGGGGCCAGGAAGGAGCCAGCTGGCCTCTGATTTGGGCTTCCTCTTCCATGAGGGGGTTTCTCAAGGCACACAGCTCCCTTACCTGAAGGCCCACTCGTATTCTTTTGGTCAACGCTCCTTCAGGGAAAGCAGCCTGGACCCGAGGGAGAGTCGTGCTGCTTAAGATGCCTCCTTCTGGGCCAATCTGGTTGCTCTCTTGCTTAATTCGCGAAACCACCGCAAAGTACTGAGGGAAATCCTTGGTGACGATTCTGCAGATCCGCTTCTTCTCCAGTTCTTCTGTACTGTCCAGCTCTAGGGAAGGAAAAGGGACTCCAGCCTCATCTCCACATCGCCACTCAGAAGTCACGACTGGCCCTTCAGAGAATACCTTCACTTGGTCTGCCTCGCGCCCGAACCTCTTTGAACTAACTTTGAAGCATACAGATTTTTCATTCTGAAAGTACTTCTCCTGCTTCTATTTCGAAGCTTAGCATTAAGCCTTTCTCGGAATTTGTTTGTTGGAACACTAAGCCAGAGCAGAATTGAACAACTCTGGAACCCGTGTTTAGCTATTTAATTTACAGTGTACTTTTCTCCCCAAGTAAATTAACAAGCTTACAGTTAAAACATAAAAAATATATCCAGAATCCTCAATAAAAACACACCAGTAAAAATTAAAAGATAGTTGGATTCAAAGTTTAACACCACTTTCTTCAGCTCCAAAGCACTGGATAACCACACTAAATAACAACACTCTTCCAAGTAAACCTGAGTGGCTGAAATTGCACAAGCTTGTCTGGAGGGAAATGTCTTTGTCAGTGGACAGAGGAGCTGAAGAAATCCAGTTCCACATCTCTGAGCATCAACGTTCAAAGCCATCATGAAGATTATTCTCTTGCATTTTCCCCTCCAAGGCCTCTAAAAGACTTGCTAGGCCATGACCAGTGTTTGAACTGAGCCTGGACAGAGACCATCAGCCAAGGAAGAAGCGAGTGGAGTAAGACATCAGGAGGAGTCCAATAGCACCTTTTCAGATCATTATTTCTTATTAAAAAAAAAAAAAAGCAGCTGAGCCTTTTCATAAAACTTGTAGTCTAAAAAAATGCTACCAATCTCTTTCTGATTTTTGGCTCTCCTCCTCCAATATCTGCTAGATCAAGAGAGTCACGTTCTGAATCTGCTTGAGTTCCTTGGTCCCTCTTAATATCTATCTTGGCCAGGAGGTGGTAGTGCACTCAGCAAAACCATGTTAGTTTTAGCATCAGAAAAGGAAAGGAGTGGGTGGTATCACTTGGCAGACGGCTCTTCTAGTTCACAGAATCGCAGAGCTGGGAGACTCGCTCAGTGCATCTGAGAGCATGCTATCGTGCTTATTTAGGTGAAGAACCCCTTCCTACAGAGAGGACACGTAATGTCTGACCCCTGCAGACTCCCCCAACAGCAATTCAGATGAGCCTGAGACCCGAGAGCAGCTTTTCTGCCCATCTGAACAGCTGCATCCATCAGGGCAGCGGTCACTGCAGCAGGCCCCGAAATGGCGGTCATTCTGCGCGGAGGATGACCTTCTTGGCTGCGCCAGGTTCATCAGCAGCAGAACCAACAGAAGCCCCAAGGAGGCTGCACCTAGCCAAAGTCAGGAAATCTTGGGAATAAAAAACAACTTGGAAGGGGGAGGGGCTTTTAGTCTCTGTAAGGGTCCCTCTGTGGGGGGGGGAGAGGAAGGGGTCGCTTCTAGCTCTGCCACCCGCCTGGGAGCCCTTCGGAAAGTCCCCTCGGCTCAGGAGCAGCAATCAGCGTCTCTGGCCCTTGCACTGCAGTGGGCAGTCAGCTTCGTCCTGTGGCAGTAAAGCTCCTAACCTGGCCGAGCCATGTCTGAGAATCAAGCTCCAAGAGACCAGAGCTTGCTGCCAAGCCTAACTTCCATGGGTTGGCCCCATGTGCCATAAAGTCCCCGTAACTAGGTAAGACTTCCACCTTCAGGAACACCAACATGGCAGGTAGGAGGACAAACATTTTCTCTCCTATCTCATTTGAAAATGCTTCCAAGCAGCATTTTACTGGCTGCCCTTAAGAGCAGGACTTGACTCAATATACCTTAACTCCTGCAAGGCTGGGCCCAGGTATTATTCCGGGAAGAGCATGGCAAAGACTGCAAGTTCATGCAGAGACAGGTTCTGTGCGGCCATGCAACTCCCAGCAAACGTTTCAACGGTTGTTCCCTTGGCAAAAATGATCCAGAACTTTGGCTTTATATCAGAGGTGCGTGTTAACGGTAACCGGACCGTAGCTCAGAAGAGCAGCAGTGAGCCAGGGATGCAGCAATAGAAACAGAAACGCTAGAGAAACAGTGCAGCTGAGTGAACCCTCTCCTGTTGCAGCAGGACAAAAATATCAGACAGACAAAACACTGAGTTAACAAAATGTCAGCAATGGTAATAAAGCAATGGGGAAAACGGTAAGCATATACTGTGATGGTTAAGCGGGCATCATGTGTTTCCTGCTGGAAGAGAAATCTGCGCAGAGGCACAGAGGAACCTGCCTCATCGTTTCTGCACTTTCATCAGCGGCTCCTGGCTAGAAGCGCCTCGCACATTTCTCACGTTTGCCTCATCTATTCTAGCTGCTTGCAAAGCGAGCGCGGTTACCTTCGTTCATGCCATTCAGTATCTCAGTGAGACTCTCGTGCTTGCTATCGTACTGATGCTCTTTCCAGGTTTCCCCATTCTCACTCCGCAGCACGATCAGCTCTCTCTCCTTTCCTCGCATCGATCCAAAGTGGGGGATCTCCACTACGACTGGACTGCACCAAAGAAAGAGAAAACCAGTGGATGACTAGAGGGCTGGCTGGGCCACCTCTTGCATGGTGTTTTCCCGTGGATCAGAGACAGGCTCGGTTTGTCACACGGTTGCAAGCGATTAACAGTTGACAAAGCCACAAAACCTTTCCAGCTTGACCTGCGAGTGACTGTTCGATTCACTCCAACACCACACTTAGGTAAAAGCAGACACAGGAGTGCTGGCAGGTGCTAATTCACACAGAAACAAGAAGTTACGAAAAATACATAGAAGCAAATGAAGAGTAAGAGTTTTGGAAGTTGCTTATGCAGAAAGAGGTCATAATCAAGATATGTGGATTTGGCAAGAAAGTTCTGCTGTGACAACACAAGTTTTGAGGAAAGCTAGTTTCTGCACCTCAGCTCCTCTGCATCATGCAACGTATGTTAACGTGGAGACTTTTTTCTGCATTCATAATTTCTTCTGCTTTGGGTAAGCATGGAAAGAAAAACACAGTGCACAGAACCCAAATGACTGAGAATCTTATTTAGCACCCGCCCAGCTTCATTCTGAGACTTTCTCAGCTCTCTCCCCGCCGTGGGCACGGCTGTGGCTGCCACCACGGAGGCTGCGACTTCGCTTCATCTCCCCCACGAGTTTCAATTTTGCTTTCGCTCTTTTGGAGCACAATTTGGTGTATGGATACTAGACAGGTGGATGTCTATGAGTACGCAAACTGAGAGAGAGCCAATCCTGGACTTATCCCAAATGCCAAATTTACTCAGGGGTAGTGTGGGTGCGAGAGAGAGAGAGAGAGAGAGAGAGAGAGAGAGGGTTGCCTCCAAATTCTCTGCAAAGAGGTACCATGATGAAGCTCCATTTGCTGGCGAAGGGAGCCCTTCTTGGGACAGTTTCAAGCTTTCTTTTCTGCCTAGCCGAAGAACTCCACAGAAGGGAAGCAGGAAGAGGCTGTGTAAGTCTCAAGAAGCTGATTTGCGTCGCAGCATCCCGGCCCATGGATTTTCCGCTTTGCAGAGAAAAAAACACTCCCTGCAAAACAGCCCCTCACAGAAGAGTCACGTTGCAGACATGCTACTCCTATTTTTTCCTGGATGAAGAGCAGAGCTTTCTCAGCAAAACACTTGAGATGAAATCAGACAAAGGAATGACTGCAACTGAAACGCAGAAGAGTGTGTGCAGCACAACGGGATGCAAGTCCTACCGAGTGCCAAGAGCCCTATCCCAAAGGAACCATGTCCTGGACTGGGCTGTCAGGGACTGACCACCAATGTTTGTACCCCGTTTTCCTCCCATTCCTCTTATGCAAACTCCTGCTTTTTTTGCAGCGCATCTTATGAAAAAGATCAGGCTTGAATTCTGGGGCGTCTTCCTTGAGGATGGTCTTTAACTTCCAGATCTGCTCTACAGCCCTGCGATTCCCTGGTGGTCTCTCGTTCAAGTCATAATTAAATTAGATTTTGGGGTGGGACCAGGCGCCACTGAATGGCCAGGGGCGGCTGCTCCTTCTGGTACTATATTCTTACCCTCTTGCAATAGATGGATTAGGAACTCTGCTGTAGCAGAAGAGCTCTGTCGTTGGGGGGAGGGGGTGTCTGCAGGGTGTGGTCAAAAAAGTGAAGATGGGGACCACAATGGTGTGATCCGAGCTCCAAGCGTTTTTTATATCTGTCGCAACATCATGTCTGCTATCCTCCCTTTTTTCCGACCGAACCCTGAGGACATTCATCTGCCACAGTGGTAACTTACCGTGGCAAAGTTACCCAAGCTGATCAGCTACATACAACCCACCCACTCCGGTTCTTTTTTCCAAATACCAGGAAGCAAGTGATTTGCTGAGTCAACGAGCCACCCCAGGCAGCCACCCCGGGCAGCCGCGTGGACGCACCGAGTTAACTCCTGTCGCTCTTTTCCGACCCCCTTTAAGCAACAGACAGCGTAACCCTGTGCTTTCCACCCAGGATTGCAAATACCAGCATGGAAACGAAGCAGAGGCAGCCTCTTTGTTTTCTATATGAAAAGTTTCATCACAGAAACATAAGCATTTATGGATTATGCAGCTTTGATATAGTTCAGTAATTTCCCACAGAAATTGCACGGAGCTTTATCGATGGGAAACAACGATCACTGATCGTATTTTACATCCACGGAACATCGGACCATGCTGTGAAAAGGCCGTGAGTGGTCAACCAAGAAGCAGGATAGGAGAGTGGTTTTCTCCTGCATTTCCAACGAGGGCATTAGTAACAACAGAATTTTTAAATGACAGTTAGGACATCATTGGACAAATGACAGTGAGGACACCATCCAATTAATTTATCCACTTTTACGCCACCGATTTCATTATCTACGTGCTTAATGCCACGAGATGGAGAGGTTCTTAACTCTAGTTAAATTGTGCCTTTCCTTATTTTTTTCCAAAACACAAACTGTTATTCTAAATGCCGTGGTTGGGGAAAAGCAGCAACATCTCCAAGGGCTGTTCCGTTTGCTGGTCTAACTTTAGCTCAGTGCTCCCCATGTACAAAACATTGAAACACACCAACAATTACCTTCTGAATGCAATCTTTGTTGGCGAACGTGTCAGAGACTGTCTCTCTGGATAAAGCCCACACAGTTATGTCCATGAATAGAAACCAAACTCAGAGGGAAGGTAGAACAGGGACTGAACACAAAACTTGGAACAACAGGATAGATTAAGTTTCACAATTGTGGAACACCAGCTGTCAATATATTTAAGGCGTTCAAAGAGTCTAAATATGAATATAATACTTTTCAGATTACTGTAAATGTGCAGTGTGTGTGTGTGTGTGAATTCTAAATATAAACATATGTAAATTACATACACACACACATAAAGGCATAAATTTTATATATATTTTGTTATAATTACAAACACTTGGAAGTGTGTGCGTGTGTATAGATGTACATCTAGTTAGGGATGATATAGATTGGGGAGGGGGACGGATTGGATCTGTTGAACAAGAGCCCCTTTCCTGGCAAGAGCAGCCGACCTGCTGCTCTCAGCCTTTCAAGGACCAGCTGGCTGCATTCACACACACAGCACGTTTCCCCAGGCAACGTACTGTAAATATCTACGTGATACACTACTTTTTAAAAAAGTTTTAATGGGGGGGGGGATGAGGGACAGGGGTTGGTGGCCTTGGGCATTGTTCAAACCCAGTCCCTTTCATAAGGCTCGGATTCCATGTGAACCCCGCAAAGGCACCACGGGATGGACATGTGAATCCAAATGATCAGGAGGGACTTCCCAGCCGGGCCCTCTCCAGAGAATTTGGGCACATAGCCGAGAGACGCAATGCCTCTGGGATGGCAGAAGGTGAAGCCCCACTGATCAGCAGGCCACGGGTTGGGGAGCCTCCATCTTCAATGGTTAGAGCAGAGCCACTCTAGGAGAACCACCCCACTGGAGCTCCTGCGGGGGACCTAGGAGGCGATCCGTTTCACGTGCCTCATGTTCCGGGGCACCATTTCCGCCAGGCTGTCTTTCAAGCTCAGCTTGACTCCTGAGATCCACAGAGGTGTCCCGGTAGTTTTCTTGGCAATAAGGAAACAGCGGTTATTATCGTCCTCTCCCAGGAAGTTGTCAGTCTGTTGGTTTGCTCTTGCCTTCCCAGTCTAGCCTACAACCTGGATGCTCCCCAGAGGCGTCCCATCCACGTCCTACGCAGACCCAAGCCAGCTCAGCCGGTGAGCCCCAATAAAGTCAGTCTCAGCCACCTGCTGAGTCACAGCCTTCCAAGCCAGGTGACCTCTATCTAGAGCTGTCCAAGGACAAAAAGACCTGGCATGCCTATAATCATGCAGCTGCATATCTTTAAAAAATAAGCAGGCAAAGGAAAAAACAGAGAGGAACGCTGAGAGGATGATCCAGTGGTGGACCGCAAAAGGAGGTGATGCAAAGATTCCACCCTCCAGGCCCAGCAGGTTCCACATCCATTTCCACCCTCCTCCAAAGTTGCTCTCTGAATTTAGAGGAAAGCTGTCATCAACACTGATGGGAGTTTCTCTTCTTACGTAAAGAGCAGTTTTAGGGAGGTCACATGTAGGTTGGGATTACACTGAGGAGAATGGATGAAAATCCTTCCTCATTACGGCATTAGTCTGCTGTGAAGATGCTATTCGTGAGGAAGACAATCATCTACATTTAGTTCTAGCCAGGAAACACACAAATAAAGAGTGTGACTGTGTTCATTCTGGCACTGAACTACAAGTAATCCTCGTCTGGCAACTACAGTTGGGACCAGCAACTTGGTTGTTAAGCCAAGCGGTCGCTAAGTGAAGCCACAACTGTATTTATGATCTTACTTCAGCTTTCCTTTGCTTTACAGACCTGCAAAGGTCATAAATGCGAGGATTGGTCATAAAATTACTTTTTCATCACTGTTGTAACTGTGAATGGTTGCTAAACAAGGCAATTGCTAAACAAGGACTACCTGTACATATGAGAACTTCTCTATTTATTTACTTTTTAGATATCTATCCTGTTCTTGAATGACATTTGCAGGAGTGAATCCTTGGCTCCCAATGGTCCAACATCTAAGCATGTATCAGCAGACTTCTGAGAATTTATGCAAGACCAGAGCAGCACAGAAATATAGAATTCAGAACGATCTCAACCCTTTCAGGTCTTGGAGTGACCCGTGGGGTCCTGTTTTATCAGGGTCCTGAATAGTACGAGAGCTGCATTCAGGTTCAAGCAAATGTGAGCGTGAATGCAACTTCTCAGAAATCCTTGAACTTTGACGCCCTCCAGCAGCAGATGGCTAGGGGAATAGATCTCAAGACCTCAGGAACTTTCTAGAGCTCTCTTCTCCAACGCTGTACCTTCTGGATCTTTTAACATCCACACCCATCTGCCAGCAAACTGGAAAAGGCTGTTTTACAGCAATAGAAGCCAAAGATATCTGCACATTACTGGGTCCACAGGGAACACTGGAGCCCAGCCTTCTCCAGTTTGGCACCCTCCAAAGTTGCCGGGGTAGCAGTCCCTCCATTCTCAGCCAGTAGGGCAAACCGGTGTGGAATACGGGAGCTGTTACATTTGCAGAGCAGCTCTTCTAAAACTTCACAGCACACCCAGGTCATTATCAGGCATGAACAGAGGACGCCTGATGAAATATTGGGTGTGGCTGCACCCAGTGAAGAGGGGCAATGGGACCCTGCAGGGATTCCCTCTGCCTTGATCCATGTTTTCATTCTGCTAACTGCTACACGGTTAGGATGGAAGAAGTTTGGACCCCACTGTCTTGGGCCGCCTTTGTATTATAAAGAATGTACTTGCTGAAAATGACCCAATTCTGGCCATGTTCTTCCTCCACAAACTGCCTTCAAAACCTTGTCAATAATTCCTCTGCCAGCAGGATTAAAATAACGGGACTACCACCACCATGTGTTTTGGGTGGAACTTCCTTTTTTAAATGTATAGTTAATGCAGCTGAGACAGTTAAAAAAAGCTATTTTAAAAAATTAAGAAAAAGCACAGAACTTATGAAAGCAGAAATGCTTGCAGTGAATTCCACATGCCTTGAAGCACAAGATCAGTTTTATAGGAGCAGTGCTAGAATATAATCAAGCCACTATGATTTTACTGCCTGTGATATTTAAATAAACTGGAAGCTTTTGCTGCAATTGTAAAAGAAATGGGAATGATCAAAACACAAAACCAAAAAAAAGCAAGTCAAAACCAAAAATAAGAAAAGAACCGTAGACATTTGATATCTTTGCTTAGAAACAGCCTACCCAATAAATTTTGTTCCTTGAGGCCCAAGCTGCAGGATTCGGCTAACCATGCTCTCGCCCTCATTTAAAGGGGGAGGTTTGGTGGGAAGATGCAGTTTACTGGATAGCATCCATGCAGCAGGAAGAAAAACAAGAGGGGAAATTAGGAGCAAGATGTCATCATGACAGGACCTTTCTACCAAGGACCGCATGTGGTAATGAACAAAATTTATCATTTTTAAATATATATCGAGAGAGAGAGAGAGAGAGAAAGAAAGAAAGACGAACAGATCCCTCCCCACATCATATGAGCTTGTTTCTCTCTACCGTTGAAAAATGTTTGTTGTTGGCAAATTCGGATAGACTGACAGCTTCAATATGTCCATTTACAGGTTAGCTCTTCTCTTACTCTCGGCAGGCAACTGCCAAGGAAGAGGGAAAGGGGCAACCGGTTATATTTTTGAAGTGAAAGGGGTTTTGCTGGCATGGACTGCTCTGCGCGTGACTGGGTAGCGCTACCAAGTCTCACCAAAGCCGATCTGACCCCGGTGAGAGAGGCGGGTCTCTGCTGACTGGCTTCCCTTCTTCCCTCCGCCCCATCCCACCTCTTCAACAGGAGGTCCCTCTGGACTCCATGGGGAGTTTGGCCTCAGGTGAAACAACACACGCCACAAACAAGTCAACAAACGCTCCGATGGTGATTACAACAGGAAAGACAAAGGTCCAACGGATTAAGGATGAAAAGCGATAGAGATAATCAACACGGGAGAGCAACTTACCCCAGGAACTGTGCCCCTGAAGGCCCCATCTCGATCAGCCTACTGGCTAATCCTTCTCCTTCAACCATTGGCGGAGGGCTGGCCAGCTTGGCTCTCTTCACCAAGCGGCAAGTGATGCGGGTGGGAGCGGTGCACTTGCGTGGCGGAATGATGATCCTCATGCCATGGTGGCGGCTGCCGCGCATGGAGCCCCCCCGGGCATCCACCATGAAGCTAACCAGGAAACTGGAACAGAAACAGGGAGTGTCAGGAGAAGTTGTCAGGGTGTTTGAAGGCTTCGGAGCAAAAGACCTCCGACACCAACCTAACGCATTGAGAAGGAGAAGCCTTCCGAGAACAGCCCAGCACTTACTAGCACCGTCCGGTGCCGGTCTACTCGGGAGGAGGTTCCGCTGAGCCCACTCCGCTCCCTTCAGCAGCCAAGGCCAGTGCGGCTTCACGTGGGCAGAAACGCAGGCCCTGCATTGCCTTCTGGCCTCGGCCTCCCCAGCAAAGGCTACAGATAATTCTCTGCGCGAGACACCCTTCTGAAGAGCAAGCTTTTTTTCTTATTGTAATCACATCATTGCAATGACACCACGGTTAACCACTGCACCGGTGTCTCCTATCATGAAAATATTAGCGTACTGTGTTATTCATGCCCTATCGGCAAGATCAGCTAATTATTTAACAATTCCGTGCACTCTATTTCCTCAGAAGCTATCATGGTGAAGTGCACGCATGACAACACTTTTCTCCCTAAAAAAACAGGCTTTGGCAAAAAGCCCGTCTCCTTCCTTTTTTCCTTAAAATCTCTCGGCCCTCCGTGCTTCGTCCTGAGCCTCTGGGCTTCTGCTGCAGCTCCTCCTAATTCTGTGGGCTCCCTGAGGCCTGGTGGGCAAACCTGGTTTCAATAGAGGCAAATATGTGCAGCTCGGGGTTGAACTGCAGCGTCCTCGGGGCTCTCCAAGCTTGCAAGGCTGCTTTCTTGCAGACATTTCATTACCCGGCTAGGTCACATCTTCAGTGCTAGAAGGGAGTGGGGTTTGCTCTCTGTTTATATACAGTGGCATGCCCCGCCAGTGTTGGTCGGGCTGGGGGTTTTGCTTTGTTCAATTTTTTCCCTCTGGTAGTTCCTTGATTAAGGTATTGTGTACTGCTTGTATGTCTGGTGGTGTTAATCTCTGCTTATCTGGGTGATGACTGCTGGTGGGTGAGGAGATGTTCTGGTCTCTTGTTTCCTTTTTATTGTCTCTTTTGAATAGTGTGTAGATGCTGTTTATCTCTATGTGCCTGTTGATGGCTGCCTGGCCTGAATACCAAGCTTCCAGGAATTCGCTCACATTTTTGGATTTAGCTTGGTCTAAGATTTAGCATCTAAGATTTAGCTAAGGAATCTTAGCATCTTGGACCAAGGTTTAGCTGAATACCAAGCTAAATCCAAAAATGTGAGCGAATTCCTGGAAGCTTGGTATTCAGACAAGGAAGCCATCAACAGGCACATAGAGATAAACAGCATCTACACACTATTCAAAAGAGACAATAGAAGGAAAAACAAAAGACAATACCTTAATCAAGGAACTACCAGAGGGAAAAAATTGAACAAAGCAAAACCCACTGAAGATATTACCTAGCTGGGTAATGAAACATTTGCAAGAAAACGACCAAGCTCAGAGAACCCCAAGAACTCCACAAACCTGGTTTCCTCAGGAAAGCAGCCAGAGTTTGATCCAACTGTTGCCCCACTGGAGGATGTTCTAGCTCTCTTGGTTAAAATCCTTCCAATTCTGCCCAGCTCAGAAGGCAAAAATAAAGCCTCCTTGAGCCAAGCACAGTTCCTGGTGACTTCATGGACATCCACATGGGTTTCCCTAGTGATAAACTGCACTTAGGAAAGTGGTTTGTCTTAGACTGACTTTCAGCTTCCCAGGCCAGCCTGCACTCCGGGATTTCCAGTATTGCCCAGGTAAGATCAGGCAAGGCTGATGGGAAAATTAGCCAGGCAGGACAGAGCAATGCAGCTGAAAATGAGTTTTTCTGAAACTGCACATTACTGGGGAAGGACTGATGGCAGAGGTGTGATGCTCCATGAACAAGCTCTAGCCTGGTATGTTCCCTTCACTCCTTTCAAATAAGGGAATGTAATAAAAAATCAGAAGCTCATTTACAGCGAGGTCCGTCTAAGCTACAGACTGTGTTAGGATTAATTACAATTTATTGAAACAAGTCAAGAGAGCTCTTTGAAGGCAATGGCAAACCACTTCCAGACTGTTCCTCAGAAAGCAACATGGACATGTCCATGAAGCCACCAGGAGTCAAGCTTGACTTGAAGAAGTCTTTACTTTTAAGGAAATTGAGGCACCAGGGACGGATCCCTGAATCACTTTGTGCAGCCCTGACGTTTCTCCAATCATAGCAAAGCAGAAAGTAGGGAAACAAATCCTAGAAAAAGAAACACAAAGTCCTGGTCCCCCTCACTTTCCTTGTATGTGGAGCACATCCCCCAAATAATAATCAGGACTAGCTACAGCTTATCTGGTTGGAAGAAAACTAAGCTGCAATTAGTTAAATATGGAGTTCCTGGCTAGGCTGGAGGAATGGGGCCAGGCGTGGGGCGGGGGGAACCAAGCTTGTTCATTTAATGGCAAATGGTGAACCTCAGCAGACGCGTTCCAACAAGACCCACATCAATTCAAGAAACTGGCTGAATCTCAAGCTGATCCCCAGCAGCTGGCAGGAAAATATTAGAAGAATAGAGGAAATTCTTTGTATTTTGCCTATCCACAGATGGATTTAGATTATTTCAAAGAGAGGGAAATCTAAAGAAAACCACATCCCAATCTGTGAACAGGATGAGATCTTAAATGACCCATTGAGCCCTATGGATAAGTTTGCCACATGATGAATAGGCTACTAGATGCACCCTTGTATGGGGCTGCATTTCAATAATCTAATATACCACTTCCTGAAGATAGTAAACCGACACACCAGGGGAGACAGAGCAGTGCTTTCCCTTTGACGTGGTAGCCTCTGAATGCGTGGGTTCCCCACCCTCTGTCAACCATCTAAATGGCTTCCTCCAGCATCCACTGAGACAGCCTCGGGAAGGCTTCATCACTGACTCTGGGACCTGCATAAATGGGTGTCCTTCCTCGGCTGCTTTTCCTCCCTTCTTGAGTATGCCCCTTGAGTTTCCACAGTCTGTCCTTTCCAAACACTTGCCCTTATGGTTGCCTTTAAAAAACCGCGGCCCTCCTTCCGTCCACCATAAGAGCCTCTTGCATTTCACCTACTTCAAAGACGGGCTTAGACTGCTCTGAGTTTTTGCTTTGTTTTTTGTTGCTTCCTTTGCACGTTATTCTAAAGCAGTTCTTATTAGCTGTCCTTCGTTGGTTTCTACATTTCCATGCCTAAAATCTTGATGTGATTGTAGATAAAAAGCTGCTTCCTGCAAACTCTTGATTTAAAAACAAAACATGGACCAACATTGATTTAATATAGATGGAATCATGCAAAAAAAGAAAGAAATAATTGCTCCAAAATCCGCTGCTTGTGTCCTCCCCAGGAATAAATTGCCAGTTTGCCACACGTGTATTTTTGCCTTGTGGCTAAAACCTGGACTCCCTCCCCAGTACGGGGGAACTTTCTCTTTCGCTCTTGGGGAGTCCCCCACAGGACATGCAATGCAGCCGCACAACAGATTTGTCCTCCCTTCCCAAACACTGATCTGTCCTAAGAACTCAGCTTGCCCTCTGCGCCTGTTTTTAGATGGATCCCTTTGGCGTTGTTTAGTCTAATCAACAAAACTCACGAGTTTGCAAAGCCTCAGGGATCTTTTAGGGAGTTTGCTAAGTGTTTCTAGAGGTAGTCTTTCTGCCTGACCATTTGCTTAAACAACACCGTTTCTCCTAAATGTGAACAGGGGCCTGGTTAAGAGCTGATCATGGCTCGATTTGTCAAGCTCAGCATGTACCTTGAATGCGAGACTATGGTCCTCTGGCTAGAAGCACCACAGAAGCGAGCCGCAGTTTGGTGGTTGACTGTTTGAGGCCTGGTTTCTTTCTTTCTCACGAAAACTCTTCCATGGATCCTCACTGGCAAATTCAACCGTATCTAGCAGGGCTATGAGACTTCCTCTAGCATTTCTTATCGAAATGCCCACCGCCCCTTTGTCAAGCAGCCTGTCTGTCAGCCCTCATATACATCAGACATTGTTTTTCTTCATGCACAGTTTGTATAAATGACATTAATAGTTAGTGACCATCTAAATCATTATCAGACTAATGACACAAGTTACAGAACAATTTCTAAAGCACAATACTAAACGCAACAAGAAGACAAAAGTGGAAAATCTACAGTAGAAGGTGGAAAGACTGGAGATGCACTAAAACATCTACACACATTGCAACTGGGGAGGAAAAAAAAATAAACATATATAGAAGCAAAATGAGAAGTCACAGACAGCATCATCATCACCTTGAATCATACTGTGGGAGTGGAGAGGAATAGCTGCAAAATAATTTAGAAAGCAAATTGGGGAAAAATTAATATGCGATTATTAGAAGCAAGCCACAAAAATGTTGATCATAAACAAAGGCAGAATCACAAAAGCAAAGCATTTCAGTTTGGTCATAGGGCGGTGGAAGGAGATGGGGGTTATTCTCCTTTTTTAAAAACGAAAGACATTATGTGATAGCAATGTGTATTTGGCTGAAATTAAAACCTTTGCCAAAACTTGTATGGAGATGAGGATCTGTTGGTCCTGTACACTACAGGGAAAAGTGAAGTGCTGTTTTGCACTGCACGACATCCCTGGAACCTGGATTATGTTAAAAGATGCAACACTGATGGCAAAGGATGTTCAGCTGATTTATGAAAGCAAGTACTGTAAATGTTTGAGAATGCAAGCTATCTGAAACAGTCCAGCACTGAACCCCTGCGCGTGTTTCCTGGGTTCACAGATTGTCCTTAGACGTCACACATTTAGTTTGATTTTGGCTCAGCCTGTTTGTTTGATCCCAGCCCCTTCTGCTTGAAAACCCTGATTTATGGTTTATTGGGCTCGCATATGTCTAGAAGAAAATACAGTGCAAACATTCAGGATAAACTGCATTTGCAACAAGGCCCTGAGATACCACCACTGGCATCGATTAGCGCTGATTCTCCTCTGCCTTGGACTCGGTGAAGAGATTAGAAGCATTTGCTTCCAATTTCAATTAGTCACAGGTTAGGGTTTCATCTGAATGCTAAATTATGGTTAGCCTTTGTGGAAAAATCCAATAAACATCCAATTAACTTAAAAAGTAATTGGTGGTAGAGGACCGAGAGCTTTGAAGGACCGTAGCAATAGCTTAGTCTAAACACCACAACGGCAGAGGCAGGAAAAGAAACAAGCAGGCCAAAACCTCAAATGCTGACGTTTGGGATGCCTGGGCGACCTTTATGGGAGCCAGGTATATTTCTCCAGTTTCTAGGGAAAAGATAGTAAAGGTTTAACAGTGCGCGTCCACTAATGCTTGCCTTTTACCTGCGGTGTGAAAACAGGGTATCTCAGATGTAGCAGCGACACCGAACCCTTTAACCTGCATGCTGTAGATGGAAGGCGACTGCCTTCTTGACTGCCAGCCGCCTGGGGCCCCAGAGCCATATGGGGGCCTCGAGGCCCCCTTTGCGCAAATGCTCCCCAGAGTCCCCAACTGGCATCTCCAGGACCCATCTCCGTAGCAGATCCTTTGGGTCTGGCGGGCAGCGCCTTAACAGCTGGCGCTGGGGCAACTGCTCTGCAGGCCGGCCGGCCGGTCGGTCAGCTGGTCGCTCCGTTGGGCGTTCCTGGGACGGGATTTCCGCCTCTGCCTTCTCGCGCAAGTCACGACTCTTTGGGGGAATCTAAGGCCAACAGACATTTAGTAACACTGCGGGTAAAAATGTCCTTTCCGTGCTGCAGGAACGTCTCCTAGTTAACTTTTCAGTGGAAGGAAGCAAAGTATTCTTGGCCTGGGCGATGTAAGAGGAGCTGCGCCTTTTCCAATGCAGCTGCCCTGTCCCACCTCGTGCACACTGGAGGCGGCATCAGCTGAGCAGATGACTGTCACCATATTAATAGGGCTGTGATTATGGTGACGTCTGGGGGACTGGGGAGTTTATTCTACCCTCCTATCCTCCTGGAGTGAATTCCAATAAAGCTGTCCATGTTGGATAAAACAGGGAGCGCGGCTAATACTTCATGAAGTTCGTGAAGAATAAAGCTATACATCTTTTTAAAAACACCATTCATATTTTGATTCGGTGGTAGGAAAATGATCTTGCTTATAGCTCTAATTATAGATATGCTTTTGAAGGAAAGAAGAGGAAATGGAAGATGCCTTGTAATTATAGCAAATATGTTTAAACATTCAAAAATAGTCTTTAAAAACTTTGAAAGGGTTATTACTAGTATTTAAAAAATGCATTTCCTTTTTTTTTTTTTTGCAGACATAATGAATCTTTCAACGTCCTAGGCATTCAAATCAAGTTAATGTTGTTTAAACTGGACTGAAATTCAGGGAACTTGAGTTGTTTTGTTCACACATACCCGTTTCCTGCACCTAGCCTAATTCATTACCAACACTAATTTCTTTGCAACAAATGCAACTGTCGCACATATGAAAAATAGACCCTTAGATTAGATGTAAATTTTACAAAATATCCGTGTTCCATAATATACTCTTAAATCAGAATAGTGGCCTAAGGACTTTTGCCCTCAAAGTTATTCGGGGGGGAAAAATCCGCAGAGGAACATGGAGGTTGTTTTCCAGTCTTCTTTGCAATTGTAGCTGCTGGTTTGCTCTGAACCTCCATTCCTACCGACTGGGGCTCACGAAGCACAACGGGTTAGATTAGAAAGCAAAACCAGCCACACCCACGAGTAGATCGGACACATTTCTGCTAGCATATGGACCTGTTTCCAGGTGTCTTACTAGTAAGAGGACTGGAGTCGGAATTAGCATATACTGTATATGACATGAAAAGGTTCTTCCATACATCCAAGATGAAGAAACTCACAATTATTTTAGTTCCTCCAAATACACCTGGTTGAGCCATGGGTTTAAATATGTTTACAACAGCATTGTGAACTAGAATGAGAAATGTCTTGCCATCTAATCCCAGCAGTTGTTCTTAGAGCAAGGAATCAAACAGAAGAGATTTGGCACTGGTATGAATCAGGATCTCCTGGAAAGCTGTAACTCCCTATGATGGAACAGGACCGCTCAACGCTTTAAAGTTTTAATGGAAAAGCCATCTAATAATGGATCTTGATGTGACTCTTTCTTGCTGTTGGCTGTTGAAGTGGTGCCCAAGCTCAAGGCAGATTAATATTTTAAAGATGTTGGTTTAATTGTTTTGCTATCAGAGGCATCAACTTTATTGCTAGATTTCCTGTTCTGCACCTCTTGATTACAGGGAGTCCCCAGTTTAAGAACGAGTTCTGTTCCCAAAGTCTGTCCTTAAGTCGAATTTGTATGTAAGCCGGAATGGTATGATTGTATAATACTGTATAAGTAATATTATGTAATGAACTCAAACCATTGTGTATTTCACTTGGATCATTGTGTATTTAACTCGAATTTTGCTACAACAGGCTTTGTTCTTAACTATGGATCATCCGTACCCCGGCCGTTCTTAACCCGGGGACTCCCTGTACTGTAAACCACCCTGAGTGTTGGTATCAACATAATGGTAGTGTTGACACCCAATAACAAGATATACAAATCCCACAGTTGGCACGGAGGAAGTGTGCGTCAAGAGCGAGCACTGTGAACAGGTTATTCCCTCTCCTCCAAGCCCCTGCCTAGTTTCACCTAGGATGAAGGAAGGGAATGATCTGCACTACTTACCCAGAGTGAATGGGGCTGGACACCAGGTTAACATTATCCAAGGTCTCTGCAGCCCAGCTGTAGTGCCGGAGGGAATCCGAGTCCACTTCTCGAGGAAACGTCGGGGGCTTCAAAGAGAAGGCCAACAAAAAACCATTAAGTCATCCAAGGAATAAGAAATATTCTCTGTGCTTTGTGGCCATCGAGCCCTTAAATGACCCTTTTGAAGAAGTGGTAATGATCTGCTGTGAATGTTTTAAATTTGTCAGATACTTTGCCAGCCTTACCTACACGGCACAGCTAGTCATTGTGCTGCGTACGTTCTCCTCACTTATTAGCTCTTGTCCTCCAAAGAACGCCCCCCCCCCCAGTTATCATCTTTATAATGCTGTGGTGATTATACAGTTATTGTCCCCCAAATCTCTGGGTTGAATGGGGGTTTGGACCTACATCTCCCAGCCACAACGCCCAACCACTGCCTCTGTCCCGGGCAATCGGAAGATGAATGCAGGGAGGACGAGAGACTCGACTCAAGGCTCTCGTTCAGGCACCAGATCAGCTCCTTGAGCCAGCTGGATGAAACCCCTTGGCAATTGCCTCACTGCAACAGCACTGTCCTATAAGAAAGTGGACGGCGCCTCACCTATAACGACACATCAATGTTAAAAGGAAGCAGCAGATACTCAACACACAGCATGCCTGTGGGGTGAGGCCCGGCTTGCTCCCTCCATGTTTCTTGCTGTGCAACAGGGGGAAGAGGAGGACTCTCAGCTTCTCGTGCAGATGCTCCGCTACTTCTCAGAATGCTTCTTTTGCTGCATCCCGGGGGAGTCTATCAGCCAGGCAACCTACAAGTTCAGGCTGGCTCTGGACAGCTTTCAGTCTACTGTGAAGGTCCAGATTTGCATGTCTGTGGCCACCTTCTTGACTTTTTTGACCCTCCCCTCCCCGGACACGCCTGATTTTGTATAGCAATCCTATGTCAATCAGACGTCATCTATTCCTGATGTCACAACCCTCATTTAGTGGGAGGGTAACGCAGCAGAAATTTGTGGTTTAATTCAGCCCAGTGGGGCAAGCCTTTTGCTATTTAACCGAAGTCTTCCACGCTGGCTAACAGTTGTAGCTTTCGATCACTGCATGGTCTTCCCTCCCTGAAGTACAGCATGAAGGTGCACAAAAGTAGCGTCCAAATTCTACAGTGTCTAAATCCAATCACAGATGTGATTTCATGTCCCGAAAAGAAGCCTTGCCTTTGCAAATTAAATGCAATACTGCATGAACTGTGCAGATACACCGCTTAATTCACACAGTCTTTAGTCACCTCCCATCTGTCTACAGTTTATTGCCCTGCCCTTAAACACTTAACAGTTTCAAACCTGATAGGAAAAATAGCAGGGTAAGAATCTGAATTCCAGGGATGGGCTACGTTGGCCTCTGGATCTTTCTGAACTTCAACTCCCAGGGGCCCTGCTACCTGAGGCTGTTGTGAGTTGTAGTCCAGCAGCCTTGACTGCTTTTAATAGCAGCTGACTGATGCATTCACCTATAATTCAAATTTCATCTCTAATACATTGCTTGTTGTTTTTTTCTATTTTAACAGTACACTACCATGGAGTGTGGCAGTATACAAATATAGTAAATGTATATATAAAAAATTAGGAAGGCTGACAAATGGAGAACTTTTAAAACTGGAATTTATGAAGAAACATGGACAGGCAGGAAGATGAGGTTACCAAGTACCTGACTGGCCAAAATGCCTGGTTTGTAGGCTGTTTTCAGCTTGGTAGGTGAAAATTCATAAAGAAAAATTCAAGCCTTAGCTTGAATTGCTTAGATTGAAGCAGCATGTAAATTAATGTAATAAATAAACTAGTAAACAAACAAACAAAGGCTTTCTCCATCTTCTGCCCTCCATATCTGCTCAACTACAACTCCCAGGAAGCATGCCCAGAGTGTGCTGGCTGGAAGGGATGGGAGCTGTAGCCCAATCAAGCTGAAGGACACCAAACTGTGGAAAGGCAGCTGAGGTCAGCCTGAGCTCCATGATCAACTCAGGGCATATTTAAATCCCCCACCCCGGGTCATAGGGAACTCACCGTGTCCTTTGGTGGCACCAGAAGTTCTTCGATCATCACGCTGTCTCGGGTGTAAGAACTTCTGTTCAAGGTGTAGGACCTATCCGAACTGAAGGAGCGGAGGCTGGTTGTATTTACAATTTATCAGAGAGTGTGACGATGAGAATGAGATGAACAAAAGAAAAATTAATTCATGCAACTTCCAGGGAGCAAGCTCAATGTGTAACTGATGTGAAGGAGTTTAAAAAATGCTACAAATGCAGTTTTAACAAAGATTTTAGCGATTCCCTCCTGTCCCCATTGGGTAAATCCAAAAGATTTCACCATTTATCCTGGCAATTTTATTTGTCAAAAGAAGCCTTTGGATATTGTCCCTCAGCAGAAGGTATTTAGATGAGAGTAAGTTCCACCGAGCTCAGTCAGATTTACTCCTACGGAAGTAGAAGGAGCTGTTCTGACAGGCATGCTATCCCTTTGAAACCAGGGCGCCTCTACTTGAATGCAGTAAAAATGCATAATCAAGTCCGATATACACTTGGCGTATGTTACCAATTATTTAGTCCTGAGTAAACTTATTCAAAGTGCAACCATGACTGATTTCAATGAGTATTGTAGTAAGTTTGAATTGAGGATTTATGCCTTGTTCCAAAATTATACAGATGCAGACTTCAGGAGAACTTTCTCAAAACTGCCCTCCAATTTTTTAGTCCAGACCTCTTGACTTAGACACTTCTGTTAGTCAGTGTTTTACTTGCCCTTCAGATTTATGATGATGGCGGCACTGATGGTCACTGTTTTATTATATTTTTTTGCATCACACAAAATTGTTATTGTGTGCATCTAACTGTGCACGGCTAATAATGTGTAAAGTAAGGAATAATTTAGAAATATGTTGGTTAACATAGAAAAAGCAAATTAATATTTTCCCTATTAAGTAAGATAGCTCTGTGCTGAAGTTTAACTTATCCATTTTATTGACTATCCTTGTATGTTGCTCTTAAGGATTTAGCTCTCAGACAGGCTACTTGATCTAAGCTGGTTTTCTTCAAAATGAAACCACCCACCTTTAGAACTGACAGCCCCTATCCTAAGGAGAGTCCCCCAAGTCTGACTGCCGTGCACTTGGAGCGTGTTCAGAACCGCTGACTTCCACCCCAAGGGTACCACAACAAGGAAAACCAGCTTGCTGAAATGAAGCTATTCCAACGCCATGCCTTTCAGGCTGGCTGGCAATCAGAAATAAAGGAGAGGTCATGGGCCATCCTTTCAGAAGTTCCAGAGGTTAGCTTGTTCAGGTTCCAAGCTTAGGATGAGGAGACTGTCCTTCAAAAGCAGAAACTCCAATAGTTTAGCACAGTGGGCAATGGGGCAATATAAATGGCAGGAGGACTCTTCCCTGTAAGGCTGTCTCTTCTGCAAGGGATGAATATCATCAAGTTCTTCAGCCTCAGTCATAAACTAACCTTTGGCAAACCCTTATTCTCTCAACCTTGATCAGGCCTGACTGCAGTGGAAGGGAAGAAGTCCTTGTTTATCTTACAAGGCTCTTTAGGGATTACTACGAGAAACATTTTCAACACTTGAAAAGTGCTACCTCATTGCTAATCTATCCGTGTGTCTATATGCCAACCTCCCATCTTCTCCAGAAGTTTGGAGGAAAACAATCTGAATCTACCAAAGTAAAGGCTAGACATTTACGCCTTACATTTTAATCCTGGAAGTTACATAGAGCAAACGTTAGAAGACATGCCACGTTCAAAAATGCTTGCTGTTGTAACTGAGAAGAAAGAAAAATGTCAAATAATATGCATTCAGCAAACAAAAGAATGCGTTTGGACTAACTTAAAAAAAAGAAGCATCGTGGCTTAACAGTGTATGACATGCACGCTGCACTTCTGAATAAATCTTCCCAAATAGTGTGTTTCTATAAAGCCCCATCCCTTTTAGAATGCTTCTCTCATGGGTTGATCACCATCTTGAACAAGAAGATAATTTGGTGGATTATTAAAGCCATCCATCTTACCAGCACAACAAGTGCTATACAGCCTTAGGCCATATCACTGCAGTCATGAAAACAGCATTATTTAAAGTAGGATGCAACAGAGGCGGCCATGTTACGCTGAGATGCTGAATGAAAAGCCACAAACAAACAGAGGAATGAGAAACGGCAAAATCAGAGAAACGTTACCAGGCTGCTGCCGTGCTTCCTTACCTGACCTTAGGACTATGTTTAGAAATGTACAAGGGAAAAGAAAAAAGGAGGAGGAGGAGAGGGAGAGAAAGAGGAAGAGGAAGAGAGCAAAGAATCAGTGAAAAAAGCACAGTGCCACGGCTGGATGAGGTAGCCACTGAATGTCATTGAATGGGAGTGTCCTTGGTTGATTGTCCCCCTCGGTGGTAGAGCAAAACTCTTTGGTTTTGTTTTATTATTTGTTTGTTTATTTGTTTATTTAAGAAATGTATATAGCTGCCCATCTACTAAAAGGAACTCTGGGTGGCTACATAAAATCTCCATCAAGGGGACTTCAGGTAACAGGTGTTGGGAAAACACTCTGCTTGAGATCCTGGAGAACTCCTTCCAATGGAAGTCAATATGATTGGGCTAAATGGACATAGTCTGGCCTAATATAATCTCCTGCAATGTTCTCAGTCCACGTGGGATGACAGTCTGTTCTGAATCCGGGCTAGAGAACTAGTGGCTGCAGATGCTTCCTCATACCACTGGACTGAGCCGCCATGGCCAGAGCTATGAGGAACACTGGTAGTTGTAGTTCAGCAACTTCTGGAGGACCACAGGTTCTAAACCTCTTCTAAATAACTCCTCTTGAATATATGCCCAGAAGAGTCTACAATGTTCAGGTGTCCCACAGTACACAACTTGAATAGAAAGTTTCTTTGAAAGATGCACAATTCAAACCTAGTTTCTTGCAGGTAGGTGTTAATTGACTTCCTGAGTATAAGATACATATGAAATATTCAAGATATAAATGTGAGTTAAATTGTAACAACCAATGGTACTATTGAACCAGAGGTATGAGAATTCTACCCAGTCTTGGACTGAGACCCACCGCCTACTTCATGGATCTACGCTTAGGTCTACTTTTGACATTGCCAAATCTGGTTGGTAGTTAAACCTCAAAAAAGGTTAATTATTAAGAGAAGGTTTAGTTGTGAAAATGATGAACTGACGAGGTCACCATTGAAGAAATCTAGCAGAGATCCAGTGGTTTCTGATCTGTTCTTCTAGGCAAAGCCCTTTCAACTCCAAATAACGCTGACTCTTAGTCTCTTACTAAAACATACTGCAACCTTCTTTTTTAGCCTATTTTTTTGACAAAACCTTTATGAGAACCCTGGCGTATGTCTTACGCTGGGAAAGAGCCGAAATGAGAACCGTATGACCGTATTTCTAATGAATTAAGCATTTAAGATACATATATACCATCTGTCACAAAACTGCTGGGCAGTGTCGTTCTTAGCACGGTACCCCCATGGGCTGCTCTTAGGGGGCTGGAACGGATGTTGCAACAGATTTTAGACAGGGCTGCGCTCCCCTTGACATTCCCGGTGCATCATTCCGATGTCCTCCGGGGTCAGCTGCATCCCAAGGCAACCAGGTACGGAGTGGCCAGGGACGATCTGTAAAGGCAGCTATGGCCTTCTCCTGGAGCAGCCCGACCGAGCTGTTTGCCAAACTCTCTGGGGAGGGTTCCAAGACTTGGGCTGGAGAAAGAACTGTTGCCTGACTGCTGGTAGAAGAGATGCAGGAAGTTCGTGTAACACAAATATTCTACCAGCTGCAGTTTGAGCCAAGGTATTTGTAAGGCCAATTTAAAATGCTAGTTAGCAAGGACAAGACAGAAAAGGCTTTTGTGTAATAGTTCTACAACTCTGAAATGGATAACCATCTGAAGTCCACTTCAGCAGTTAAGTCATTATGAAAACCCTCAGGCTTCATCTGTTTTCTTTAACCTGACAGTTGCTGTTAGTTTAAATGGTTTTGACCACAATTTGTCGCTTAGAGTTTCTGAATATAAATGATTATTTCGTGACTGTTGCAATGATATTAAGTGAACCAGTTAAAACTTTGAGTTTCTACCAAAGAACAATAAAGTCAGCTAAGCATTTCTGATCCATAAAGGAGAACAGAGAAGTGGCAGATTAACATTCCATAAATATCTTCAGGATGTGTGCATATATGGAGGCTTTACTGTTCCAGTAAGTACTACTCACTAGCTAAATACTGAAATATTCTTTGTTAAACTTTACTAAAGCCACAGTTTACATTTTGTAGAATAATAACCTGGATAATAACTACACCAATGGAATGTTATGCTATTTGGATAAGAAATCTGGGAAGACGCTAAAATTCAAAATAATTCTATTTATCTAGCACAATTGTGAAACACTTTACTGACACATGATTGAGTAAATGAGTTTCATAATTCAAAAGGTTTGCCATGAGGCAAGAGTGTAAAGTTCTAAGCGAGGGGACATGCGTCTGAACTGGAGGCAGAGCCAGCAACTAACCCCAAAACTACTACCTTCCACATTTTCCTTTGGGGGAGATGCCACCCACTGTTAGGCAATGAAACAACCTTCTACAAGCAATCATTAAGCTATAGGAAAATGTCCTCAGGGCTGCGCTCGCGAGGCTTAATTATTAGCCTCACAATAATTCTATTGCCTGTAAACTGACTCCTTATCCCCAACTGTGAAAATCATCTCCAAATGATTGCTTTGTATGTTTTAGGCTAGGAAATTGGAAGATGCCCCCACTTTTTGCTTATCCTGCCTTGCCAAGATGGCAGTCTGTGACCCATTCTCCTCCCTTGCAAGAAAGCTGCACCTTCCTTTTGAAACAAAAGCTTGCCCAGGGTTTCTGCAGCAACACAACAACTTGCAAACAAATTCAGACAATGATCATGATAATGGTGATGGCAATGCATTCTTCTGAGAAAGGATTAACCACCAAATGACCTTCGATATATATATTTGGCATGGACCTATGTTGCCTTCATTGTAAAAAAGAAAACAGCATCTGTAAGAAGGACAGCCAGTGACTGACCAGTTTTTCTTTTGGCCTGAATAAATGAGGATTGTAGGCTCGGCTATTGGAGTCATAAGCCGAGATCTCCACTGTTTCCAAAAGAAACACCTGATGTATCTGGACTGTCAGCAGGTACCAGGGAGAAATGATGATTTATTCATTTGAATAAATGAATTAGCCTATTGAGTGGGGCGGGACAGAAATTGTGGAACACAGAAATATTTTTTCTCTGAACTCTCGCCATAACAAAGCTCCCATGGAAGGCAGGGCAGATATGAACTAAAATAATGAAGGCGTCATTGAAAGGCTGAGAGCAATTAGGCAGTGACATTATGGGACTTGCATGAGCTCCCGCAAAAAGAGATGCTTCTGGGGACAAGGTGCTTATGAGAAGAGCAGGCTCATACCTGGCAGAGCGGGCTCCCAGACTGAAGCCCACGTAGCCTTCGGCAGGCAGAGAATCGTCCCCGAGTTCTTTGAGATCCTGCGGTCCAAGATACTTGTCCGTATCGCCCGTCATTGCGTCTTCACCTGCCACAGAAAAAAGGAAGTGGAAATCAGGAACTCCTCCAAAACAGAAGGCCACCCCCCACACCTTTGGCATCCTTGCTAGGAAATAAAACTCACTGCACACAACCACACACACACACACACACACACAGAGACCCCCGTGGTTTTGCCTGCTGAAGTGTTACAAATATCAATCTTCTGCCGCCGCCTCCCTGTGGAAAAAGAAAGGGCCCTCCTTCAAGGATTCATATATACCAGTGTTTCTCAACCTTAGCAACTTTAAGATGAGTGGACTTCAACTCCCAGAATTCCCCAGCCAGCTATGCACATCACAGATGAGATTGATCCCAGTGTTTCAACAGCCTTAAAAAAAGGAAACAGAAACGGGGGATTTTCACCTGGACTCACGACAGGGACACAGCTGGGCAGCGGCTTTCTGGCAGCAATAGGCGGTGATCTGCTGCTGACTTCTTGACCTCCAGATGCTCATCCCAAATCCAAGAATTTTAAGATCAAACCTTCCCTTTCATCCCTTCCTCTCCCAGTCCCACATACAGCACCCTGAAGGTTAAGTGTATAAGTGTGAATTGCCTTAGAATTTCCCACTTAGGCGGACACCTGCCCCAAACAGAGGGAGCAGAGAGTCCGCGTGGATCCAGCCGGCAATTTCATCTCAGTTCAGGGGCCTCAGAATGAACTCTTCTTCAGCGTGATCACTTTTTAAACAAAAGACTCTCCAGGACTGTACGCAGGTCTATTTTGCCCATACAGCAGCCCTGTGTTATGGAGTTCGTAGTCTCGGGGCTCTAAAAACAGTAAGCATCTCCAGCACAGCCCGTTCTTCAAAACCGGCTGAAAGGATGGCCTTTCACATTGCATCTTCCACTTCCATCTGTCCCAGTCTGCTCCCCCCGCCCATCAATCTCAAAGCTGTCCACACTGCTCTTAATTTTCACCTGAAGTGCAGTCTGGTGCCAACCACGGATAAGGCTGGTGAGTTTTCCTTCCAGATTCAGATTCTGGGGTATAACTTTAAGAGCTCTGTGGTGGCACTAGAGCTGTGGATCAGCTGTGAGGGCTGCCCGCCCCATTTAGGAAAACGGAGCAAGGAAGACCGAGAGGGCCAGCCCAAGGGAATGCCAAATGGCCAGTCAAGCGGTCTGAACTGGGGAGAATGGGAGATGTTACTGTATTCTTTATTCAGCCTCAGGGAATCCAGACAGAGGTAAAAATGACATAAAGGATCCTGAAGGACTCCCCCCTCTCTCTGGGGGCAAGGCGAGTGAAGGTCAGAGTCTACGGGCAACCTGAGGTGGGAGAGGTCCGGGTTGGTCCAAGGAAAGACAGACCGCAGTTCACAAACAGGGCAGATGCTGAGGGAAGCCAAGGCTGGATTCGCATCCAGAGCCAAGCCGCTTTGTTTGAGGGGCAGATACCCCAGAGCGACTCAGATCAGTCCAGAACCAGATTTTAGCAAAGCTCAGGATACCTATCCAACCTCAGAGGGAGAACCCCCTGTAGCTGCAGTCGCCCAACAATGTATTACAGTCTGACCCACCAAGTTATCAACAGGCAGGAAGTCAGGCTGGCTTGTTTTAGGGAGAGGAGAGACTCTGCAGTTTGCCCCTCTCCTGTTACAACCATCACTTCCAGAGACCCCTCAGGGAAGAGACCAGATCCCACCTATGGGGCAGAGGGTGACATTTTTGCACGGCAACTTGGGAGGTGAATGCTTGGGAAAAATGGGGTGCTGCCTCACTCCGCCCTGGTTCCTATGTCAGCAGGACAGGACAAAACTAGGTCTGGACACTCCATGGTTCTTTCTTGTAAGTGTGGCCTCCGGGCTTAGACACAGGTGCTACAAGTCCTACACTTGGCTCCCAGGAATTTGCTTTTTGGAAATAAAATATAAAATCTGTAGTACTGGGGTTTAGTTTAAAACCTCTGGCTTACCTCACTGTTATAATCTGGATAAGAACGAGTTTATGAACAATGTTCTAAAACTGTGTAACTAAAATAGCCCCTTAAAGCAGCAACAAATAGCCGGATGCTTGAATCTACCTCCCAGAGGTCTTTTGCCTTAAACCCCACGAGCCACGGACCGCGACGGACGAGACGGGTCCGCTCAATGTGCATCAAAGCAGCAGCAGCGGCGCCGCCGCGAAGGGTTAATTTCCCCCGACTTAATCTCTCCCCCGCCATGTCCCAGTCAAAGCTACATTCCGCCAGTGACAAAGATACTCTGAAACGCGCCCTCGCAACTTTAGCCCCCCCCCCAAACTGAGCGCGAGCTCCCGTCCCCCGGTGCTGGCAGAGCCGGCGGTTCCCCGGGCGGGGCTCTGGGCCGGGGCGGGCAGCGCCCTCCCTCCCCGCCTCCACCGCGGCGGCTCTGCGGAGTTGGGCCAGCTGCCCCCGCGCGCAGGGGCGAGGACAGGGCCGGCGTCCTCCTGGCTCTCGGGCCGCGCTAAAAATACCTCCCTCGCGAGCAACCACCGGGGAGGGGGAGATCGACCTTCTCCCTCGCCTCGCCTCGCCCTCAGCCGCGGCAACCCCAGCGCCGCCCGCAAGCTCAGCGCCGCCCGGCTCCCGCGCGCCGACGGCAGAGCCGCGAGCCCGAGGGGGAGGGAAGCCTCACTGCGCCGGAGGGCCATCTTCGCTCGCCTCGTCCTCGGCCGCCTTTTCTCCGCCTCTCGCCGGCCCCGGGAAGGCCGGTGAGCCCGAGAGCCGCTGCGGGGGATCATCAGCCTCCACAGCAGCATCGGGGCCCGGCCTCTGCAGCCCCCCGCCACCCCCGGCCGGCCGGCCGCCCGGCCTGCCAGCCAGCCGGCCCACCTCCGCCGGCACGTGCGCTCGGGGCCGCGGGCCCGTCCTCCTCCGGCCCTCCCGAGGGCGAGTGTCCAGGCGCGGCCCCGAGAGCGTCCCAGGGCTCGCTCCAGGCGGAGAGCAGCTGCGGGAGGGGAGGGGAGGGGAGGGGAGGGACGGGGCCACCCAGCCCCCCGCTCCCGCGGCATTCCTTCCCAGGCGGGCGGGCGGGCAGGCCAGCCGTTCGCAGGGGGACGGGAGCGCCGCCGGGGGCCCGGCTGCTTACCGCCGCCCTTCCTTCTCCCGCAACTTGAAGCGAACTTCTGGGCTCCGCTTGCGGGCGCCGGAAAGCCCACGGAAGTGCGCATCCTCCTCCCGGAGCGGGGGCGGGAGCGAGCGGGGCAGCTGCTTGGCTTCGCGGGGCTCTGGCTGGGGGCGCGCGGCGGGGAGAAGGGTCGCCTGGACGGCTCTGCCCCGGGAGGCGGCGGCGGCGGCGGCAGGGCCGGGCGAACGGGCGCGCGGGTCTTCCCAGATACCTTCAGGTGGAGGAGGAAGGGCGGCGGCGGCGGCGGCGGGTTCTTTGTCTCCTGAAGGGAGAGGTCCGGAGAGGTCCTCCTTCCAGGCCGGAGACGGCGGCGGTGCCAGAGGCGCTGGGAGTCGCGGTGCCACCCACCTGCACCCGCACCGCTCGGAAGTGCTGGTCGCACGGGCGGAGGCTCCCTCCCTGGGACGGGCCTGGTTAATCGTTAACCTCGTCGCCAGTTTTGCCACCGCGGGCGGGCAGGCGGGCGGGCAGCCATCGGAGGGACGGCAGCGCACGGGCTGACCAGCCCCGAGGCGTTGTCCGGGGGAGCCAGGAGGAGGCGAGGGGCCGCTCGGGGCTGCCCGGCCGGCGGGCGCTCCTTCCCGCAGGCCCGCCGGGGCTTCCGAGGGGACCCCTCGGGGCAGTTCTGGCTCTCCGCCACGTGCCCAGAGCTGCTGCCACCCTTGCAAGCAAAGTGCGCCAACGGTCCGGTTTGTTCAAAAGTGAGGCGGTTTTTCCTTTTTCCAGACTGCTGAACGTAAATACAAAAGGGAGGAATAACTGGCAGAACACCCGCTTCAGGCCCTGGCATCACATTTTGTCTTTCCTACAACATAAGCCTGTTTTGGCCTCTGAAGTTTCGGAGCGCAACAGGGGACCTGGTCCGTACTTCTTGCTTCCTTACAACTCACCAATGGCCGGATTTGGCTTCCAGGTAATGGGCCTGCTCTAGTATACATCTGAGCACATGGTTACTGCACGGTGCAATCCTCTGAATAGGAGAAATACGGAACGCGCTTAGTATCAGTCGCAACAATACCCTCCGTATTCTCCTCCAAACAGAAAACGTGCAAGGCCAGAGCCGAGGTACCAGGAGGGACAGAAGGCAGATTCTTCAAAGCCACCAGATGCATCTGGCTTTCCGAAAGCCTCTGCTGCAACTACTTCACTACTTTTAAGCCTCCGAATCACGGGCGAAATAGTCTCTTACTTGGACTCTTCTGAAGCAAACGGATTTGCACCTTCTCTACGCAGCACACAGACGGCATCCACCGTTCCATTTAGTGCTCGCAAGCAGTCATTTCCAGACGTGCGGAGCCAAGCGGCCTGGGATCCCTTCATGGGGAACAACCATACTGGCCCGTGACTTCTCCATGAATGGCGGCCTGCCTGCACTGCTGTATGAGGGGAGTGAAGAAGTACGAAAAATAGACTGAAGAACGAGATCCTGAAGAAGATGCCCTGAAGAAGACGTTAGGGCAGAAAAGCCCAAGACGGGCATCTGTTCTTGAATCAGTCCTTGGCAAATGCACATGGCGATGGGTTTTGTTTTCCCAAATTACGTTAAGGACAAGTATTAGAGTTTAGAGAGAGAGAGAGAGAGAGATAAAAGAGCAACTGCACATATTTTCAGTTCTGTAAAATCTTCAGTGAAGCCACTGAACATATGCAATTGCCGTGGAACTCTTGGGGGGAGGTTGACCCCCATAGTACCTACTTGATCTTGATTGATCTCAGATAATTAAAGAAAGGTTGGAGCTGATTAGAACTCGGATGAGGCGCTACTAGGAAGTTCCAGACTTGTAGACTAGACTAGGAAATTCTAAGAAAAGGACAGTAACAAACTAACTACATCTTGTCACCATGTCCATATAGAAAACAAGGGTTGAAGGAAGCTTTATCTATACCACCCAGCAGGATTATATCTCCCTCTTCTAAGTTAATCAGAGCTCAAATACTCTATCCAATTCTGAGCATCACACTAAGAACGATTCAGACAACCTACAGGCAGTTCAGAGAACGGTAATGAGGATGATCAGGAGAATGAAACTGAAGTTTTATGAAGAGAGAGTAAGAGCTGGGCATTTTTAGGCTTGAGAAGATGGAGCAGATGCTTTATCTTTAAATACCTGCAAGGACAACTTCTGTTGTTCTAGAATGCAGGACGTGGAATGATGGTTTTAAATGTTAGGATAGCCAACTCAGATTGAATATTAGAAAAAAGCAACCATCTGCAAAGTGAGGTGGGGGAAGAAAGTGCTCGGAATCCAACTCTCCATCTGCTTTCTTGTTTGGTTGCCGGCTTATGTACCATCAAGTCAGTGTCAGCTCTCAGCAAGCCTATAGGTAAGTTTTCTCCATGATGATCTGTCCCCAAATGGGTCCTTCAGGTCTACTAATAGTGCAACCATTGCCACTGTAAGGGAGATGTTTATTGAACTTATTAATATGAGGGAAAAGCTGTGGTTGCTTGGTGGATTTCACAGAAAACTGCAAGGACTAGTGGTAACATTCTGTCCTTCTTGCAAGAATGCCCATCTCCTGCCTTAGCAAAGTCTTGGGCCTAAGTGCTTTTGCCCTCGCGTAGTGGGGACCATTTTGCACTACTGTCTACCTCTTCTGTCCGCAGCAGGGAGCAGCAATTCACGGAAAAAGAAGCTAAGCAAGATTGTACCCGGTTAGTGCTTCAGTGGAAGCCAACCAGGAATCCCAGGGCCGTACACTGGACCAGGCACTCTGAGAAATACCCTGGAGGGCAGCCATGGCCATTCAATTCCATACTGTTATGAAAGCTACCCAGATGTGTCCACGAGGTCACCAGAAGCTGCCCTTTACTTGAAGGAGTCTATTTTTACCCTGTCTTTCAGCAGGCATGAATGATGGATTCTCCAAAATAACTTAGAATGATTTGAGCAGAAATGAAAACCTTTTCCTACTTTCCTTAGCAGGGAGGGGATGAGCAGAAGGAACAAACATTGTTTTTCCTTGTTGCCTGGTTGATTTTCTGCCCTGCAAGAGACTGGCAACTAGTCTTGCCCACCAACCGGTCTACTTTGTCTAAAGCAAACATTTATAAAGGCACACTCAAACATTATTATATAGTATAGACATGGCACCTAATAAATATTATTTTGTCCTTCGTTTTCTTCAAGGATTGGGGAACTCATGGCTTTTTCTCCTGTTGTTGGTAGGCCTTTAGTACATTTGTTTGCAAATATACAGGCCGAGCAGGTTTTGTAGAGTGCAGAAGCAAAAACTTCTTTGGGTTGGGCTGGCCTCCAAATAATATTTGCTTGTCATTCCAAAACCTAAATACAGTTTGTTATTCATCAAAATCTAACCTTATTTCCTTAAAACTCAGCTCAACTTTACAACTGAACTCTCTCCAGAGGGTCCTATCGATGTGGCTCTTACCACTTTACATTAATGGGTAACTTAAGATGCATTTCAGTGTGACAACCAAAATATCAGTTAATCAATCACCTCCAATCAATTACAGAGGGCTATAGAGGAGACGTTTTTGTTCCTAATGGAACTTAACCAACACCAACTTCAGACTTTAAAAACAAGAACAACAATGAAAGTCAGTTTCTGTTTTAGGGTTCTGTGTCTCAACTGTTGTAAACCAGTAACTCAGAATATGCAACAGAGTTAAGAACAGCCCATCTTTGTCCATCCATCCATCCATCCATCTCCTTTAATGAACCCTAGGATGAAAGATTTGTGCCACTCTTCCTCCATATACCACAGTCTGCTTAAAATTCATATCTCCCATATTTATCAGTCTGATTAATACAGTAATGTAGAAACTCTTAATTTTACAAAAAGAAGCAGTAGCATAAGAGAATACCTCAAGAAGATTAATAGCCATTTGATTAAAGGAGTGAAGAAAGGGACCTGAACAAAATCAGAAGGTTGTCCTGAATAATTGCAGTCATTAAGGAAAATAAGATGCGCATGAAGGCACTCTTGTGGCTAAAGAGAATTGACAAGGAAGGTTAGTGAAAGAGGAGTGAGCTGCATATACCTAAGTATGTACAACTAGTACTTTTCACCAAGGAAAACCTACAATGTCACCCCAGTTGTTTTGGGGTTTTAGCCACCAAAATAAGAACAGTCAACTGCTTGAAACAGATTTCTCCACTTCACTGGCAGAACATCTCCTTTGCGTGCAAAATTTCAGTTGATCTCTTGGTAAGGAACCTCCCGTAGCCCAGGATGCTTAGACCGGGAGTCTTAGCCGGTCCGAGACAGTGCGAGAGAGCTGCGCCAGAGCTAAAATTCCTGCTGAGTTAAGCAGTTTCTCATTAACAGCAAGTTCCATCTATGATAAAAGAAACTGCAGGTGTTGAAAGGCAGGTGAGAAGCCGCCTCTATTGTTCACTATTGACAGAGTGAGGAATAGAACTGAATGTGGCTTTTCTCTCTCTTCATAATAACACACAATCACAGCAAATACTAATGTTCTCTACGTGCCTCTCTAAAATATAAAGTCATTTCAAAACCAGGATCAGCCAGTCTGATGCAAAACATTTTCCTCCTCTTATCGAGAGAAAAGATCACTGTTGTAGGAGTCTTTTGAGATTGTGGAGAGGAGGTATTAGCAGCTCGGTCTGAAGGTGCATCTCAAAACACTCAGATACGGCCAAAACATCTCCTCCGTAAGTACAACCATTCTGTTTATACAGGTACAGGACTATTTATACTGTTCAGGACTCTAATTCTGAATTAAACCTGTGCAATGGAAGAAAAGAACAGGTCTGCTGGGGCCACCTTATCTATGGTACCCCCATTGCTTGGACCCACAAATTGAGGGCAATTGTGCTAGATGCCTGCATGCCCAGAAGAGGCTCCTTCCTGTAAAACTGCATCCTGCAACCAACAGAGAAAGCTGACGGGCTTAACAAAGGACAGGCGGGTTACGATGCCCGGTCTGAGGGAAAGAGATGAACTAGCAATGTTGGACTTGCACTAGAAGTACAAACTGTAGTGTATATGCAGCTTTGATATGCAGCTTGTTAGGAGAAAAAATGGAAAATCTGAAGGGCAGAGCCCATTGCAACTCCGAGAAAAGAGACATCAGAAATACCTTCTTCAACGTCTGAAATATATTCACCTTCACTGAGAATTTCAGGGGCATTCGCTTTACATGCTGCACAATTTAAGTGAACAAAATATTAGGTTAATTTTAAAAATCCAGAAAAACAAGTTACCATTGCAATTTTGATCGAAAACCCCATGAAAAAGGGTCTTCTTAATAACACGTATCATTAATATACACTTGTGCACAACCAACACTGTCTTGTCATCTACATACCTTCATCATCAGACATGTCCAAGACTTCATTCATTGTTTCTGGAACATTCATTTTATGTTTTTCTGTCACAGTCTGTTAAAAAAAAAGAAGCATCACTTCAGTTTAAAATTATCAGTAATGTTCTCCGGAAACTGCTGTAATAATAATCTACGTTAAATAAAATGATTGTTCCCCCTAATCGCCTGCAGTATTTCACGTACATATTTTATCAGGAATCAGTACAACAATACCCAGAGTTATGCCTGTGCCAGTGTGCAGGTCAACTCTCTCCAGGTAGGTCAGACTACAGCCTCCATCATTCCCCACGCTGTCTGCGGAGGATGTGATCTGGACTCCTACACTTCTGGGGGTCACACGGCTGGTTCCATGCAAGTAGTTGCCTTCTTCAGGATGTTTTTCACACACACACACACACACACACACACACACACCATCTACCCTACAGCCCTGGGATTTCCTAGTAAGGAAGTTCTGGGGTCGAGTGGAAAGACTGGGGTTCAAGTCCACCCGCAGCCACAGAAGCCCCCCTGGTGACTTTGGGCCAGTCGGCTCCACCTAGCCCATGGGCTGTTCTTGGGGCAAAAAATTGAGGATTGTTATGTACTTCATCTTGAGCTTCCAGACAAAACAAAAAAAGGGGAGGGGGGACATAAATCTAATAAACAATGGACATTAAATTATGGGTATCACTGAGGGGTGTAAACTAAAAGTGCAGATATCCGAAAGAGGATACTGATCTGCAAATCAGTAGCAGAAAAAATGTGGAATGAATGTCAGGCAACGTTAGGAGAACACAACTTAATAGCCAGCGTATTCCTTGTGGCTTCAATAGTTATTTTTTTCACTGCTGTTTCATCTGCCGCTCTTACTCTTCATACCGTTCAGAGAACTTGCTGCTGTGCTTTTGGTTAGTGTGTTCTTTCATTTTAAACGCGCCCCTCTTAAAATTATTTGCAAGCTGTAAACCTAAAATTATATTAGGAACTTCTGAAATAAGTAAAAGTAAAAGGGGGGGGTGCCCAGAGATGGGTCTACTGTGAACTTCCATCTGTCTTCGGCAGACAGTTTTCTGTTAGGGCTGAGCTACCAGCCTCAGTCCATTTCAGCTGCTCGGACCGAGACAAAAGTCTCCATGGGAACATCTGCAGCCAGCAGGGCACCGACTACCCACTTCTTGTGGCTGGGGAGGTGGGGGGGGTCAGTCTCTTGAGCTGGACTGTAGAAAACGTGGTGGGAATAAGCTCTCCCAAAATTGGAACAGAGCAGTCTAGAATGCGGATGCTGGACCAAACTCCTATTCATGTAATGTGGCACATGGGCTTTTCTGTAACAAAAATGCGATGGTTAAAGAAAAAGAATTTCAGCTTCTCTAATCAGCTCATCGACGATACCAACCCCTCACTGAAGTTATGGGTCAGAAGATGGCAGGACCTGACTTATCTGGTCTGGACTCTGAAGTTAAGCAAGATCGGGGCTGGCTGTTGTGTGGGTGGGAGACCCAAGTCCCGCCTGGGACTGGGGACTTGACAAGACCTCCTTGAAGAAAACAACAGCAAACCAGTGCCATAATGTTGGGTGGGAGTGGGGGTGAAGCTGGGCCCAGGAAGACCCAGGTTAAGCTACATTCAGCCATAAACACTCATTTGTGGTGTGGGGCCAATCGCATTCCCTTGCACAGGGATGCGCTGGGGAGTGTTACATATACTACCATGAGCTCCTCAAGGAAAGCAGGGATATAAGTCTAACCAATAAACAAACATTGTTTTGAGGACACTACACGGATGCAAGTCCTGGGAATGAACCCCCTGCTTCAAGGGATAAATCTGGAATTCACTGAAATCACCCAATGGCGTAGAAACGTTTCCCTACCCGGGAACATTTGGATCCATTTTAGCTCCCGCATTTATTTTTCCTACTGAAGTTCCAGGGCTGAATAAGGAAATATAAGGAAGGCAAAGCACCACTCCAGGAACAAACTTCAACTCCTTTCCATAGAGAGACAGGCAGCACCTAGTCAGGCCGATCTCACACACTCTTCCTATGAAATCATGGGAATTTCCCCACGACTGAGGATGGTAGTGGCATCTGGGGTTGACCTGGGTGGAGAGAGGGAGGAGGAGAACCTGCCAACTAGCCTCCTCCACCACTGGGTGTCAGAACTCAACATGGGATGATGAAATCCAAACTCCCTGGATAGATTGCCATGGTATGACATCCAGCGTATCTCGGGGCTGCCGGTTTCTTGGAAGAAGACGCGGCAGCTTCCTGCTGACATGGAGCCATACTTACAATCGTCGTCATCGTCTCTTCTGTCACTATTTTCAGCGTGTCGACGACAGAGATGTAGCCAAGTCGTTTGGCGATGGCCAAGGCAGTGTTCCCATTCTAGAAGAGGAAAAGCTTCCTAAGGAGATGGACTCTAGCAGGTTCTCCAGCTGAGGAGACAGCAAGAAGTCCAGCATGCCTCCGTGCAGAAATGTTTAGCTGTCATCTACTATGAAGGGTTGGCATTGGGCTGCTTCCCCGGGAAGCAAATGGAAAAGTAAATTCTGGCTTGTGCTTGGCCAGAACAACCCACTCCTGCTCAGACTTAACGGAAGAGCAGACAGGGATGGTTGGGGTTCTCAACCCTCAATTTGTGACCACTCTTATGAATTCCAAGAGGAAGGATACTTTAAACGCAGCTGTTAACACGGTGCCGAATAGACACGGTTTTTGGAGCTGCCTTTCAAGGCTGGCTGAGAATTCAGGCAGCAAAAACATCTCAAAAGCCCTGTGATACGGATGACCACTCTTGAGCTTATCTGCAAAAGCCATCTGCAGCAGGAATGAGGGATGGCCCAAGTACAGCCTGCTTCTTGAGAGCGAGGAGACACTGGTACAACTATGTCACGAAGGACCCACGGTGACCTGCGGGCTTAGACACGGGGAGCTGGTCGCATCCTTCCACTGTGATCTTTTCCCTCCCCAGCTTTGATAACACCAGAATTATGAGCACAAGCGAAACAGCAGCAGCTATCAGCAAAGAGGAAGTCTGCAGACAGAGGGAACCAAGACCTCTCCCCGGCCATCTCTCTTACCACAGTGAGCTCGTTGGGGGATGCGCCGTTCTGGAGCAGGACGTTGATGACATGGGTGTGCCCTTGCTGGGCCGCTTGGTGCAGGGGGGTGTAGCCATTCTAAGGAGAAGGAAAGTGAAGAGGGACTGTCACAAGGGACCCTCCAGAACTCCCCACCCATCCATGCAGAGGAAAGAAGACAAGGGAGGGGGAGGGAGGGGTCAGAGAAAATCTCACCTTTGTTTTGGCATTCACTTTTGCAAATTGCTGCAGGAGGAAATTGACCATCTTTATGTTTCCATAGTGACACCCAACGTGTAATGGAGTGTAGCCCATCTGAAATTAAATACACATAAAGTGCAGGATGATTAATACAGCACAAAAAAAAATTAAACTTAATGGATTGGGCTCCAAGTCCTCTCCTCCACCCCCTCCGTGGCCCAAAGTAGTTCCAGTTGTGTTTTTGAAAAGGCTTTCACAGAATGCATTGGGCCAGAAAGCAGATGGACTAAAATTATTGAATCACTGATTTATTTACTTATTTACTTATTTACTTATTTATTTATTTGATTAATTAATTTGTATGCTGCCCATCTTCCCCAGAGGGTGACTCTGGGCAGCTCACAATTAAAGTAAAACCTGACATCTGTCACAACAGGGCATGCAGAAAAGGCAGCAGCCACAGCTCAGTGCGTATTCCTTTATGCATTTAATCAATATCCCCAGTTTCTGATTTTGTGACGCTGGATGGGAATTCCGAGAGCTGCAGTTTGGGAAAGCTGCCTTGGACCAGATGGACTGCTGAGCTTTGAACCGAGAGATCTGGATTCAAGTCCCCTTGCAAGCAGGATGCCGAGCTGGAAGACTCCAGCAATCACCACGACCCTATCTCATGGGGTCATCACAAAGACTCACAAAAACGGGAGGGGCCTGGCTGGCCAGGAATAGTCACATGAGCAACTTTGAGGAAACACGTGGCATTTGAAAGTCACATGCAAGTCCAGCCCAGCGGGGTTCCCCCGTTTTGTGTGGCTCCTCTCACAACAATCGCATCTACTGACAGTGGTCCCAGCCCCAAGAGCGCCCAAAGTAGCACCGTTCCTGTGCAAGAGGAAGGCCCTGGTAGGGCTGAGGACATCCTGAGGATTGCACCGCAAGAACAAAAGGGAAAACATCCCATGGGGGGCAAATCCTGCTCCATCAAGAATCCTGAGCACAGGCAAGGGGGAGGTGGGACACAATGTCCTGCAACGTTTTGCGCTGGCAGTCACGGTTACCTTGATTTAGTGACGGGAACAGGCAGATCATTATTTCCTGAACAATACTACT
This sequence comes from Python bivittatus, assembly GCF_059951505.1. Taxonomy (NCBI): domain Eukaryota; kingdom Metazoa; phylum Chordata; class Lepidosauria; order Squamata; family Pythonidae; genus Python; species Python bivittatus. The sequence continues at coordinate 11,150,806 of NW_028277033.1, forward strand.
ACGGTTATACCTCTTGCAGATCCGAATCCCAGCCTGAAATGTGTGGAAGAGATGACCACGGTTGCAATCTTGTGCCCAGGCAGCTGCTCGCAAACGCCCCACTGAATTCCAAGAGCAAACAACATCAAGCCAGCGTTTGCATGTAACAGGTGGTTTTGCCATTAAAGCTATGGGACTAGCTGTATGTTACGAGATGGGAGGGGTAATTTAAAACCTCTTTCCAAGGCTTCCCCAGGGGACGCCAACCACCAAAGGTTAGGGCTGGGGCTGACAAAACCTCCTATCAAACTCTCACCTGCCAGCGGGGGAATTCAAAGCCCTTCCACCAAGGAGAAAGCAAGTCTCTTTGGACCTTCCTGCCAAAACTCTAGAAACACAGAACACGACCATCCTTGTGCCAGTCACTAAGCAGGGCAGCAGCTGTGCAGCACTGCGGTCTCATACAAAGGTAAGTTGCCATGAAAATTCCCTTATTAAACTAAAGAAGCTGAGTTTCTCAATCTAAGAATTATAGGGGAGAGGCTTTGGGGGGCACAGAGACCCGTTCTGGCTCTTTGGGGTTCTCAGAATGGGGCTGGTTTAGCATCCGCTTTAGGGTCTGCTGTGCAGCCATTCCCCAAACCAAGGGTGGGCCAAAGGGCATCGAAGCCGAGTGGCCGCCCTGAAACCAGCTCTAAGCATTTGCAGTGGGTGGGGAATCACCTGCAAGGATCTTTCCCTGGACCTGAATTAAGCAATAATAAGGGCAGATATGGGAGAAGCACCAATGTAGGGGGAGCTGGAAAGTGAAGCACCCCACACTCGCCTTGTACTGGCACTTTGCCCCTCGCACCCTCCCCCTGCATTTCGGGGTGCTTCACCAGAGCCCAGGCCCAAAACCCGCACTTGCTTTGTGCTGAATTTCAGCTCGATGGCAAAAGAGAGATGCAGCTGGGAGATTAAGGCTGATGGGGGCAAAACTCTCTTCCCTCTCCTTATCTTCAGCAGCAAGCACACTCCTGCTCTGCTAGCTGTGTGCCGGGGAGTTTGCAAGCAAACATCTGCTTCCAGACAGCAACCAACTGGGTCAAATTTGGCCCTCAGCATTGCGTAGGTGGGTCTGTTACAAGCAATAATCAGCCTGGTGAGAGATAAGAGCCCTTGAAGGAGAGGAGCAAAACGCACGTGCAGTTGAAGGCCTGGAAACAGGCAGGGTTGGGAAGCCGGACACTGAACTATCTTGCTGTTCCTCCTGCAAGATACGAAATGCATGCTCCTGACAGAGGCAGTTCAACCCCTGAAGCCCAGTTGTTGGAGAGGAACGCACTGGAGGGAATGGAGGTCCACACCTGGGAAAGTGGCTGTGGCGGTCAAATTAAATATTCCTCTTCCTTGCTCCTCCTTTCATCAAGTCTCCAGCAACTGCATTTCAGCAAGGAGACAGTTTATATTTTCAGGCCGCTGATCATCAGTTCCGCAGGCTGCTAATCAGCAAGGACTCTTCGGGGTTAGCTCGAGTCTGTGGTGCAAGCAGCCAGCAGGGAGACAAAGCAAACCTGAGCTCTCTCTTCCTTGAACTGCCTACAGAACTGCCTGCTAAAGCTTCAATAACAAGCAACAACATTCTCAGAATAGCCTTTCCAACCTCCTGTCTCTCTCCAGATGTGCTGGACTACAACACATCTGGTGTCCCAATAATGTACCTGAAGGCACTAAATGCAGAAAAGCTATTCTATACTTTTCTCTCTCCTCATGTAAGTAAACTGTTGATTGTGGCTTCGGAGAGGTGTTTGGGTGTCTACAGACCTTTAAGGATGACCACAGGTTGCCCTTAAAAGTCATGAGCTCCTCATGGCTTATCAGCTCCATCCAGGTAACATTATCTCTTCTTTCTAGAGACAGATGCTTATTTAGCAGAACTGAGCTGGGAATGCATGAAGGGGACAGTTCACAAAAGAGTCAAGGTAATGTGATATTTTCTGATGTACAACCGCACCACGTATAAAAGCCCTCTAGCCCCTGCTTTCACACTCCCATGCCCCCTTCTTGAGACGCAAGTATTTATTTATTAAATGTAAGTTAGCAGGGAGCTACTCGCTCACTTACACACTTTACCACAAAACATATGCATTTCTATTCACATCTTTATGGTGGCATGTATTGTTTTGTTGTTAAAATACAGTGATATTCATATCATACAAACGAAGAAGACCTGGCGAGGTCCTGCCAGCTAGCAGATTTTGCCTTATGGAGCCAAGCAAGGATGAGAAACCAGCTGGATCTCCTTCCCACAGTCCAGCCCAGCTTCTATGGATGGAGTAGGTAGGATGGTCTACAGAGAGCTCAGCAGGAGGTTAACGACTACCAGCTTTTATGTCAAAGCACCATCGCCCAACCTGAGATCCTCCCAGGACTTGGAACATGACCCCAGTTTGAGAATCAGCCCAATATTTATTTGAGAAGGTAACGCAAGACAATCCAGAAGATTTAAACAAAATGTATCTTGCAGTCCTCTGAGAAGCAATGGATCCTGTTCCATCTTTTCTAGTTTAACAACATGCAGTCTTTTAGATTGCACAGAAAAAACTGGAGAACATTTAAAGCACATAAAACAGAGCCAACTGCCCTGTAGTGATAATATTATTTCAGCTTAATTAGTCAAAATGTTAATATTTTGGTCATAAACCTATGTTCTCCACTCTTTCCTTTGAGTGACTGGTTGGTGAAGCATATAAGCCCCTGTAGAAACAATAAAATGAATTTATCTTCCATTCATTATAATTTCCTTTCTTTCATTGGAACAAGGAAACATAATAAATGAGATTATACCTTGGTATGAAACAGGCTTAATATGCTAATTATTGTAGTTTCCCAGTTCGGACATTAGAGGAAACTCTACGTAGTTCACTGAAGAGTTCATGGATTATCTGTTCACTTCCATCATCGACTGGGGAGTGAATAAATTAGCAGTCATTTGCTCACATATTGGCTTGTTTAGCCCAAATCAGCCCTGCTTTTAGTAAATGAAGATATCCAGGAAAGGCTATTACAGAGAATTCAAATATTGCTTCGGTTCCCACAACACACTTCACTTGGTTACTGAGTTCACCGATTGGTGGGCTGGCACAATACAATGAATTATAAGCTAACCAAACAGGTTGGATTTACCTCACAAAAACAATAAAGTTTAACATGTCCTGCAAATAAAGCTACTAGTAAATACTGGATGTTGTGTGAACACAGCCCTTGAGCACTGTACATCATTTTTGGCAGAGGAAAATGTAATTTCTAGATTGGTTGGGGGGGGGGCAAATTATACGAGATGCCATCTAGTGATGCAGTTAACAATTATATTAATGGCTTTTTACATGTAAATACCAGGTAGGGAGACCCAGTTTTGATCACACCCTTTCATTCCCTTCTTCTAGATGCTGTGATTCTGATCTGGTCTGAGGCCCAGCTGCTGCTCCTTGTACTGGACTATCAGCTCCCCTCAGCAGATCCTGATTGCTCTTCTCTACCCCAGGTAATGCGATGAAAATAGCACTAAATATTGCAGCAACGTCCCTGTTTTTGAGACGGTATTTCAAACCCAAACAGCTTGAGATATGCTATCGCATGTCCTTCAGGGCTGATCTTTAGAACCACTTTTGCTTTAGAACTACCCTGTTAGCTTGTCTACAGCACTAAACAAGCTAACAGGGTGTCCTCTAGGCTTCTAACTGGATTGCCAGCGCTCCTGGGTGTCACTAAATGATTTAAAAAACGATTTACTGGAGACACTGAAGGTGGGGGAAAGAGGCAGTAGAATGAGAAACCCATGTTTCAGAGTCCCCCCACCTCCTCCTCTTCCTCCTCAAGAGAATGGAAGGGCTGACTTGAAACAGGTCCAGTCCCCAAACGGATTTCCTCCTTTATCTGTGCCTCAATGTGATAGTGAACCAGAATGGTTGTGTGTGAGATCCCTCTGTCTCCTCTCCGTGGATTTTGCTACTCCAGCTAACAGCCCTGCCACTGAGTTTTATGACTCAGTAATCAGCTTCCTGACCTTTGATAAGAGGACAAGGGCAGGTAATTATTACTGTAGCAGGCTTTTTTCCACTGCCAAAGTGAAAAGCCTGACAACTCTTTCATTAGAATGTCCTGCTGCTCGGCTGTCTGTTATTATGTCCCCAACAGATCCTTGGTCCTTCCCTGAGTGGTAGGGCAGGGAGACCACACAGGTTGCTTTCGCCCAGGTGACCCAGTTTGGTCTGCTACCCAGAACAAGTCTGTGTTTGTTTGTTTTTAATCATAGAGAGAGAATGAAGACAAGTATCTTTCTCTTCTTTTGTTCACATGATCAAAAGGAAGAGAATTTGTCCAAAGTTATACTCTTACAAGATCCATTCCTCCCAGTTTGAGAAGTCCCTCAGCCTGCCTTTTGCATCAACGTTTTGAGGCAGAAATCAACAAACCTCTTGAAGAAAAACAGGCAAAAATCTGCTGCTGCCATTCACTGTACACCCAGTTCAAGCAACTCCTTCTGCCATGTTGGGAGAGGCACGCAAGTACCTTCCAGATGTTTAGGACTGCACCTGCTCTAGGCCTCGGCCAGCCTGGAGAGCGACTAGAGATCATGGAAGCTGCAGTCCAAACCTTCTGTGACTGAGTTTTTTGCTCCAAGCCACCAACAATGTTATACACCTCGCAGGTAAATCTGTGAATCAGTTCCAAAGAAAAACAGTGCATCTGGGATTGAGGGAGGCAGAGTAGATTTGGATTTTTGAGGCAGGCATTAAAATGAGTTAAAATGCGAAGGACCATCCATCCACAGACTGGATAACACGGTGATGAGGTCAGCCACAAAACAGGCCTGGAAGGGCCCAGAAAGAGGTCCACAGGCAGCCTGGCTAGGCACCGCACCAGAGGAGACTTGATGAGCTCCATTTCATCCAGGATCTTCTGTGTTGTTATATTTATTTGAGAAAAGGTGACTTTGGCACAGGAAATGATTCCCAAGCTAGAAGGGGAGGGATGGAACTGGTTTTACCTACATTAATTTGCCTCTCTTAGGACTATTTAAACATAACCTTTCAACAAACCCTACCTTAGTGTATGCATCCACCACAGCTCCTTGGTTGACTAGAACTTCTGCCACGTTGACTCTGTCCTCCTGTGCCGCCAAGTGCAGGGGAGTCAGGCCGCTCTGCAAATCATATGCAGCAAATCAGTTTCTTGCAGACAGGGTCCACTCAGAAGCATCGGGGTCAGGGTTTAATGCCCAACAAGGCTGTGCTCTCCTCCTGAACTCAACAAGAGGTCAGCAGAAAGTGCCCCCGTGGTTCTCAACACACATTTCAACTATGTCCAATTACACAACAGACTAAAAAAGGAACAGGCGGTGCAGGAGCAAACAAGTTGCCATGTCTTATAAAGGGAGTACTATTCTTTGTGCAATGGTAGGATACGGTGCATGGTATCCTCTTGCTGGTGCAGCACAAGTACTCCAGGAGCACCTTTCTCAAGGTCTATTTGTTCTGATCATTAATTTGGCATGTAGAAAACTGATCAAAAAGATGCTGTGAGGCTCCTTGCAATGCTGCATTTTACGCACCATTCAACCTCTCCTACAATGGAAAAAGACTGTACATAAGACCTCAAATGTGCCCAGAGCAGCAACCACCCTTTTTTCAGAATGACACCATAGGCCTGTCATACACCTGACCTGAACAACATTTTATCAACAACAATTGGTTTTACTCCATCACACTTGGTCTTCTACAAAGCAGGGAGCAGAACCAATGTTCCTGCTATCCGATCAGGTGGCCCAGGGCCACACCATGTGGCTTCTTTTGCTGTGTTTTTTGGGGCCAACCGCTTGACATCCAAGGCAACAGATTGCAAAGGGAATTCTCCCTCTTCCCCTTATGAATATTCTGTATTAATTCAGTGAAGATTATCTGGATAATTTGCATCTAGTCAACTCCATGCGAGGGCCTATGGCTCTATAGTAAACTTGCAATGCATGTAACGGAACTACACGAGAACTGCAAGATCCCTCCAATTCAATCCTATGATTCAGAAGCACAATCATTTGAGACCAGGACAGAGAAACAGAGAGACGTGAACTATTAGCAGTGTATCTCCCTTCCCCCTTCTCTCTCTCTCTCTCTCTCTCTCTCTCTCTCTCTCTCTCTCTCTATATATATATATATATATATATATATATATATGGAGAAGGGGAGAGAGAAAGAACTGAGAGCATTTGATAGCATCCAAGTAAACCTTTTTTGATCCCTTACAGAGTTCAACATTCAGGATTCGCTGCCAGGCAGGGCTATAGTTATCCCGGATCACAAGCTTCCCTATCCTGTCCTGCCAGCGTTCATCCTGTTAAATCTGGCTTGCGAGCTATTACACATCGTCGTATTTAGCAGAGATTGCAGATCATGCAGAACTCATGGTCATGAAGAAATATTCTCCATGAGCTATTCAGGTATTATGACCAACAGACCGCAGCGCCGCAGAGACCAACGGGTAGCAGGGATCACAATCTCACCTACGCCCAACGTACCTTGTTGCTAAGATTCACGTTAGCGTTTCTGGTGAGTAGCAAGGACACCATGTCCACGTGACCCTCTTGGGAAGCCAGATGCACAGGAGCAATGCCTTGTCTAGTCACAGCATTGGCATCGGCACCATATTCCAGCAATGTGGTTGCTATATCCATCTGGTTCTTCTTGGCAGCGATGTGCAGAGGGGTGTAACCATTCTGTCAATGCAAATATGTTTGGTTATTGGCTCATTCATTAAAAAGAAGATGAGCTATTTCTGGCATTTGTTGATGAGGATGTCTAAAGTATATGGAGAAAGGTTTCTTTTTTTTCAAAGGAATCGTGCAACCTTCCCCCCCTCCCCCAAGTAATATTTGTTTTCTGGCCTGGGAATACTTTGCTTGCTGATTTCCAAGAAAATACATATTGCTTGAAAATGTCTTTGCTGATTTTCCTTATATTTTCAGTCAGCTCAAAAACCAAATCACTAAGAAGGCTCAGTTTTAATTAGGAAACATTATTCTGCTTGCCCAACCTCTTTCCTCCTTTCCTCCCCTTGTAAAATAAATAATCTGAAGACTGGAAGCAATTCCATTAAAATATGAACGTAGCAAGGATGATTGTAGGAGCTCAGATGGCAACTTGGGTGGGGACAACCAGGAGATGCGGAGAAAGATTTGTGATGTTGAAGCAGAACCCCTGACAGGGTGGTGGTGATGTCACAAGACAACTTCCAGTGACATGCTGGAACCCTTCACTTCCCCCTCTTCTATCAAGCTAAGCTGTGGACTAAGGTAGATGTTTCCTGAATTCTGTCCTGGAGATCACAGCCTGGTCAAGAGACAGACAAATGTGAACCTTTCCTCATCTCTGCAGAACTAAGTTTGAGGAAAGCTTAACCACTCTACTGGTGACTTGGAAAGGAAGATTTGTAAAGGGGGGAGAGGCCTTGGGAGGTGGTCTGGAAGGAAACTAAAATGAGAAATATTCTGGGGGGAATACAAAACTTTCAAGAAATATGCTGAAGAATAATTTTAAAAAGCACAACATTAGGAAAGCAGAAATATGCCCCTGCAATTGATTCCCCCCCCCCGCCCCCGATCTCCTCATCTCAAGAGAGGATACAACAGATGTCAAGCGAAAATCCATAATTTTGTTTTTAGGTTGCTTGGGCAGCTATATTAAAAACAAACAAATCAGTCAGCCAGCCAGTCATATCCTGTCTCTGAATTGTAGAAATGCATGAGCTGGCTAGAAAACACAGTGAAACTTTAACACCCAAACTATGACAGTCTCTGCTCAGAAACTCTTTTCGGATGACATTCTGATTCTAGGACCTGGTTGTGGAAGATAGATTAAGAAGCTGGGACGCTGATACTGTACAGTCTAGGCACAAATAACAGGGAAACTTCTCAAGGAAAGATACAAACGGCATCTTAAAGCCACAGAATATTCTAGCACCTTATTTGCAAAAGCTTATTTTGGCATAACATTGTGGCTGTTAGTTATACATACTGGTGCATACTAGACAGATGCTTGTTTGAGCTGCATCTTTGCAATATTGTTCTCACAGAGCAGTTAAAAAGGAAACATAGGAGAGGGGGAAAATGGCAGACCTCCCCCCCGCCCCACCACCAGCCAATGAAGACAGCTGGAGCAGCAACAGCTCTGCCTCCTTTCCAGAGACAATATCTCACAAGCGGAGGAAACCGTCTGCCAATGTGGCCCTCGTATGGTCTCTCGGCCGACTGCTGAACAGCCAGGAAGGCCATTCCATGACTGAAGCTCAGCTCAGTTCAGTTCTGGGACCTTCAGGAAGCCTTTGGCAAAAATGGTGAGTTGGCAGCTGCTGGGCCCTTTGGTCAAAGGCGAGGGAATCGAGGGAGCCAACACGTACTTTCCGGTTTTCTTTCAAGTCCACCGTTTTGTCATTTAGGCTTTAGTGCAACATGGGCTCTGGGAGAAGAGAGAAGTGCCTGCTCCCATGAAAAGAGGCTGTTTTCAATGTCAGACTGAGACAACATCCTGACTCCATAGAGATGTGCTATTTCTTATTATTGTGCCCAGCACCGGACTTTTGGAACTTGGACCCGCTTCATCTCTTGAGGCACAGAGGTATTTACGGAGCTAGATGCCGGTCGCAGTCCTGATGCTTCCCAGGCTTTGCACGGCTTTGCCTTCCCTTTCCAAATGTAACAAGCAACGCAAAGCTTTCCAACGCCTTTTTCATCCCAACTCCTAGAAAAGGACCAGGCCTCTCAGGGTCTAACCATTCGGTGGGAGGCAATCCCAAGGAAGCCCCTTTGTGGAGGTTGTGCTCCTCTGAACAAAATCTTAAAGCAGACCTTTGAAAGCTCTGTTGTCCGAGATGGTGAGGAATATACACCAAGCTCAACGTGATACTTTAAGCCTACTTTCCTTTAAACCCGATGGACCAGGTAATGCAGCTTGCTGACAGCTTTGTCTTACAATTAAAAAAAAAATTATAAAATAACTTGTGCTTCTCATAGCAGTTTGGAATCAGGGAGAGAAGCCTGGGATTGTACATTACTTGACAAAGATACCCACAAGTTTGCTTTGTGCATAAATGCCCTTAGCCATGTACCATAGGTTATCTTTTGATTTTCAGACCTACAGATTGATTGATGGGTCTCTCCCAGCCCATCTTATCATAGCTCACTTTAGCTAACATCTGTGTCTAACATTGTCCCTTGGACACTTGGATTAGGGTCATCAGGCTGGAGCCTACAAAAGTATTTGAGTCTGGCACACCTCACAGATGACTGAGCCACCAAGAGCATCATTCCATTGGGCAGTTATGGGAACTGTGCCATCCGTTTACACTTTTAAGTGGGCAACATTTACCGTAGCAGTCCCCAAAAGGGGACATAAGAACAATTCATCCAAGGTCTCCCAAACTTTCTTCACTCAATTCAGTTAAATTAAGACAGAAGAGTCTTTCTGAAACATTCCTTCTCTAGATATCTTCCTTCTGAGCTGCCTAAGTGAGTCCACCACAGGAATGTCAGCAGGATTATAAAGTATACAACATTTTGTATTAATGGTTTCATTTATTCCAAGAATTTTGCTGGATTGGATTAAGATCAAAATCCTACATCTGCTTCTCTATGGGTGAATACCAGTGAGCCTTTCTGGGGAAGCACAGACAGGATTGCACTGAAAAACAGAACATTAAATGTTGAGTTTGAATCTAATGGCCACATTCTGGAATCCACTGATCTCTGATTGTTGCCTCATGCTCAGAAATCCGTTCCTGCATTTGCCAAGTTTCCACTGAAAGGCAACGTGTTGCTGGCATTTTCCACTTCAACCTTTTCAATCTCTAATCGATCTACACACAGTCATGTTGCCACACAGATACTGATGAAAGTGATAAACAATCATGCAAGGCTCTTACCTTACTTTTTCTGCTTAATTCTCCTTTCCTTTGACATCAAGATTACCAGAAACAATGGACAAAAAAAGTAGCCCATTCAAGTTACACATTTGCCCTCATGTAGGAAGAAAGAAAACCAGGATAGGCCTGAAGCCCTGGGATTGTATGAAGAAACCTGAAGGAATTAAGGTACTTCCTATTCCTCACCTTCATGGAGACCATCTTTACTACTGACACAGGAGGCCTGGATAGACTCATTTCTATAGCAAAGAGTCCTAGATTATCTAGGGTGGCCTCTGACATCCTCTTGTGCCAATCATCCCTTAAGTTCTTCACTGACCTTATGCCTGCCTGCCTGCCTGCCTGCCTGCCTGCCTGCCTGCCTGCCTGCCTGCCTGCCTGCCTGCCTGCCTTCCTTCCTTCCTTCCTTCCTTCCTTCCTTCCTTCCTTCCTTCCTTCCTTCCTTCCTTCCTTCCTTCCTTCCTTCCCTCCCTCTCTCTCTTTCTGCCATTCCTGTTAAACCACAAAGACTAAACCTTGTATGCTCTGCAAATAACAGTGCCAGAGTAATCACCTCCATCCAGTCCATAGATTCCTGAGACCACCAGCCATCATAACGTAAATTCCCTTTATCTAAATCTTTGTAATGCTTAAGCAAAAGGGGAGAGAAGCAGGAAGTTCTCTTTGTCCTGGCACTGCAAGGCTTTCCAGATGTCTCCTTAGAGTACCCATCCCATCCCAAAGTGCTGCTGTGGCTCTGCAGGGCCACTCTCAAGGGAAGGCTAGTAGGACAGTCTTGTTTTGCCAGACTGGGAGATTGATTTGGATTCTGTACTACTGCTGCTGTGGGTTAACTAAAACACTACAGGTTTAATTTATGTAATTCTATAACAAGAGTACCAGCACAGCTTAGAGGCTTTATAGGAGTTTCTGGGCTGAACAGAACATTACAGGCTTCCATTACAAGTTCAGAAGAGACATAAAGGGGAAGCCATCTCATCTGTATCAGAAAGCTTCAGGTGGCACTTAGGGTTAATCTTGTTGTCACCGACCCAAGGGAGGGGAATGGTCTTCCCAAAGCATCATCCCCTTGTCAGATCCTCCTCTACCAGTTCTGGGTCTTCCCTAGCGCGACTGACAGAGATGAAGGTCACCTATGCATTCAGCCACCCATCTCCTGCTTCTGATCGTCCCTGGAGGAGGCCCAGCAGGGCATCCCTAGGAGGGGAAAGATGCAATGCGTGGCTGGATCTTCACCCCACTCAGCAGCATCAGTACCTTTGCGGAGGCGTGAGGGGAGGCTCCCTGGTCCAAAAGGAGAAGTGCCACTTTCTGATTATCGTAATGTGCTGCGACATGCAGTGGAGTTAAACCACTCTAAAAACACATGCAGAACAAACAGGCATTGTTAGAAAACCACTTTACATAAACACTTGAAGAATTAGGTTAAACTAGGTTTAATGAGATTTACTGTGGCATTAACTAAGGTTTTGAAATGATAAAACAGCAAAACACAATACAACACAGAACACTGACTTATATACGAATGCTCTTCACACTTTTTAAGAGGTGGACTTTGCCTCCTTTAATAACTATCATCCCTGATCTCTTATGGATAAGAAATATTAAATAAATATAAGAAATCTAAAAAATATATTCTTATGGGTAAGAAATACTGATTCATATTTCATTTATAAGTTTCTTAAAAGTCAGGGTACCTTTTTTTTTAATATAGTGGACTCTGATCCCTTCAGCAGAGGGACGGGGATGTCTCTTTGCATATTCTGCGCATAGTCAGACCAGCCCATCAAGAGAAAAGTACTCTTCTGGCCTCAAGCAAGCATTCCATCGTGTAATTAGAGTGATGCCCAGGGGCATATGCAGCCTAGGAAAGCTGAAGTTGGTAATTTTTGCCCGATCTAGATAATGCCTACTTCATGTTAACATTGTTGGTGGTCCTCATTTTCTATGCATAATTACATAATCAAAGATGTGTCTTTTAGTAGAAAGCGGGCCACCACAATCCGTATGGCAGAGGGTTAAGATGAAGCGCTCCGTTACAGTGGCGATGAGTGCACCGTTGGGAGACTTGAAAGGACAGGCTAGGGATAGATGGTCATGGGGAAAAATCTATTTATGTGGTCACTAGGAGTCGAAAACAACTTGATGGCACATAATCAATCAATCAAGATGTTGTGAAGTAGAACAAGATCCTCAAGAAATCAATACCTCTGCTTCAGGAGAAATCAAGAGCTTTTGCAAGATTTCACTAGACTGCACAAAAGTGCGGGAAATGAAGAAATACTCCAGGGGTACCTGGTGTTCCAGCTTGTTGCTGGGATTGGCTGATGATGGATGGTCCCAGCTTAGGTGGGCCGTGTTGAAGCAAGATCTGCCTTACCTTTCCAGAAGCATCTGGAGAAGCATTTTTTTGAAGTAGAAGGTTGGCGACTTCCATTTTGCCATATTTTGCTGCCACATGTAGAGGGGTAAATCCTTTCTGTAAGATAAACGTTTTAATTAACGGTTTTATTTCAGGCAAAAGCTATTTTTGCAGGACCTTGGCATAACTGAAGAGGCTGTATTTCTCTGTTGGAACAGAACAGAAGGTGGCCTCCCACAAAATGTGGACTTGCAAGGGACCACAAGGACCCATCTTTCCACAATGTGCAAGTAAACTAATTAAATTACTGTGTTTTGTTTTGAAGTAACATTCTAATCCTTTGAGTTACAAAGAAACTTTGAAAGCATGGGGGTAATGTCTATGGGGATATGAGAAGGACGTTTCTAATGTCAGGACTTTAGCGTCCTGAGTAGAACATCCATCCTATTATTAGCAAAAAAATATATATAACCTACGCAGGATGGTAAAAAGGCAAAATAAAATGACTCACTTTAATACCCACCAACTTAATTATATTGGCAGACAAACAAGTAGCATCCTTTTAATTTATCTAATTAAATTATTAGATGTCTCTCCTGTTTTTTCTCCAAGAGCACAAGGAGGCCCGTTTGTTCCACGGCAGCAAGCCTGAGAGGTGGGCTGGACTGAGGACTGGTCTGGGTGCTTCCGCAGTTGGGGAGGACTTGAATCCTTCCCCATTAATTCATAGTGACTCTTCAAACTGGCAGAATATAGGAATACAAGCAATCATTTAGATAATTTGGCTCCAAATCATTTGCAGCTTTTCATCTGAAGCTAATCTAAAACTGAAGGATATTGGCAAAATTTCAGTTCTTGCCAGTTCGGAAATGAATTGACTTGTTTCCCACCACAAGTCTAATACGTTCAGATTGAGACAGCTAGTCAGCTTTTGTACTTCCTATACATTTTGATTACCCTTTCGACTCAAAAATATAAGCATGCATTTCCAAAGGTTTATTTCAAGAGAAAATTAGTTTAGAAATTTAAAAGTGAATTTTCATGAAGATCCTTTAAAACCCAGGTTGCCAAAGGACAGGAATGAGAGGTCTGAATCATATCCAAAAGTAACATGGACTGGAAATAGGCTGATTAGTCCATCTCTCTTTTCACTGGAAACAAAAGAATATTCTGCAAACTCAAAATCAGCAATCGTAATTCAATAATTGAAATTTTCCTCTTGAAGACGTAAAATAACACAGCCTGTGTAAAAAGGCACTGGTATGCTATAAACTAATCAGATTCTCCTGAAAAAATATAATCAAAGGCTGCCAGGATGATACCTGATCTGCAGAAACAGTTTTGAACTGTGCCTCGGCATCAGCTCTCGAGGTTTCATGCAAGGGTCTTTTCCAGGCCTACTTGAAGAGGCCAAGAAGGAACCCCAAACCTTCTGCAGGTGCCCTCTTTCTATCTTGGTTCTCTTATTATCTCCTTGCTTCCAGATATGATTTTCTGGGGTGGGGCACTTCAACCTCAGTCTGCTAGAGATCTCTGCCACCTTCTAAGGATCTAAAATACACTTCACACCCACAAATTGTCTTCAGATAATCACTGGCTGCTTTTTCCCCCCTTTCCTTCTTTTATTTTCTCAACTGTGTACAGAGTTGGCCCAAGTTACTTTGCTCCTTGAAGTAAAAGACACAATGCCTCCGGACCCCCATTCCAAGCACAGAAGCCAACTGGAGTAGAATGGACATCTTGGGTGGGGTCCTCCACTGCCATTGAAGAAGGAAGGTCATTCAGAATGGCTTAAAAGCTACTCCTGCTGCCCCTCCCCACCACCCTTGAGACCTTCTGCATTACAGAAGGTCAGCCCTGATTCTGTGCCGAGGCTGGACTGGCTCTGAATTAAGGGGATGATTCACAAGACACAAACTCTGGACAAGTTTCAGAATGAGAAGATGCAATTTGGGCTGCATTCTTTCAGATTGCCAAGGAATTTTATTGCTGAACATTCCCAGGTACAAGTTCTCTGAGTATAGAAAAGTAGTGGAGGCACAACCATACAGGTTGTCCCCAGGTTAAGAATGCCTGGTTTATGGACAACCCATAATTAAGAACAGAGCCTACTGTACCAAAATTCAAGTCAAATACAGTTATTCAAGTTAATACACAATGGTTCAAGTCAATTACACAATACTATTTATGCAGTATTATACAATAATACTGTTCCAGCTTACATACAAATTTGACTTAAGGACAGACCTTGGGAACAGAACTTGTTCTTAAACTGGGGACTACCCGTACTATGTTACTATATACAGAGAAAAGACAAGAATCGTGCAGGCAATGATTTCCTTCTGACACTCTACGGAAGCAGAAGTTGGACTTTGAAGAAGGATAGAAAGAGTATTGATGCCTTTGAACTTTGGTGTTAAAGAAATCTCCTGAGAATATCATGGATAGCCAGGAAAACAAACAAGAGGATCACTGAACAAATTAATCCAGAATACTCACCCAAAGCACAAGAGACCAGGCTGAAATTATCATATTCTGGACATATTATGTGAAGGCCTAGCTCTGGAGAAGTCTATAATTCTGGTAAAGGTAGAAAGAAAGAGAAAAAGACAACCAACTACAGGGTGGACGGACTCCATTATGGCACTGATGAGTGCACCTTTGGAAGACCTGAAGACCAGGCCGGGGACAGATCATCCTGGAGAATATCTATGTGGTTGCTAGGAGTCAACACCAACTTGATGGCACATAATCAATCATTCAATCATGTAGGAAACCTTTTCTGTGGGAAAAACACCCCCCCCCCACACACACACACATATACCTGCTAGAATTACATCTTTCTATCTACTCATTCAGCATCCTGTGGAAAAGCTCCAGAGTCCTGAAACTGTCCATTTGACCTTATCGGTACACTGTTGGTCCAGTGCAATTTATTCTGTTGGAATAAATGTTATCCCCAGACACATAATGATGTCTACCTGGATAAAGAGCGGCCACAACATTTTGAAACGTTCATCCAAGGCCAGCTTTCTGTATCTTAAGTTTTCTTACCTTGGTAATGATGCTTAAGGACGCCCCGTGGTCCAAAAGGATGGACGCTACATCTTCGTGTCCCTCTCGTGCTGAAAGGTGCAACGGTGTGTACCCTGAAGTTGTGGCAGCATTTGCTGAAGCTCCTTGCTGTAACAGCTGTTGGACTATATCAGCTTTGCCCAGACGCGCAGAGATGTGCAGTGGCGTCTGGTCATCCTAGAAACAAGGGGAAAGAGTAAAATTCAGCAAATTCCATGCTGGGATTCAAATGGCCAGCCAAAGGTTGTCCTCAGGGCCCGCAGAGGAGGAAAGAGGAAGAACCTGCAATAGGGACCCTGGACCAAAGGCAGCCGGTATCAGCGCCACAGAGAAAGGCTTAAAACCGACTCCCAGCTTATGCAAAAGCTCACACCGGGTCCATTTCTTGTGTACCCAGACTGTAAAACAAGCGTGTTACCTCTGAGCAGGTAAGCGCAGAGGGCCACAGAGACAACTTGAAGAACGAACCCCGAGGCAGTGAGGGAAACAGCAGGGGCAGGAGAAATATGTGGCAGGCCCAGAGAGGTGGGAGAGCATTGCGAAGAGCCTCAGACTAGCCCCCCGCCCCCAGAGTATAAGAGGGAGAGGAGGAAAGACGTGGACAGAGCCGCGGATTCTGTTATTATAGCCTGATTCAATAAAGTAGAGTTCTGGTCATCCTGCGGAGTCTGCTTCCTAATCTGGTCTACCTTGAAGGGCTGGCAGTAAGCATGTAATATTCACACATTATATAACCACAAGTAGGACACTGAATACAGGTAGTCCTCATTTGGCAGCCACAATTGGGACCGGCAACTCGGTCGTTAAGCCAAGCGGTCGCTAAGTGAAATCGCGACTGTGCTTATGGTCTTACTTCAGCTTTCCTTTGCTTTACAGACCTGCGAAGGCTACCAGGATTGGTCACACAGATGCTTTTTCATCACTGTTGTAACTGCAGTTGCTAAACGAGGACTGCCTGCAAAGCACTCTGTCCCATTTTTCTGCTTCGCCCAGAGAAAGAGGGGGAGAGGAAGAGAGTTAACTGGGCCCTTGGATCCGGATGTAGGGCAAGGGAAGGGGAACGCAGACACCGAAGCTCAGAAGAGCACGGTGCAGGCATTCATTTGCGTGGGTGTGAGGCTAAGTCCACATACGTGCTTTTCTCCAAAGCGCGTGGCACGAAGAACGTGGCACAATTAATTTAGAATCTGTTTTCAGATTTCCATATTAAATAGAACTTAAGTGGGAGTAAATCTGATGCCAGCTTGGAAAAGAGGACGGGAAAACGGATTTCCCCCCTCTGGCCACCCTCAGAATCCAAACCTCTCCACTTACAGATGATTGCCTCGCTTTCCCACTGTTCCACCCACAGAGACTCAATTTGGCAATTTAACATGGTGACTCCAAACCCTCAGTGTTGATCGCAGGACCGCATAAAGTAAGATAATGTTGGAGAGAATCCCTCGCCACCCAACTGGGGCAGATTAGCAGTGCACAAAACGCTTTGTTCCAAACTGTTTTGAGTGTGACATGCTCTGCCCCAAGAGTAAAATTGCTGTTCTGAGCACAAATAGGATTGTTTTGAGCACTTTGAGCTCCAGAGAGAATGTTCTACACGTGGAAAGCAGTTTTGCACTCAGAGGGGGCATCCCATGAAGGGTCACGCTGGTTTCATACAAAACGTTCTGTGCACCTTTGGACAGGATCCTAGGGCGCAGGGAGACCATCTCCTTGTCAAGGAACAGTAAATCCATGTCAAATCTGCAGATGCTAACTGACCTGGGTAGTTAATCTCTCGCCCCTTAATGCAGACCAGCTGAAGGTCAGAAGAAGTGAAGAAACTGCTCACCTTGGCTTTGGCTTCCACCTGAGCTCCATTCTGAACTAAGGATCGAACAACTTCTGATTGGCCAGCTCTGGCGGCCATATGCAGGGCCGTCTCTCCCCTCTGCAAATGGAAAATACTGTCAAGAGGCCAGGATGGAAGAGTAAAGGAACAAAGAAATATTTTACGAGCAACAACAGCAGAGTTTGAGAGCGAGTTCCCTGGGAGCAGAATGAAAAGCCAGGGCAACATCTGACCTCTCGAGACTGCCGAGCCCTCAGAAAGTAATTTATTCCTGGATTGATTTTCTAGCCATGAAAGCACACAAGAGTTTTGCTCTTTGTCTAATGAAAATGTTGCCGTTTTAAAAAGGAGGATGCGACGTGAAGCATTAAGGCAACCTTGTATTTAAAGGACATTCACCACTCGGTAAGCCCGTGGGACCGTGCCACGCTTTGGACATTCAGGCCTGAACGTCTTTCCTCCATTTGATCCTCCGCTATTGCACTTTAATGATCCGGAGGTCTGTTTGTCAGCAGACGAGCTCACAGCTAGGCCGATCGAAATGAATCAATAGTAATAATAAAAAAGGCTATTAAAAATCTGCAGAGCTTCATGCACTTTAACCAAAGGATGTGTCACTAGGGAGACGGCAAAGACAGCAAGAATCCGAAAAGAGCTTTTGCCGTCGTTAAAAGCAAATACTGCTCATAGCAGAGATTGTGCTGAATGCGGCTGCTTTTCTGTGGTGGCGGCTCACCTCTCCCAGCATCTAGCCTGGCAAAGAAGGGTCTGTGCCAAATGGGAGCAGAACAAGACAAAGACAAAAACTGCTGCTTGGCATGTCTGCTCTTGGAAACCCAGCTTTCACAAATTCATCCAAAACAGCGCCAGTTTTTAAGGCGTCTCTTCCTCCTCTGGGGGCCTGAAGGCACTCTTAGGTTTGACTGGATTCAGCCACATGGACAGGGTCGCCTCAGAACGGCCCACAGAGGCTTTCCCCAAAGACTGGACGTGTGTGTGAGCGTGCCCAAACCTCCTCTTTGTGGCACAAAGCAGGATAAAAAGAAGTTTGGGTCAGACCAGGGAGATGGGGAGAGGAAGGATCCCTCCCTTCCTAGCCCAGGAGAGAAGAGGGGAAGGTCAGGCCTTCCCTTCACATTTGCCAGGGTATGTCAGAGAGTGATTAATTCTGGTCAAGAATGTCATCACTTGGCGACGGCTGCCTACACAAAATGCCACCATTTGGAAACATGACAGACATCTGATCAGCGTGCGCCGTGCCATTTAGAAGAGTCTTCTGTCTTGTTTCTGTGCCCCAGTCAGTGCAATAGCTTGGCTGATAGCTACAGGAAATTGTTAAAATCTCTCCATGAGAGGGGCATCCGGGAAGGTCAGGGACTGACGATCTCAACAGGGCTGCTGCAGGGAGAACCGAGAGGACTAGAACGGTCCTAAGGAAAGGTCTGTCTCCACGGAAATCCAGCTGGGAGGACTCTGGAGACTGTGTGAATGCCTGCCAGCTGTGTGGGTTGGCAGGAATAACCAACAACTGGGGGGTTTCGAAACAACGGTTCCAGACAAGGCCATTATCTCTGCCTAGAAAAGGGAGATGCAGAGCATGATGCCACCACACCGCCCAGTAATGAAAGGTCCACCCTGGTACTCACCACATTGGTTGTGTTGGGAGAAGCTCCGTGATGCATCAGCTGTGAAACAATATTTACATGTCCCATGAAGGCAGCAACATGGATTGGAGTCAAACCCGACTGGAAAATGAGCAGAGAAAAGGAAAGAGCGTCCCTGGGGCTGGAACTGCCGGCATAACCTCAGCAGAGCAGAGCAGAGCAGAGCAGAGCTGCCCGGGAACCCGATGGCTGGTGGCTGGGCACTAAGGCGCCCCACCCACACTGGGAGCTGTCTGGGAAACCTGATGTTTGTGGCTGCAAAAATATACAACGAGGCTGGCTAATGCCAGTATTGCAAGGCCATCCTGCCCTATTTGTCTGCGCTGAGGCTGCATCCTGCACATCCACTCAGGTTTGGAAGAAATCTTCTGCTGCACTCTGTACACATATCTTGCAAAAGCGCAGCCCTCCGGAAGGTGCATATTTTATCATCCAGAGCAAGCTCCGTGCAGAAAGTACTTAGAAACCTTGAGTTGAAAAGGGCCTCGTAAGCAGGGCAGATGCAAGCATTCGGGCACGTACGTGCATGTGTGTTCATGTGCATTAGGAAGAATACGGTATTCAACTTAGGCTTCCCCTACCTGGGAATGAGAGTTTACTTTTCTACTTTGCTTTCTGGTTTTATGGCAATAAAAGCCATCTTAAAAGTTCATGGTGAAAGCTAAGCTGTTTCTTTTACCCTGGCGCAAAATGTTGTGTCTCCACTGACTGTCATTACCTTAGCATGACCTCTCTTGAATGCGCATTCGCTCTGGATGCCCTCTATAATCGTGGATGTGTCCACAAAGCTGAGGACTACTCTGCACCCAGTGGTGCTGCTGTGGCTCTTTTCTCCCCCTCACTCCAGAACACCTTTTTCGTGGAATGGGGCGGTGGCTGAATCCATGTAATGCTCTTTTACGTCAGTAGCTCCGTTGCTAAAGCCATCAGAGTGGGCTTCCTCCCTCCCTCACGCAGTAAAAGCCCCCCTCTCACTTCTAGCCGAGCAGAAAACAATAAACGTTGAATTCCACGGTACACTGTGGCTTGTCCTTAAATCAGTAAGGAGAGAAGGATACGAGGGTGCAAGCTTGCCCACGGCTCATTCTCCTTGGCTTTTCATCTGCACAATCCCTACCAAGCAACAGAAATCTATGACCAGCGCTGAAGTATCTCACCGTGTCTTCCGTTACGCTTTTCATGCTGCTACTCATCTAGCGTTGCTCTGCTCCAAATTTATTTATTTATCTTGTTTATATGGCCGCCCATCCCAAACAAGTGACTCTGGGCAGCGAACGATCATAAAATCAATTAAAACCAAATTACAATCGCAATACAAAAAGAAAATTAAATATATACAGCAGCTGAGAAAAATTATAATCCACAGATGTTAACCGAACCCGGAAATGGGGCTCTTCACAACTCGGGACCGCAGGCCCGGGCACATAACCAGGCCTTCAAGGCCTTACGGAAGGGCAGCAGGGTCGGGGACATCCTAACCTCTGGAGGGAGGAGTCCCAGAGGGCGGGGCTGCGCAGAGAAGGCCCGCCTCCTGGTCCCTGCAGCTGACATTCCTTAGCGGATGGGACCTGTGGCAGCCCAAACTGCTGGACCAAACTGACGGGCAGAAACGAATGGGAGAAGAAGGTAACCTGGCCCCAAGCCATGAAGGGCTTTGAAGGTGACAACCAGCTCCTTGAATCGCACCCGGAAACACACTGGCAACCAATGCAGCTCAGTGTTGTATGTGCCGAGTACCTGACACCGTTGACTGCCCACACAGCTGCATTCCACACCTGCTGAAGCTTCCAAGCGCTCTTCAAGGGCAGCCCCATGTACAGCGTGTGCAGTGGTCCAGACGGGAGGTGATAAAGTCATGAGTGACAGTGAGGAGGGCCTCCCAGTCCAGGAATGAGTGAAACCGGCGCACAGCCTGAAGGTGTGCAAAAGCCCTTCTAGCCACGGCTGCCACCTGCCTTTCCAGCAGGAGCCATGAGTCCAAGAGGACCTCCAGATTGCACACCGGGTCCGGTTGGGGCAGCACCACCCCATCCAGGACCAAATGGATGAACAATTACAGTAATTGAAGAGAAATAGCAAGAACAAAAATGAAACATCTATTTTAACAGCAGCAGCAGCAGTTAGCAGTAACTGCATTCCTTATTGCCCCAAATCTCGAGGATTTGTAGCACCGTGGACATCACTCTAGAAATGATTTGCATCTACCCCCTCACTGCTGAACGTCCCATTCTATGGCAAGAGTGGGGTCTGTTTTATACCAGAGCATAAAGAATATAAATTCTAGGTCAGGCTTCTCCAGCCTGGTGACCTGCGGGTGTGTGTTGAATTCCAGAATCCCTAGCCAGCACAGCCTTTGATCATCCTTGCTGGAAATTTTAAGTCAACTCATCTGGAGGGCGCCAGATTGGGGAATGCTATTCTAGGGCATTGTCCTCTTCGCTTGGTGTCTTCAGACCTGAATCCAGAATTTGGCCCTATTTGGAGGTACAGGGTCAGAGAAAGCTGTGCCAGAAATCCAATCCATTTGTCAGAAATGCAGAGCATATGTTGCAATTGTACTGTCAAACCAAGAACAGTGACGCTCAAGTTCGAGCCTCATGACCTACTCACCTTAAACTTTTCAGAGCAACCTCCAGACCTTTTCTAAAACTGCTGCCAAATTGCCATTTTTAATGTGACTAAAAAGGAAATTGTAAACTATATAGGAACAATCATATTGATTGTATCCCCAAGGCAAGGCAAGGGTTGTGACCTGCCAAGTTTCCAGTTGGATGGCTACAAGTTCCATCATCAGTCATATTTGGCCATGTTAGCTATAGAGTTTTGGAGTCCAAGAACATCAGGAATGATGCTCGTTTAGAACAAGAGACATTGGTTAACACTATATTTGGTCCAGTTGAAGAGATGGAATATGGGAGTGGTTTTAAAACGTAATACAGAAGTTTCCTCAGATGCTAAGCGTAGGTCCTGTAATAATATCTACAATTGTTCCCTAAACTGATGACTCTGTGAAATGGCTTATCCTTCTTGCTTGCTGTTTTAGTCTTTTAACTACAAATACAATTTATACATTTACTGTATTTTACTATGAGGTTATTCATTTTTGGTATTATGTGAATTACCTGATTTTAATTACCTGAATTTAATAACTATACAGATTAAAAAAAAAAACTTACCTACCATTTCCTAACAATGCAAAACTCCCAAGAAGAACATCAACTAAATTCCAGGAGATCAATTCTTTACCCAGAGTTTGGCTTAGGCCAGCAGGACAAGACCTGTCCTGGGTCAATTTTGTATACATCTCTTTGGGGTTTCTCAGTAGCTGATGTGTGCAAAGAATTCCCTAAAAGACTTTGTTTCCTCAAAATTAGCAAGTAGAAACATTAACTGAGGCAACAGAAAATGGTGATCATGTTTGATTTAGAATCCTTTTCGGCATTCTGAGCTTTTGTGCGGAAAGGCCAACGTGTGGCTTGTTTAATTAAAGCTGGCAGTAGCCGCAAAGATGCCTTACCTCCGTGACGGCTTGAATAGATGCTCCATGTTTCAGCAGAAGTTCCATCACTTTAATTCTGTTCTTTTTGCAGGCAATGTGGAGGGGCGTGAAACCATTCTGAAAATTTCAGAAGGGATTTCAAAAACTCCAAAATACATTGTTTACAAAATCTACCTATCCCTTTTGATATTGTATGGCTGCTAACTCTTCCTGGCCTGGAAGAGCATGATGGATCAAAAATCATCTTGGGAGCTTCCATGGTGGAAGGTAAGTTTGAAACAGGGTCTCTCCACTCCTAGTCCAACCCCTCCACCAGTAAACCCCATTATAGTGTCATATAAACCAATAAAAATAGTTCATTGTCCTTGCTAAAATGCTAATGATAAACATGGCTTGAAGAAAAGAAATGGACATACTATATAGTATAGCACAAAGCTGCATTAGTGCAACAGCAACATGATTTAATAAAAAAAAATCCTGAATATCAAAGATACATGTATTTCTGCTCACAGCGTTTGCTTAGATGTTGATGATAAATTTTTAAACTTGTCAGGAGCTTATTTTAAAAGCAATAGACAGAACTGGGTCTCCCATCTGAAGAAAAATACTTTAGTTACCTTCTCAATTGGAGAAAAGATCACATACTTTCAGAATCATCACCTATTCTAGCTGAATGAAAAAGGTAATTCACTCTGTTGTCCCCACCACCACTACCACCAGCAGCACCATCACTGCTACTACTCCATCTTCTTCATCATCAGGAAATCTCCCAATTGCATAGGCTGAGGATCTCACCTTCAGCCATATTGGTTGAGAAGTCTAGGAACTGCTGTCTCAGCATGCAGAAAGCACCAGGTTGACAAAAACTAGATGAGAGGGAGGGAACATGTGGAAAGCCACCTGAAGAATGTTGCTAAATTGGTAAGCCACCATCTTCTTCTTGGTGTTGAGGTTATTGTAGGTCTAGGCCAGTGTTTCTCAACCTTGGCAACTTCACGATGGGTGGAGTTCAACTCCCAGCATTCCTCAGCCAGCATTCTGGGAGTTGAAGTCTGCACATGCTGGCTGGGGAATTCTGGGAGCTGAAGTCCACATATCTTACAGTTGCCATGGTTGAGAAACACTGGTCTAGGCTATGGAATCTGGCCTGTGAACTAGGAGCATTTGACTCCCTCGTTCTCTAATTTCTTCTCTCCTCTCTCTTCTAATTTCTTCCTTGGCCCAGTGATAAAACTGGCAATATCTTTTAAAATTCAGGAGCAAGTTATCTGAAAGACCACCTTCTCCCCTGCAAACCCGTTTGCCTAAAGATACCTGCAGTGGGCCTCTTTTATGTATCCCAGCTATGGCTAGCTGGCCCCAGAGAGAGATTGTCTTAGTGACTGAGCCCTCTCTTCAACAGCCTTCCAGGTCAAGATTTATTCATTTATGAGCTCTAAGTGGTTGGCTTCCCTGCAAAGTCTTTAGATTTTGAGATTGTTTAGCGACTAAGTTTGCTTAATTCTGCTGCTTTTTATTATTTTGTTCTTATTGTATAATGAGCATTTCATGATCATTAGACACTAAGCACTTGATGTGGGGAAGCAGGGGAATATTTTTTAAATAAGTAAATAAATATGGAAATTTTGTCTCAGGACAGTCCCTGATAGCACTATGTCCCTGAGGCCACAATGGCTCTCTTGCAACCATAAACTATGTATTTTTGTCATTCTGTGAACCAGCTTGTTCCAGTCCTGGCCACCTTTTCTTCTGCCTGGCCCTGAGGAGATCAGCCACTTTTAATTAGAATTTAATGTGACATTGAAGCTTTGCGCAGGTCTGAACCAGGGGAAGCAAAAGCGAGGCGATACAGAGTCACGCAGGCACTCTGCCCAGCAGGCTGTTTTTGGAAACAGCAGATGCGCGGGTCTTCTTCTCTGCCTGCCGAGGAGAAGGAAGGGTACACCTTCTGCCGCCCACCTGAAGTGTGACTAAGCGTGGATCGTGGCCAACTACATCCCAATCAGGACCCCGTCAATAGGATCCAAGGGTGCTCTTCTAGTTGCAGAAGATTGAGAAGGGTTAGAACAGAATTGTGCAAAATGTCTTAAGGCTTTTTTAAAAAAGAAAGTGGGATTGTTCATAGACTTCTTCCTCCAGCTAGAGAGATTTCTGAGAATGATGGAAGAATGGCTATAATAACCTTTTTGTGTGGAGAATCTTTAATATAATCACAACTTCAGCAATAAAATAAAGGCAACCCGAAAACTCTACTTTGCTCCCTCCCTCCCTCCCTCTTTCTTCTGCAGACATCAAAGATTCCTCTGATCACAATTACCAAAAATCAGCAACGCAACTTCATTTCATTTTCAAGCAGAAAACTCAAGAAACCTGTCCTGTGAACTCACCATCAGCTTCGCACAGTTTTTGCTTTAAAAAAGGGAAAAACGCAAACTCCTCTGAGCCTGGCCATCTTTCCTCCTTAACATCGCGCAGCTACAAGACATCTGTCAATCGCAGAAGAGGCCCGCTAAGGAGGCCGGCAGCCTCTGCTCCTGACCCTGCCAGCCGCGCCCACGTTTTTCCTCCCAGCTCTCAAGTGCAGGACTCCACCTAACTGGTAAATGGGGGGTGGCAGACAAGAGGGACCCCAGGCGCTCACCAGTGCTTTGGCGTTGGGGTTTGCTTTCTTGTCCAACAAGACCTTTGCAACTTTGTAATGGCCACAGTGAGCGGCAACGTGAAGCGCCGTCAGGTAGTCGTTCGTCACGTCATCCACCGGCACATGGTGCTCAATCAGAAGCTGAACACAGTTGAGGTGGTCCCCTTGGGTTGCCATATGCAGTGGAGACAAGCCATTCTGGAAGTAGAGTCGGGGGGGGGGAGAAAGCAGAGTGAGAAACCCAGCCCTGGAGAAGAAGACAAAACTAACATCTCGTTCTTGTCTAGCTGTACAGCTGGGTGCGTATCTGCAGGGAGACGCGCAGAGCAGGAACGCTCAACCAAAGCTTTCGCTCAGCTGTGGTTCTTATCTTATGAAAGCATCCATGGGAACTTCAAAGTAATCTCAGGAAAGGAAAAAGGGAAAAGGAGTGTTTCCACTGGCAGAAGTGCTTAACCTGGAAGCCGGATCCTTTCACTGAATAAGGCCTGAGCAAGAACAGGTTCTAATCTTCTAAGCAGTGGGGCCAGTTTTCACCGAGCGGAAACCCTACATCAGGGGTTCTCAAAGTGCGGACCGCAGGCCGGATGCGGACCGCCAGGGTCATTTATCCGGCCCGCCTGCCTGATTGGCCACCGCTGCTGTCAGAAGCGGAAGTGTCGGGGCTGTGTCGGGAGCTGCAGGCGATGCACGAGGAGGGAGATCGCAGAGCCGGACTGTTCTACATGACCGGTATGCCGGGTCCGGCGGCTCTCCTCCTGAAGAAGAGGAGGAGGAGGAAGCCTATCCCACACATGCTTAAAGATCTGCATCACAGAATATCCTTAGCAATGGAATGCGAATAATCTAAAGTTACTTTGCACAGATCTCTAGACACAGATCTCAGAAAAGCTCATGGTTGCAGAAATGGCCTTCTAGATGCATCTCTGAAGGTTTAAGAGCAGCAGCATTTCCTTGAGTGTATCTTTGACGTATGAAGAGAAAACCTTAACACCAGCTTAGGCAGCGAACTTAGGTTTCCATGCTAGAGATGTCTGAAATCACTCTTTGTTCACAAGGGGCAATCTCATAAGCTAAGCTTACTCACGACTTGTAGTTCCTTGAGTGCACACTCCCCATTCATCTACAGCCAGTAAAAGCTGTAACTATTACTATACTTGATATTAAACACTGTTTGTCACAACCTAGTAGGTGAGCCACAGTTGAGAGTTATTATGAGTTAATGATTTGACAGGAGGGAAAATACTCTGGTTCATGTACATTCCCATGCTTAGTATTCTGGCTTAACAGGAAGAGAGGTAATCTGTGTCCCGCCCATCCACTTTTATCCAAACAAGATTCTTTTAAAAACTTGTTTACATGGGAAAGCAGTATAGTCCGACAGTGTCTGAGATTAAGAACAGCTTTTCCTCCTTTCTGTGATTTCTTGTCGGGCTCCTTTCCTTGCAAGAGCTAAACAGGACTAACCCTGCTTAGTTTCTAAACATAGACTAAGTTGGGCCAATGCTGCCATCTGCTGAGAGGAGAGGAGCTTCAGAAGTCTTCTTGACACCACCCTCCCTTGGGGCCACCAGACAAAAATGTAGTTTGAAACATGGAAAGCCTGGGCCTTTTTCCAGCACCGGGAAGCACAGCTGAAGATAGTGGAAAAGGTGAAGGGGGGAAGGTGTTCTTCAGGGCCCTTCTCAAGCAACTGACCAGCATCGCCTTTTCTTGTTAGCAGCCATTCATCTGTACCATAAAGTAATGGTAAGAGAAGAGCAAAACAGCAACCATTACAGCTTAAAGTGGGTCACGGCCAAACACGTATCAGGCTGAATTCTGCTGCTACAGCACGTTAATGTAGTGCGAGAAATAAAACAAGACCATTTCAGAATCAAATCCACACGCTAGTCAACACAGATTAAATTTATGTGTTGAAAAACAAAGAAAATGCCGTTTAGGAATTCCTTAAGAAAACGACAACTTATCTGAGCTTTGCTTGAGACTTCAGCTGAAGCAAGCTGGAAATACTGCTTTAGACCTCTCCAGTAGAGGAAGGAGACAGAAGGCCAGATGCCTGGGATTGAGATGCAAAAGCTACTTCCGATATATATGAGGACTTGACAAAACCTCAGTCAAAGCCTCCCTTTCTTCTTTGTACAGTTGACGCCCAATTCCCTACCACAAGCTGCTTTGAAATCCCTTCCGGTTTGAAAGACAGACTGATGTGGGAAATCAAAGCCAAAAATTCTCTGGGTGGGTAGAATTACCTGCGGTTTGCACCCAAAAAGTTGTGCCAAGACCTAGATAAGGACCTGGAGTTCTGGCCCTTCGCCCAGGTCTTTGGTATCTGTTTTTTGCTCCTGTCTGGGTTTTGCTATCTTGCCATCTTTTATTCCTATTCTTGTTCATTCTTGTCTTGTTTAACTGCTTTTTAATGCTTTTTACTTGTGAGCTACTCAGAGGCATTGAGATTTGGGCGCTGTACAAATTTCATACATAATAATAGCATAATTCAGACTTCTCAGACTGTTTGCCAGTGATAGGGGGATACGCTTTTCAAGAGACAGTCAGATTAATCCCAGGCATTACAAGTAAAAAGTTGACTGATGGACTGTTGCAGTCTCTGGCCAAACACATTCTCAAACACTGACAAAACCTGAAAAACCTGTTCAGATTAATTCCACCTGAGACAGGAAGAAAAATCTAGCTGTGTATATCATTAGGCAGCCATCTGTCTTACTTACCTGAAGTCCCTTAATTCTCACCTGCACACAGGTATAGGCAGAAAAGACGGAAAGCAGCGCATTTTTGTTCAAAAAGCTAAGACGCAGGGCTGGGTCTTATGGTGAACTAGCAGAACAGCTGCTAGTTTACAATTTACCAATGAACCAAGGATTCTGCCACGAGTTCCACCATCGCCCACTTACAAATGGAAATATGGGTGCAGAAGTACTGGCCTAAGCTACAGAGTTGTTGTTACGAGTAACCCAAAGCAAGGTAGGGAAAGAAGCAATCTGAGCACTCTAAAACACAGTAGCCCTCCCGTCCAGAGCCAAGCGCTCAAATGCAAGATTATTCCTCAGCTGGAAAACAGCAGAAAGATGGGTTGAAGTGAATTTCCAACCAGGCTAGTTTCCGTCAAGCTCTTTTCTTTCCCAGCCATTCCAAGCCTCTCCAAAACAAAAGATGGGTCACTGGAGATGTCTGAGTCTAGTATTCCTCGCATCCTGAGCATCACAGCATTACCTTTGTTTTGGAAAGAAGAGGGGCTCCACGGTCGAGCAGCATCCGCACCACTTGCTCGTGGCCACTCCGTGCCCCGCAGTGCAGAGGTGTCAGGCCATCCTGAAGGGAAGAAAGTCACAGCCCCTTTTTTTGGGAAACCAACAAAAACAGGCAGGTCTGACATCTGCAGAGTAGTGTGAACCTCCCCCTGGGCCCAGGAAGAAAGCCACATTTTAATTATATTTCTTACTCGTCCAAACAATAGAAGCAAAAGTCACATTGGCCAATATCACAGGACAACGATTATGTAAGTATTTATTCTGGCTTATTCGTTAAAAAAAATAGTTTCTCAGATTGAGATTGTCAGGAGCGGGATAATTCAGGAGGTGAAGGAGAAAATCAGACCTGTTGAAATCCAGTCCTTCATGCTCCTTCCCCGCTCACTGGAGCTTCCGCTCCTAGATGAGGTTTTTCTCAGTCTTTTCCCCTTCATATTCTGGATGATACTTCAGAATTAATATTTCAAGTCAAATATTACAAGTAGTCACTTTTTGAAGGGAAGCACCAGAGAGGGTGCCACTTCCAGTCCCACTATAACAAACCCCCAAATTTTCTCTAAACACATTTCTGTATCCAGTCATCCCTGGAGAAAGCCTCGGACAACAGCTTTGTGAAAGGCGAAGGCCAGATCTCACGCAGAGTTCTTCCCTTGATGGGCTCACCTATGCTCACACATTCTTTTTACCAGGTGGGGCTTTGTCTCCATCACCAAAGAATAAAAGTCTTCATGTATGATGAATGTCTTTCCTCCCCAGTGCAGTCCTACCCTCATACACGCACCCTTAGAGCAAGCAAAGCTCTTTTTTACATGCTGGGGAATATCCAGCAGGTCTCTCATTTAGACAGCATAACTCTAGGCTCCTTGTCAAAGAATCTTCAAGAATTGTAAACGGCGGAAGGGTAGCAGTTGTTGTACAAACTCATCTATCAGTTAGTGACAAACAACCAAGAGGGTTGTGTTTGGGAGAAGGCAAATCATTCCAAGTCTGCTGCTTCTCCTCCCTGGATCTCTGGACTTAACTGCACATCGGCAGAGCTGTTTTGCTTCAGGAGCTCACAGGTTTCCGTGAAGAGGTCATCATTCCAGAAACTACCTCAAAAAAGCCACAAATTCACACAAATAAACAAAGACACATCTTAGTGTGCTTCATGCAATAACTTTAAGCTCCAGGAAGGCACTGATTTCTCCTATTTAACTCACATTTATTTGGATTTTTTGCTCCTTGGCACTTCTCACAATGTTCCTCCAGGACAGTGTGTCAGCTAATGTCACTTCCTCTAAGATGGCCAAGGCAGCCTGTGACAGGCCAAGCGCTTGCATTGCTTTACTTCAGAGCCAAGGCATATTTTACCCATTTTCTTAGCTCTGGCCTGTGAGACTGAGCACGCCTATTTCCCATCACATCATTCAGTGGCTGCACAATACATGAAGCCCACAAGTCTCTCGGGGCTTAAGCTCCATTCAAACCTTAAACTGCCACACAGTCGAAATCCTGAACAGGAAAGCAGGACTGAGTGTGTTCGTCGGGCCTTCAGGTGACTTCCTGGTTCCTTGGTTCAACCAGCGGGTTGTTTACTGAAGCTCACACACTCCAGGTAACAGTGAGTGTGGGCGGCTTACACGCCTGGCTTCAGTCATCAGGTTAAAATGTAACACATTCACATCATCAAAACTAACCAAATAACCACAATCAACTGGCACGACGTCTACCCCAAACCACTCAGCCATCCCAAATGCCCTCCAGAAAAGCTGGGTCTTCACCATTCCATTCCATTCCATTCCACTGTTTTGCTTCTGTGCCACCCATTCCCAAAGGTCGTTTTCTGGAATGGGGCGGCCTTGTCTCATGGGGGTATAGTATTCTTAAAGGGGGGGCCACTACAGCTTGCACTTGGGAGCCCTGATAGCCATATTCCCTAGGATACTGGATCTCCCTGGAAGGGCGGAATCCACTTGGAGAAAGTAATCTCCTGAGCCACTTCAGACCAATCAAAGCAACTCCAGCTACTCTGAGACTTCATGCTTTGCTTGGTTCTTCCACAAAAGGAGAGGAGATGAGGATAAATGCGTGGGCAAAAGACATATTCATAAGCCAATTTATTAAGACACGATACGATCACCCGAACACCGCTCCCATGTCAAAGAGGTTCAAAACCAGCCAAATAAACACCAGCAAAATATAACTACCCATCAGTGTAATAATGAAGGGAAAATGACATTCCAGAATGCCAGCAAGCTCAGAGCCATAAACAAGATCTATATAACATGTAATTTAGCTGTCACTTCACCTCTTTTACTTATTTAAGCCACATCAATCACGCCTTTTCCAAGCATTTTGGGGATGTGCTTTCAAAGCAGCTTTAATGGTTCCCTGAGTGCACAATGTGCTCCATTAACCACCATGATACGCCGGGGAACATCTTTTAGACAGGAAAAAAGTGGTGTTATTTCTTTAGTCGCTGAGATCACATCTAGTGACGGCAGTCTTATTTATTGTAGTGCCTGAAATGCCAAAGTGTGAGTTTTGAAGCATAAGGTTAGGGGGCAAAGATCTGATGTGGCTTTGTCTGAAGGAGTCACAGATGAAGAAGCAAGCAAGGGACCCAACTAGCCTTTTACATATCATGAAAAAACGAGGTTAGGGCTTGGGCTTGGGCCGGGGAGCCGATCAGGGCCAAAGGAACAGCCGCCTGCAGTTCTAACTCCGTATTTGGATGCTGCTACCACAGAAAAGGGGGGCTTGGTAGAGAGGTATAAACCATGCATGGTGCCCGGGACACCTACAGGGGAGCGTCCCCCAAAGTCAGAGCAGCAATGAATAATGGAGGGCTCAGAGCAGGCCACTGAAGTCCCGCAGACCATGCCCAGACGGTAGAATTTGCTATCGCAAGAGACAGCAACCGTCCCCACCAGACCTCGGTGTGACCGTCACTGTCTCCACTGTAAGGGGCACGTCCCCTTCAGTGCCAAGCGCAAGGGAGCCATGGAGCTTACGTCCTGCTGGAGAGCTGCCCACTGGCCCCCAGTGGGCCCCTCTGAGAGGAGAGCCCTGGGCTAAGAGATGGTGGGTCTGAGCAGGCGCGCTTGGGCGGCTCCTCCCACTCCCCAAAGAAGCAGCTCTCAGGAGCCAAGGGGGCTGCAGGGCTGGCAGGCCCAGAGGAGGGCTCCTGCAAGGCTCCTGCAAGGGGAGGGAGCCTGTCCTCCACAGAAGGCCACACCTGGATTCAACCCTGGGTGGTTCAAGGGACAGCCCACTGCACGCCACCTGCCCCCCTGCCAGCTCCCCCTATTTTTCCTGAAACAGCTCTCCTTCTTAGGCCGTGCCCTGCTTGAGGGAAGTTCAGCGGCAGTTACAGGGGGCTGCTCCAAAGGGCACCGGGCGTGCCAGGCTGCTGGGGGCGAGTGCTGGGCAGGGGGAGGCTTTGATGCGGATTTTTAGTGAGTCTGAATATACGTAGACCAGGAAGAGTTAATGGTATACAAACAAACACGGCACTAAATAAATAGAATGACGAAGCCGTATCTTTTGGAGGTCGTTTTTTTGTCTGTTTTCATATATTTTCAGTTTAAAACTGCTCTACCCACAGGCCTGTTTTGCACGAAACAATAATCAAACAACTGCGGTCGATCTTACCCTTGTTTTGGCATCAATTTTTGCTCCTCTGTCAAGTAACAGCTTTACCATGTTGGTGTTCCCTCTTTTTGACGCTACGTGTAGCGGGGTGATGTCATTCTGCCGGGGAAAGAAAGAAGCAGCATTTACATTTCCTTCGGGGGGAACCTCTTTCCCGCGCGGCTGCGACTCTCCAGGTGCTCTTTCCCACACCACTCCAAACGGCCTCCTCCCTTCCTGGGGGCTATGCGGGGAGGGGGAGGAAAAGGCTCATTTCTGCAGGGGTTTCAGGAGGGGGCGCAGACGCCCGTGAGCAGCCTCCTCTGCTCCTGCCCCTTCTGTTCAGCCCAGCCCGGCAGCTGATGGGAGGGTCGCTGCTGCTCTTCCCGCAGAGCCTGTGGGCAGCACTGCCCGGGTGCTAAGGAGTCACCCGGCCCAGTACCAGATGGCTGATCGTGCTTTCTGCTCTGGCCTTGGCACCGCCCTGAGTGCTGCGCTGGCACTGCTGGGAGAGGGGCTCAGCCAGAAAGCTTTCTTGGTGATCCAGGGCATCGCACTATATTTAAAAAATGTGTAATGTATCTTGGGAAGCTGCAGAAAACTTCCTGGAAGACAGCAGCAGCAAAGCACATCGATAACGCCACCAGGTAAGCATCAAGCGATGCAGTCGCCAGAGGTTAAGCTGGACTCAAGGGCATCTCTGCCGGGTAAACAAATACAGGCCCTCTTTCACCCCCCATCATTCCCCGCCAGCAAAGGCATCATTCTGGCTGGGGAAAGAGGAAAAGAGGGACAGAACTGGGCTCTTCCAAGGGGACCTTCCTCCTCCTCCTCCTCCTCCTCCCGATCAAGAAGTGGAATGAAACTGGCTCTCTGCTTGCAGCACATCTGTCTTCCCGAAAGCATCTTAACTGCTCTTCATGTGCTGACTCACTTCAGCAAAGCTGTCCTTGATATGAACCCAAAAAGAGTGATCCTTGAAATTAAAGGGAAGGAAAAATCCACAACCCTGGCTCAAAAACGAGCATCTACAATCAAAATAGAATCATTAATTCTTAATGTGAATCTTGCTTATTTATTTTGATGGCCTCCCACAGCGTTGTTGATACTGTTTGGATTGGATTGCCAGACAGCAAGCTGCAATTTCTGTCCTCTCTTAAAATCTATGGCTGAGCTGAGCGGAGGGGAGGGGAGGGGAGGGGAGGGGGCTCCTGCAACTGACGGTCCCACCAGGGCAGCAGCAGAAGGGGGGGGGGAGACGGCTCCACACGGCAAGGTTAAAAGAGAAACTTGCTACCTGAGCCATATAAAATGGGCTTCCTGAACAGACGAAAAGAATATAAAGGCAAAGCCAAGAAAAGAATGTGCATGTTTGTTATAGTGTGAAAACTCTACTTAAACACCCCCAAAATGGGTGTGGACTTGACTCAAAAAGATAACTTATGGGACAACCCTCCAGCTGGTTCAGAAGGCAAGAGAAGGGTAGGGAGTCAGAGGGAAATGCTCAGAATGGGCCGATCTGGCCCCAGAAGCCATGCGTGGGGCTTTCCTAATGATACAAAGCTGGTCTCCGGACCAGTTAGGACACCCCTGAGAGGTAAGAATTTCTGCTGGAGGGAATGACTGAAAGCCTAAGTTCTTCACGAAGCGGGGCACGCACAGCAGACGTCACGGCCTACTCAGATTGACAAAGAGCCACCCAGCTGAGTTAGAAAATGCTTGAGTCTACAAATTGCCATACGCCGGACAATTAAATGAACATACGTGTGCGTGCTGCTGTTATGGTACCAGATGAGTTTGTGCAGCAGGCCTCATAAAATATCTAAAAACTACTGGCCGGTCTCTACAAGAACACGGAAATTGCAGTCCATTCTTTTCATCTCCTCCAGGAATAGAATGTACTCTACTCCCCAAACATAAATCAGACATCTGCAGAAGAAATGTTCAATTCTTCCCCCGCACATATGATAAACTACTTCTGCACCGTTGCCAAGAAAACCCCATGAATGTGTCCGGGCGGTCACCAAGAGCTCAGCTAGAGGGAGTCTTCCTTTTCTTCATTTACCTTCCTTCATCTGCCCCACCAAGCAGTCAAGGAGGAATTTACACAGAGATTTGAAACCAAACCTCCTGATCTGAGGAGTTCTTCTTCATCTTCGCTGGAAATCTTCCTGTGTTACGGGATGCAGACACCTGCGGTTCTTAGCAAGTCAGCATCCAAGCTCTGCGCTAAACGAGGCCCTGAAGCTGCTCTGCTTCCAATTTCTACTGAAAGGGGATGCTGGGGGTTGTAGTCCGTGGGCTTAGGGGGCGCTGGGTCGAGGGAGCAGCCCGGAAAGGAATACTGGGATGCATTTCTAAGAACCGTGACATACCCTGGCGGTAAAGTCCACAGCCGCCCCACGGTTTAAAAGCAACGTCGCCACGTTGATGTTTCCGTAGTGGGCCGCTATGTGGAGAGGGGTGAAGCCACTCTGAAAGATAAAGAAAAACAACCACGACATACACAGCAAAGGATAAATTATTATTTTTTTTCAAATGCCTTCCGGGAGTTCCTCTAACGCATGTCTTAGACTGGGCGAGAGCTCAGGAAGCAGAATGTGTTCCTGGAATGGGGCGGCCCTTCTAGTCTAGCCCCCACCACCATTTTGCTTAATGGCCTGTTCGAGGACTGGGGGGGCGTTGGGGGCGAGCTCAGAAAAAGAGAAAAAATGCCATTCGTACTTTGGGAGAGCAGGAGCAGGAAAAGGCATCTGGCTATCTTAAAAAGAATCTGCTAAAACAAATGCTACTAGTAAAAGGCAAATGACACCTTTCATTTAATTTGGTACATCAGTTTCTTTTTGGAAATATCTTATTTATGATGAATATTTTATCATCCTTGTCAGTTAAATATTTTAAAGTTTCCTTGATGAAGCTCAAAAAGAAGTCACTTGATAATAATCGCTGGCTATTCAAAAATTCAGAGCAGATGCTAATTGAAACAACATCAGAGTCCATATATTAAAATAAATTAATAAGAGCATTTTTTTTTTTTAAGTTTCTTCTGTAAAAGATGAAGATCAGACTTCCCCTGTGAGCAATCAGGCTGGATTAACCTCTCAGTTTCCCCACTCCTTAGAAAATGCCTCTCCAACCGTGGATGTTCAGTGAGTTGCTCTGATACCTGAGACGTTAAAAAAAAATAAATCTCCCCCTGTTTTGACAAATGCTAAAACATGCAGCAATTCAATCAGTTCCCACCACGAGTGGAACTTCAGCGGGACCCTGGTCCGTTCCTGGGATGACCCGCAAGCCTCTTTAGCCATGCTCCCGCTGCCTCCACCTCAGACGTTTCTGGGTCCCCGGGAAGAATCCGTCCCTCTTCTTGGTGCCGACAACCAAGTGTCATGCATGAGCCAGTCCCGGGTGCAAAAGTGGACAGAGATGTCTGCAGCTTTGCACGGAGCTAATAAAACATCGGCCCAGCGTGGAAAGCCGGTCGGACCCCCTCTTCTGGCTCTCTGGGGGAGACCATGGCTTCCGCCGAAGCTCACCTGGGGCTCCGGAAGCACAGACCCAGCTGCAGAAAACCCTGCCCTCCCCTCCCCTCCACCCCACCCCTCCAGCACATGCTACGCTCGGCTCGGACTAAAGCCACTCTCTATGCCTCTAAAAGGCAGTGCAGAGAAGGAAGAGAAGGAAGAAATGAAGCAGCAGCTCCACGTGGTAGAAGAGCAATGATGCACAGAGAGAGTCATAGTCGATACACAGAGAATATTTTATATAGATATACCTCGGTTGTTCTATTCACCATCATCTAGGTTAACACATTGGGAAGCAAAGGAAAGGGGGAAAAATGAACGGTTAGTTCTCGAACCGCGACCACGGGGCAGAAAGCTTTGTGAAGGCCAGATGATGCTAAAACAAGATCACGAACAAGCACGGAAGGGAAGCAAGGCTGAACAGCACAAACACAAATGCGCATTAGAAAGGAACTACAATATTTACCGCCCAGAGGCCATGGGAATTGGGGGGAGGGGGAGCTATAAACATTGTTAAAGAAATAAGTAAATTGCCCGTGGTAGAAATCAAAACCCGTCTCTCTCTCTCTCTCTCTCTGCCCCTCGGGTCCCACGGCAGCCTCTAGTTCCAGACCTCCCTACCGACTGGTTTTGAATTCTGCCAATTTCTCTCACAACAGGAAAGGAGTGCCACTTCCATGGGCTTGAGGCTGTGCCAGGCTTTGCTCAGGGTGTCAACGGCCACACTCTGACTTGAGCAACACCGCAGCCATTGTGGGAAGGACCATCAGGCACTTTAAGGGTCTCCGAGGCAACTATAGGGCTTAAGGGCCCACATTTTGCCCTGTAAATTGACCTACCCTTTTGAAACGGAAAAAGGGTCGCCCAATGCCTGGTCTCAATCCTTGGTTCATGGGCTGTGGGGGCACACGTGCAGGTCCCAGGACGAATCTTTTGCTCTCCTGCACTAGAGTGACCGTGAGGTCAACAAACTAAACTCAATACTGCAATAGCTCCTTGCTTGACCTCATATACAAACAGTACCGTTGGCCTCAAATATAGAAGGACCTCTATCCACTAATTACATGTTTCCTTCATCGATCCTGAGACTAGATAGCACACTCTCCTAATTCACAGCCTACCAAATCCAACAGTTGTGGGGCAGAAGGCAACTTAACAAGCCTCCTGGTGCTGCTGCTTCTATAACTGCAACAACTGGTGGAGCCGAACTACGATCGGTTGGCTAAATTCAGTTTGTGGATTCAAGTTCAACGTTACGTTCGACTTTAAAAGGTGCTAAATTAAGCCACAGCAGTATGACAGACTTTTCTTACATAATCCGAACTCCTGTTGCTATCAAGGAGCAGCAGAGAATGAGCATACATCATTCACTCTGTCCTTCAGAGAGAAAACGTTGCGTAACTAACCTTGGATTCCACATCGGCATTGTGGTCGTTTTGCAGTAGCAAAGCCGCCGCCTTGGTGTCATCCTTGCGTGCAGCGATGTGGAGAGCTGGGAGTCGCACTTTCCCCTTTGTGTCATTTTCAAGCAACAAGGAAACTACCTGGTCGTGACCCTGCTGGAGAGCCACGGCCAACGGGGTAAAGCCATCCTACCAAAGGAGCAAGGAACAGCCATCAGCAGATGTTACAAAATCAGTCACAGATGATAGCTGGGTTTGAAGAAAAGTGCCAGCAAAGAAATACAGTAGATCTTTCTGCAATGTCTGTTGTGTCAGTGTTTCAATAAAAGGAAGAGAAAATCTGGAAATTACTTGTCTGGAGAGAGCTATACAAGTGGTTCTCACAGCAATTATTTTATACTTCCCTGTACAAAGTATTATGGCGCTTACTTCACAGACACACAAAGTGAAAAATAATTTTACAATTACCAATAACTTTCTCATAAATGTAAAAGACGGTATCAGATAAGGAACAGCACGTGCTTCCTAAAGCTATAGTTTAATGTATAATTCATTTCAGCAAGAGTGGAACTTCAAGCTTCAGGCCATTAAATGGATGGCCAAATCGGTAATGTCACGGGGGTTGCCAGCAAACTGGATGGAAAGTGGATTATAATATGAAATTTGCAGGGGGCGTCCTCTGCGGACAGACTTGAGAACTGCCGCTAGACTTCTTGCAGCCTCTCGATGCATCCGTGGTACACATGACTTCCTGGCTGACAGCCACCTGCCTAAAAGTGGCAGGTGAGAAGCAAGGCTCCAAAAATTATATCCAAAGAACAGGAAGAAACTTAAACCTGAATTCAAACAAACTGAATTCAGTTAATCTGATGAACCTCCACGGACATAATCATGTCTTCTAATCGTCTTACCGAAGTGGGCCAATATTAGCTGCATAAAAAGTTCAAGTAGTTCATACTACAGAAAGTTGGCAACCAACATGGTGCAAAGCACCCTTCCCAACTTCATGACCTCCGTTGTGTGAGGTCTTCAGTTTCCTGAGTTCTTGGTCAGCAAAGAATCTGGACATTGGGTATTTTGGGAATGTGAGACCCTCTTATCTGTACACAGCCTGGGTTCCTTTTAACTATGGACTGTTTAATAAACCACCTTTGATTGGGTTCGTACAATACGAGAGAACAAAACCGAACTGACTGTATTATGTTTTAGCTAATGCATGGACTCGGGAAAATAAGTATTCATCAGAACTACAGTTTGGATGTCTATGCATCTAATTTACACTATGAAATATGAGAAAGTTGTATCCACCTGGACCTGTTTACGGTCAGTAGCTGTGAAGTGGTAAAACATGTTGCACAGCAACCCAGTCAACACTGAGTGATTTACATTTAAAAGCCTTTTGCCAGGGATTTTTTCCACCTTCCCAGGCTAGTCTCAGGTCTGAGGCCTTTCTGATGACCTCCCACCCAAGAACTACCTGGATCCGGCCTTGCTTATGTTCTTTGAGATCAGCCAAGGTTGGGTAGATGCTGTTGTACACTATGAAAGCAACACACAATATAGTGAAACTAAATCAAATCACTGGGCTGTGAAGTGGTAAAACATGTTGCACAGCAACGCAATCAACACTGAATGAAATGCATCACCTGCCTATGTTTTTTGTTTTGTTTTTCGAAGCACAGCCCTCAGGATAGCACTCACAAGGCAGATCTGACCCGTGCCCACATCTGGTCATCTTCATTTATTTTATATAACATGACCACACAAGATATTCCATATTTTGGCAAAGATGATGTATATGAACACCTACCTCTGTGGCAAGGCTCTGACTAGCTCCATTATCAAGAAGGAACTTAACCACTTCCAGGTGATTCTCTTGGGCTGCCATGTACAACGGTGTGAAGCCATTCTAAGGGGGAAAAGGGAGAAGCGTGTAAGAGCTGAAATGTTTCAGAACCCAGCACTTCTGGAGGGTGCAGGACTGTAGAAGGCTGATTTGAGAGGCTCTAAACCAGTGCCACATTCACACTGAGGACTGAACCAATGCAACTTGGAAATGTGCTTTTCAGTGCTCCCCTATCTGAAAAATATCCTTTTTAGCTGATGGAGTATAAAAAGAGATGAACAACAGATCAACAGGGGAAACTTAAGCCTCGTTTGGACATAATTATCTGAAGGAGTCTACGCCTCCCTTAACTGAAGCTGCATATCGCTTTGCTTTTACATGGAAAAGCAAGAAGGAAATTTATGTGTTCACAGTCTGCCCACACAGCAGTGTCCACGATTTAAAAACTGAGATTCTGAGCAACTCAATCATAAAAGACATGGATTAAACACTGGTTTGATGTGTGAAGATCACAAGTTACAAATGGCCAACTCTGATGCTGGAGGTGTGCATAGCTAGCCACAGTGATGCCCAAGGATGAAACATGCATCAGGAGATCACAGGCTAAGCTCTTCCCTTGTATACTTATGTGTGATGTCATGACAGAAGTACAAAAGGAGGGGAGGTGGCACTATGAGGTCACAACACAAGTTTTGTCACTCTTCCCCTCCACCTTGACTGGATGCCCATGTCCGGCTCAGCGATTGTGTCTCCAACCTTGACTTCCTTAGAAAAGAAAGAAAGAGGAAACACTAAGAGTGATAGACATCCAGCATCAGCTTTAGGGAAGAATGCTTCCTTGTATCCTTTCTGCTAAGTTCAGCAAATAATTGAGCATCTATGCTTCCCATCGAAATGTGGTGCAACTTAATCCTGTTGAAAAAGTGGAGGACAATTTCTAAAACATCCTTTGGACAAATATTGAAGCCATAACCCACAACCAAGCACAGCTCCTTGTTGGGTCTTAGCTGAAAAGTGTAATGGGAGAAACGTTTGAGTAGAAATGTAAGTGTCGTGGCTTCAGGAGGCTCCTAGCCAAGGGAGGGGAT
Source organism: Python bivittatus (assembly GCF_059951505.1). Classification (NCBI taxonomy): domain Eukaryota; kingdom Metazoa; phylum Chordata; class Lepidosauria; order Squamata; family Pythonidae; genus Python; species Python bivittatus. Next base: position 11,190,553 of record NW_028277033.1, read on the forward strand.
GTGTGAGAGACGCCCCTTTTTCTGGGCTGCAGATACTTCGTTCTGACTGTCTTTTCCTCGAGAGGCTCCGCTTGCTGAAGGGCAACTGGATGGCTGGATAACAGCCCTCAAGCCCCAAGAACAATCTGGGGACTGCTTTGGTCTCCAATGAATGAGATGGACAGGAAGGGTTGAGCTCTTCCTCCTTAACTGGATGACAGCTGATGAAACTGAATACAAATGCAAACTGGGGGAAAGCCAGGCAAATGCAGAGGCCCACTGGCAGTCAGAATGAGAGAGAATTGGGTCCTTTGCCAACATAAGCTGGGTCATGAAAAAAGGGAGTGAGAAATCATTCCACCTTCCAGAACCCACGAAAATAAGCTCTTTGTTAAATGGCTTATTTGTCTATAATGTTTGACAGAGTCTGTGAGATTCAGGATCAGCTGATGTTTGGTCAAGGTTTCTCTGTTGTTCTAACAGCATTTGCCACAGCCACGCGACCTATCCTGATCTTACTGTTACTTGATTTTTAATTTCATTACCATTTTGGTCTTTTGATATTTAAATAGTTTGACTAAAGGTTAATGACGATTTATTTTGCAAGGTGCCTTCTGCATCTGGTTCAGGCCAAAGGTGCAGTACAGACTAACTGACAGGGCTCAAAAAATATACATTAATGAGTTCAAAGAATGATACTTCCAGGCAAACAAACACAGGACTACAGACTAATCTATGGAATATCCTGTCTCTTGAACCCAAAGCATTTACAGCAAATCAGACTCTCCTGGTCCTCTCCTGGAGGCCCCTGACCTGAAAGCTGTGCCTTGTGTGAATACCGGATGGCCTGTTGCTCAACAGCCTGGGAAGGAAGGGCGCCCTGGGCATTTCAAGGTGAGATCTGTGCGAGGGCCTCTGGCACATCCCCAGGCCCTCTGCACAGGAGGGGTGCACCAGTGCAGGCCAGCATGGGGGGAAATGAAACTCATCCAGTGAAACTAGCTTTCCTAACCTTGAGAATACCACGGATAGTCAAGACGAACAAATGGATCACAGAAAAAATCAATCCAGAGCTTTCACCCAAGGCACAAATCTCCAGGCTCATATTATCATATTTTGAGCACATTATGCAAATAGATCGCTTGACAAGTCTGAAGTGCTGGGGAAGGTGGAAGGAACAAGAAGGAGGGTATGAACAGAAGCCAGGTGGATGTGCTTGATTACAGTGGTGACGGGCGCCCCTTTGGAAGGCCTGAAGGGCCAGGTTGGGGACAGATCACCCAGGAGAAGGTCTACTAAGAATCAACACCAACTTGACTTAATCAGCTAGGATACTATTTACAGGGCAGAGCCTTTCAGCTCTCAAGCCTTGAAAGACCTAAAGGGACAGGTTGAGAACAGACAAAGTTGAAGAAAATCTATCTATGTGGTTGCTAAGCATCCACACTGACTTAATGACATTTAATCAATCAATCAATCAATCAATCAATCAATCAATATGCAGTTCAAAATATGTAACATTTAAACAGCTTTCTATCAATGACCATAGATTGAAGATGACGGATGCTGCAGTTTGAACATATCCAACTTGGAAAGGTTAGTTTGAGCTGTCTCTATTAAGATTTAGTGTCATAGTACAGCCGCAGAAGCTCTAACGGGCTCTTTTAAAAGGATTGCTGTGGGATATTTACAAGAAATTGGTGATGTTTTCCTTCCACCCCCCTCCCCCCCAGAAGGGGGTTGAAATTCTTCTGCTGTTCTACTTGGATCATCAGCCAATCCAGCTGATTGCACAACAATGTCATTCCTACGATTCCAAAGGGGCGTCCTCAAGAGGCGGACAAAGTGCTTTGCAGCCCTTTGTATCCCCTAACTTTAGATCTGCTTAGTGCCGTGATGGGAGTGGAGAGGACGACTGATCCACCCACAACGTATCCAGAGAAGCAGGGAGAGCAGCAAGCTGACAGGCCCCTCTCCCTGGCTCGGCAGTGCTTCACATTCAGCTCCAGAAGGTGCTTCTGAGGGATGCACACATTGCTCCTATCTGCAGCTCTTTAAAGCAGCCAAATCTTTTTCTGGCATTGCATGGCTGCCCTCTGTAGCTGCCAGGTCATCATAGGAAACGATGCTACTGCTTTAAAGAGTTATAGAAAGGGGACATGTTTGCACTCCTGCATGGGCCAAAGCAGCTTTCTGGAATTAAATCCAAAGCATTGCACACTCCCACCATGTCATACTGATATGGTCTTGCCTATTCTCGCCATGGAGGGAAGCAGGAGTTCAGTTCAGCAGGTTCAGGACAAGTTCCACATTCAGACACCTGTGCTGATTTCCCCTGAGTCTGAACTGGGAGGTTTCTGTGGTTCTAATAGGGGGGAAGGAAACAGTATCCAAAAAGGTTAGTTTATATTCACAATTTGACGCAATACCCAGGGGCTTTCAGCATTAATTGCGGAAAAACTCCTAGAGAGAAGCAAAGAATGCTAAAGGACTTTGGTAAGAAAGGGGCAGGACCCCAACTCTGCCCTGCCAGCAGAGTGGAGTTCAAGCCAGGTTTGTTTTACCTGTGACTGTGCATTGACGTTGGCCCCATTTGTTACGAGCACCTTCACCACCTCGGTCTGCCCAGCCAAGGATGCTATGTGCAAAGCTGTGTTTCCTTTCTGTAACGAGAGACGGGGAGGGAATGTGAAAAATGCGCCGGGCCCTCCAACCGAATGGGCAGCAGGAAGACACGGATGAGCATGTTGACAGCCCAGCGGTCCCGAGATGACCCTGCAGGGATTCTGTGCATAACTAGGCAACTTTGTGGCAAGATCCGTTGGAAATATAGGCACCGGGAACAAGCTCATCTACCCCAACAATTCACTTAGGTTCGGGAGGGGGCACGCCACGAAAGAGAGTTAACTAGACAATTTGGAAACTTTTCTTTACGTGCAGTAAATTCTCAGGATACAGACTCTTGCTTTCAGCTTCTGTGGGCTGGGATGAACTGTGGGCTGAAAAGGGCCCAGCGTATGCCCACATGGGTGCCCTTTGTGGGCAAATGGCGGCACCTGCAGCATGGCACTATGCCCCAATGGATATGGCATAATGCCACACAAGTTACATCCTTTGCACAAGGATCCCGTGGCTCGGGGGGGCAGTTCTTTCACCCGAAGCGGATGACTGCTAGACTGCCACTGTTAACCGAGCTGGCATATTTCTTCCAGCCACAGTTCAGGTCCATCATCTTCTGTCTGTGGCCAAGCCACACAGCAACCTGCAGATGATCTGAGCCAGAAAGGAAAACTTCTGCAGTGCTCCTTTTGACCTTAGAAGAGAAGTCTTGTGAACCTGAGATTTCTGCCATTTATTCACATTATGCTGGACTATAACGTAGCATTAGAGGTGAAATAGCACAGGAAACGGGATTTTGTTATCCTTCGATTCGTTCATTTGCAGACGTATTTAGCTTCCTTGCTTTTCACTTTAATATTGCCACCACGTACTGCACACATCCTGTTCCTCTTCTGGCAGCGCTCTCAGCTGCAGCTCTGCCCGCCCCTTCTGCCCTCCACAAACAGCTGGCTGCTGGACCCAAAAGCAGGTTTGCAGGTGTGCTGCAGCACAGCCGTGCCAGTCCCTCCTCGGAGCCCTCGAAGAAGAATTAAGATGGCGATTCTGCACAAAACTCAGCCCAGTGCTAGAGAGTCTGTTTCTCTGGAACAGCCGAGCACAGGGAAGAGCTTACGGTTTAGGAGCGGGCAAAAGGCTTCCAGCTGCTCATTCAGTCTTTTTGGAAACGTTTCCGGCTCAGAGCGGTGTTTTATGCTCAAAACACACTCTAACGTGTCAGAATGGCTTATTTCGGACTCAAAAAGCAGCATTTTGGATTTGAGATGATCCACTCCAAAACATTTACATGCCATTCTGGCTAGTTGCTTACTTATTAAAATATTCCATTCACAGGATGTGTCTCTCTGCTGCTCTCTCTATAAATAATACCTCCCATCCTGGTTTACAGAAACAAACGTGCTTTGGAGGAGCCGCTGGGCTGTTCCTGTCTTCCAGCGGGTCTTCTCCAGGTGTCCACCCATCGTTCCACTGCCTGAGGGAGATGTTCTGGCTGTTTTTACTGTAACCTGCCTGAAGAAGCTTCAGCATACCCATGCAGTATACAATGGAACAAATTAAATGTATTTATGTAAGTGATAAGGGCAAGGTGAGTCAACTTGATTTGGTCAAGAATCTTTTTTTAATAAAACCTATCCTAATTTTGGTGATTGACAGACACAATCTTTTCAAGTGGAAAAATCCCCATGTAGCTCTTCTGAAAAACGACTGCTGTTTACAATGTGTTTTTTGCACATTTTTGATTCGGGGAAAATGAACTAGTTCCTTAGCGCTCCGATTTGCGCTACTGGAAGGTTTGGTGGGTTCCAGCAGCCAACCTGACCTCCAACGGGACTCATGGCCGAATTCTCTTCCCTTCCTCCTGGCAATTTACAGATGTTGTAAATATTGGGCTGCAGCTCCTGAACACATTGGCAGTGACCACGGGCACAGCTGGAGTGGTAAAGCCTTTCCAGTCCGCCCATTAGGCTAAACCAATTCAGCGTCTTCTGGGTGCAGAACTGCTTGACCAGTAGGTTGCCTTTGGGCTCAGAGTATTGTAGGACACCAGTCACTGGAATTGGTAAACCACTGGTCATGGCTTACTGTGGTATGTTTACCCTGCCAGCTGTGGTTTTTCAACAAAGTACGGTTAACAGAACTGTGGTTTAATACAATGTGGGCCCCCACCCAGCCATTTTTTTATCAATCCTCCATTCCATCTGGTCCCTGATCTTACAGAAAGCGAACTTAAGCTGAAATGAGACAGATTCATCTCCTGACCAGCATCTGCCTACGTTGGTCCCCGAAACAACATGCCTTACCTACCCCAAAGCATTTTCCCTTTCCCTGGCAGTCCCCCACCTTTATCTCCTGGCTAAAGGCTTAAGGCCTCTTCCCTTTCGTTCACTTGGCCGCCCCTCTGAAAGCAGGGAGTCTGTGTCGGGAAGCAAGGAAAGATTCAGATACCAGCTCCAGACCTTTGTTGCTGCATCCACATTGGCGCCTCTCTGTATCAGCTCTGAAACCACTTCTACGTGGCCTTCTTTGGAGGCGAGGTGCAGCGCGTTCAGCCCATTCTGATAAAGACAAAAGGGGGTGGGAGAGGGTGATGCGGGTGCCCGGAACAACAGATGATAAGTCAAGAGGCCTAAAGGTCACATTCCAGCATGATGAGAGCTTGCAGAAAGAGAGCGTGAAAGAGAGGAAGAAAGCCCTGGCCTCTTTCTAATTCATTTACTTTGCAAAACAATGCACAAGCTCCCTTGGCACGGCAACGTAGCATAAATCTAATGGGAAACCAAGTGTAGCTATCATTCTGTTTTACTTGAATCGCACAGTGAACAGCGATGAGATTCAGCAACCTCTCCATCAAAGGTATGGAAGAGACAACACTCCTACGTTGGCTGAGAATTCTGCAAGTTATCAGTTTCAGAGCATCATTTGGTGGGCACCATGCCCAGGGAGACCACGGGGCAGGTTCCGCTCCATCCACTGCAGAAACACAAACTTCCCTGCAGAAGTGTTTCTGGGCTATTTCATTTTCAGATGAGAGCTTCACCTACAGATGCCACTGAAATTGGACTCCTGTGTATACCTCCTCAGCAGGAAGTCCCATTTATTTCCTAACGCTGCACTGCCATGGCTTCAGCCTTCGTAGTTAAAAAATGGTACCCATGTCCACAGTATCAAAGTACAAAGTACTTTTCTGTATGGAGGTGTCAGCACACAATTCATCTGTAATCAGTAAAAGTATGCCACTTGTATTGAAACCAAGCAATTTCTCCTGTCCAGAAAGATGGAATTATACTTTTGGTATAGGTGTATTTCCATAAAATCCAGGGGAGTTTATTTCAAGTAATAATGTACCTTAAACACATCAATAGGCACACACTTTGACTGCAAAGCGCTGACTTTAAAACAAGATGGAGACAATGAATGCAAGTTGGAGAGAGGTTCTAGGATTAAGTACAGCCTTAAAATGCAATCTAGGGAAGTAAATTCTATTATGTTCAATGGGGCTTAGTTTAGAAAGGATGCGTAGGACTGTAGCCTTAATGCAGCTGAATATCAGTGTTCTTTCTTACCGCATCTTTCCCCCAGCTACACTCAATCTATCTACTTTATCATCTATCTATCTATCTATCTATCTATCTATCTATCTATCTATCTATCTATCTATCTGTTAACCTTTTTAGCAGAAAGCTATTTTAGCTTTTGTGCAGTAACCACAGAATTATTATTAGTAGTAGTAGTAATAGTAGTAGTAGCAGTAGTAGTACTAGCAACACCAAGAATAATGCACAGTGGACATGAAATGGGCTATTCTGACTGCCTAAGCAAATCTTTTCTGGCCTCAAGCCCTCTAAATGAGATGGATTTCAATGCCCATCTCCCCCAGCCAGCCTGGGCAGAAGAACTTCTAGCTTACATGGGGGAGGCTGTTCTGAACTCTTGGACAGGCACTGTCAAGACACAGACACAAGTATAGGCTAGTAGTAAAAACAAAATATGTGTTAATCAAATATTTGTACAACCTGATTACAAATGTTGATGTCCACTCCACTCTTTAAATAATCAAGAGCTTTTTCTAAGTTTCCTGCTCGGGCAGCTCGTAGGTAACTTGCATTGGTGTCAGACTGTAAGAGAAAGAAAAAGAAGAGAAAATAAAGACTTTGAAAACCAAGCATGGGATGAAATCTGAATTTTGTGATTTGGAACATTTATATAACTAGCCATCATACCCCAGATCCTACACCAACTTGGCCTACATTTTGAATCAAAGTTGAACGTTAGCACACTATTCATAACTCAGTATTTAGACATAATTAGAGTCACCCATTGGGGGAGATGGGCGGCATACAAATTCATAACTAAATAAATAAATAAATAGGTACCTCTTTGTCAAAGATTTTATTACTCCCTATTGCGTATAAGCTGCATCACGGTACTCACAATACTGAATATTAATATCTGTTATATGTCAGCCAAGTCACTTCAATGAAACAGGAAAGAAATTCTGCAGCTTATGTGGCGCCGTGCCTGGCTTTGGAGGCCAAGCAGGTGTGGGCCTGGTTGGGGCTTGGATGGGACACCAGCCACTCATCCCACGGCTGGAGGCTGGGCTGGGAAGAGAAGTTCATGGGTGTGTCAGCAGGAGGTGCACGAGGCTCGATGACATCCCGACTTTCTGCTGCACTGATTGTCAGTGGTTCTAGAATCTCCCGACTAGGAGAAACCCCTCCCCACCCGGGTGCTTTCAGATGGACTGGGGCTGTTTTAGAGCACCTATTCTCTAAACATCCCAAGAGAAATCCCCACCCCAACACACAAGTGTTTAAATACAGAGAGATAGCAAATTAGGGGTGTGCAAAATGTTTTGGGTCAAGCCATGGCCATTGCAAAATGTCACAAAAAGTTCTGGGACAAGTGAGAAACTGCTCTTTTGAGTGTAAAGTGGGCTTGTCTGAAGACTTTGGAAGTATTTCAAAATACAAGAAATAACATGGAAAAGTTTGTAGAGTAATATAAAATAAAAATTTTAAAAATACAAACTATTCCTTTGGAAGAAACTTCTCAGTTTCACCCTTACATATCAACTTGGGTTAAAATGAATATAGAGATAATTTCACAACAGTTGAACATTTTGGCACTTTCAACACTGTTATATTTAACTATTATTTAAATCAAAGTTTAGGTTAGTGGAGAGATCTGTATAAAAATAAAAGTAAACAATGATAGTTAAAGAGTTTTAAACTCTTATTTTAAGAGTACCAAAACTTCAGAGGTGGTAGCAAGCCATGTACAAAATAATACTCCATCGACAGTTGGACAATGAACACCAGACTTCATCTTTCTTACATGTAGTTATGTTATATACCGATGCATAGTCTCATACTGTAGTTTTAAGCTGCACGAGACACTTCCACAATGCTCAAAACAGCTCATTTCATGCTCAGATCAGCAGTTTTGCATTCAAAATGTGACATTTCATTGAATTTTGAAGTTCAAAAGGAAGCATTTTACTAATTGTATATTGGATTTTTTTCCTTTAAACATAAGACATCTTCTTTCTGGCACCTGCTTGTCTTCAGGCTAGGCGTTACAACGATCCTATGCAGACTGAAGGACAGCCCGTTTGGTGTCGGGGTTAAAGTACCAGGATAGAAATGGGGAGGCCGTGAGGCCGGAAGCCAGGCAGGGGCGGTGGGGCTGGTCCCTTCCAAAACCGTTGCCAAGAAAACGGCAGGGACTTGTCCAAGCAGCTGCCAGGAATCAGGACTGACTCAAAGCTACCGAAACATAATAAGATACAGAGAGAGACTAAAACGTACTTTGGTCACTAGGTTTATAAATTATTTTGGGAAGAGTAAAGTGCCCTAACATATTAAATGTTTGTCTCAGTCATCAATTTCAGTCTAAAAGAAAATGTGGTGTTATGCATTTTTTCCAGGAGGAAAAAAGGACCCAGGAAGGCAAATAAACACATTTTTACAAATTTTTACAATTATTATTTTAAAAGTAAAGTTCACCTAGGTCTTGATCTCAAGTGGACATTTATTCTTGGATTGCTATCATGACTTTTTGTACGTATGTCACAATTTTAAGTTGTGCAAATGGTTCATTTAATACAGACAGCATGCCTGGACCATCTTTCAAAAGAAAGGGATCGGCATAGCCTTGGCAACATTTTTCAGGCTTCAACATCTCTAGGAGATCAATTATTTTCTTTTAATATTTTACAAACAAAGAAGAGTATATCTGTCTCCTTAAACAGACTTGGGACAAATCAGAACACAAGAACTTTAAGTTTCCAATGCTGAAAGTTGTTCATTCTGAACCTGTAGTCATGAAGGCAAAGTCAGGCGTGGTGCTGAAGCCTGCGCAGTTCAGGAGAGTATAAGAAAACTGTTCATCGATTATTATATTTTTTCCATGTATTATCATAAGCCGACAATACTTTGAATTTAGATATAGCAAAACTATTTCCGGCACACTATTGTCTATACGTCTAACTGGCACTGAAATATAATCATGTTTATTTAGCATATTTACCTAAAGGCCTAAGTTGCGCTTGTCAACTTTTCTTTTCATCCTGCCCATATGTAACCTGGCCAATTATATGGGGCGACCTGATGAAGCGGCTTACAGCCCGTGAAATCGACCGTCGTGATAATCACAACAGGGTGAGGTTATCCTCCGGCCGAAGGAAAATAAAGGACCTGCTCCAGGTCATACCACAATTACGGCTCGGGATGACCGGACCCCGGATTCGCCTGACTCCAACCACTGTTCTTTCTCTGAAGTTCCACCATTAGCTTTCAGGCTTCCAGGTCCCAAGGAAATCAGCATCTGCTAAGGATCTTCTGAGTATTGCAGAAGATGGTTTGTTGTTTGGTTCATTCATTTTTATGACTGCAGCCTGCTCCATGCAAGCTATGTACATCAGCGAGAAAGATTTGGAGTCAATGATTTAGTGATCATTTGGGGAACCTTATCTGAACTAAAGACTTTGCCACTGAGGATGTCATGATAAGCCACCCAAAAGTCTCTGCAGCCCAAATGAAAAACTGCTGACCCTCACCACAATGCATAAAATCTTGTATTTTCCCATTCTTTTCATTAATGAAACAAAATACTGTGCGCTGTATAATAACAGTAATTTTTCTGTTAATTTCAATATTCAGCATGATTGTCATTGTACTGGATTCACAAAAGAGCATTTGGTTATTGTTTAGCTGTCTGGTCCATTTTAACATTTGTTGTGCAGGGAAATCTCTAGCAGGATCTCATTGTTCTCAAAGAGGACACATTCTGGCTCCCGTCCTAGCATGGAACCGCGTTTGATGTTCCTGTGGAACAGGAGCAATAACCTTAACTGGAAGGAATGAGCTTGCTCTGAGACCATCTATGCCAAATGTGAAGAACTCTTTGTACCCAGAGGGTACTTTCTTGGGCATATTCTCACAAAGAAGGAAGAACTACTACAGAACAAAACAGGTGCTTCTACTCACAATGTAAAAGGGAAAAATCAGTCACCTGTAGGATTTCTCCATCTTTGAACATTCTCACATTCAAAAAATACCTTAGAACTATTTGCAGAAAACCTGTCCATACATACATGCACACATACAGTACATTACATTTAGAAACTGCTGTTTGTTTGCTTAATTAGAAACTGTCTGACTCCAGTGTGACTCTGGGTGGCTAACGTTAAAAATAAGAAACTGTGAAAGGAACCAAGAGACAGAAAATCCAATGCACCCAAACACGGTCCCTTGAACAGAAAACATAGCCAACAATACCCCAACTTCTTAAAGACTTCCGGAACGTCATCCAGGCGGGGGCGGCACAGACCTCGGGGGTCCTCGTTTCAGGAGCAGGCGCTGTGACAGAGGAGGCTTGCTTCCTGAGTCCCCAGAAACGACACTGCTGGATCGAAGCGACCCCAAGCGCACAACCTTACCAGAGAAGTAGCAACCAGTGCAGCGTGCAGACCGGTGGGGTCACATGGGTGAACACGGCATGCCCCACATGCCCGTGCCACCTCGTTCTGGACCAGCTAGAGCTTCCAAGTGGTCTTCAAGGGCAGCTCCATTTAGAGCACATTACAACAGTCCAGCTGTGAGGTGACTAGGGCATGACTCAACAATTCTCCTAAGATTTTGGTGTAGTGGAACTTTTAAAAAGCGACACCCCTCCATTTCCCCCCACCCGTCACAGTTTGAAGTGGGAGAATCCGTTTGGTTACTTCCTTTGGTGTGTGAGGTGGACAAAGCTACAGACTTTTCCTAACCCCAATGACTCCAAAATGACAAAACCTATTGTTGTGATGGAAACACCGTCCCATTGTGCTTGTGTCACAACATCTCACGCACAAATAAAAGATGGAGTTGGTATCACAACTTCACAATGCGCATCACCTGGCTCCTCCTGAGGCCTTTTAGGGACAAAGTATTCTCAACCAACCACTGACTGCTAGTTACCTCTCTATTTATATGTTTCATTTATTTATTAGATTTTTACCCCACCTTTATTTCTGGTCCGCTCAAGCAGTGTACATATCTAATGCTGGCAACTCACACTGGTAACCTATATTGCCTTCTTGTGAGGAAGTAATTTCTACTGTTACCATAGATACAATATTTATACTTTCCTGTAGGCTGCCTGCAGTTCTGGATTAGGGCAGGTTACAAACATTGTAAATAAATCCGTGTGGATTTAAGTAGAACATTGAGTCAATACAAGCAACTAGTTTATCAAGCAGTTACATGGATGTAATAGTGCCACGCGGTCATCTGTACTCACCCGATGAGCAAGGATGGGCAAATTTTCCAGGTCTACCTAGTTCTACATTTTTCCACGCCACATAAGGCTGTATTTTCTGGATTGTTTCCACCTGCAGGAAGCAGGATTTATAGAGCTATCTGAATGATTTACGCCTCACCTGAGGCTTAAGAGAGTGGTGCAATGGTTAAAGCATCAGGCTAGAAACCGGGAGACCGGGAGTCCCAGTCCCGCCTTGGGGACGAAACCGGCTGGGCGACCTTGGGCCAGCCCCTCTCTCTCGGCCCGAGGAAGGAGGAGGAGGAGGAGGAGGAGGCCGAGGCAAACCCCTTCCGAAAATGCTGCCAAGAAGCCTTCAGGGACTTGTCCAGGCAGCTGCCAGGAGTCAAGATTGACTCGAAGGCACCAAAAAAATAAAAAAAGGGCTTGAAACTAATAAAAGAACTCTTATGATGCCAGAAAACTGATCACTGCTGCTTGGTATTGTTGCTTAATTTGGGGGTGGGGGGCACGCGCTGGAGAGTTCTCAGGGCCACAAAAAGTGGGGATTGAGGCCCTAATATGGTCACCCATTCTTTACAGGCCAAGGAGGAGTTTCAATAACGTGCAAGGGATAAGTGGTGCAAAGGTTACTCCAGGCTCCTTCTGAATTTTCCCCTTTAATTCAAGTAGGCAAACTTTTTTTTTTTCCATCTGTAGGGAAAGATTATTTTGGATACTTAGCAAAGTTTTACGTCTGTCGTCAACCGAACGGTAGCCTAATCTTAGAATTCCAGAATGGTACATACTAGCCATATGCTTACATGCAATATGCTTTCTTGGTATTTTTAAGAAGAGGAGCATCTACGTTCCAGTTAACACACAGGGAGAAAAAGCATAGATAATGAGCATTCAGGTACAGTTAGGTTTTGGAGGAAACCATTTTTTTTAATTTGTAACAGCAAGCTCTATGAGTTCTGGAAATCACTTCTCTCACCTTCACTACTAAGCACTTTGTCATTTTTTAGGTGGGGAAAAATCCTTTGTTACTCAAATACAGTAAATGTTGGGATCAGGTGAATCATCACAAAACATAATTGTTTATCTTTTAAAGCATTGCTACTTAAATATTTCTGATCTCAATTATTAATCTCAGTAATACCCTCAGTAATATAATTATTGATTGTAGTCTATAATTGAACTGACAACAACCCGACCCACAGAGTATCCACTCATCATAAGTCTCCTTGTAGCTACACGAAGGCCGCACCACCTCACGTATTTCTCAAGAACTTCGCTTCCAAGGGGCTACCGAGCAGAACACCTCAGCCTGTGCATTAGGCACTGCTTCCCTTCTGCACCTTTTAGCAGCCTTCAAGTTTATCTTAAATAAATTCACAGTTCTTATTCACCGCAACTCGTTGCTGGAGGCAAACAAGTACCGTACCCCTGCCGATGTGCTCCTTGCCATAGTTCACTTCGCGTTGCCTGCTGTGTCCTCTGCGCGGGCCATTCCTCCGCGCAGCCAGAGCGAATGCAGCGAACAAAATGCCAGAGCAGCAGTATTGCCCCTGAGCAGGGAGCAGGTCAATGCCCTTTCAGAGCCAGGGCAGAGCAATTCAGCCTCAACCCAGCCCTTCTGAACACATTCCACTGAGGGCGGGCGGACAGGTCAGGCAGCCTGACACCCTGGCTTTAACACACAGAAAGCCAGGAACCGGATCCACCGGGGATCTCTTCCAAGCAAGCTGGCCTCAGATCGGTCATTTCTGGGTGGAAACATGCAAGACCTCCTCAAGTCCTGCTTCGCTCTTCTTCGGCAGGCTCAGTACTTCCATACAGCTCAGGACTCATCAGAGGCTGATAAATAAGGAATAGACTCTCGAGCCACTCAGTTAAGATAAATGGAGCCAACATGAGCAGCGCAAACCGAAGCAGGCTTCCTCTGTACTGTATTCTAGGCCAAAAAAGAAAAAAAGTGATTCTGGTAGTGTTTCGCCTTCCTCCCATTTCATCAGGTATTCTGCTTTCAGGCAAAAGAACAGCTAGATGCTTCAGTGTGCTGATGAGCAAAGGTCAAAGCCTCTCTTCTTGTCAAAGACCATTCCCTCTACACGTGGACCTGCCTCCAGACCTCTCCTGGCCGGCAGCTTCTTGATTAGGGGTTATAGCAATATGACCACTAGATGACAACAAAGACACAGAAACTCTGGAGCCGGACCAGTAGGTTCCAGACAAAGAGCTGCAAATAAATAAATGCATAAATAACTAACAGGCTGCCATCCAGCAGTCCCTCTTTTAGCTTCCAAGGAAATATTACGGCAGTGTTTCTCAGCCTTGGCAACTTGAAGATGTGTGGACTTCAGAGCCCAGAATTCCCCAGCCAACCACACTGATAGGCGCAGACCAGGGTGTAACTTCAGAACCAGAACCACACAGCGGGCAAAAGGCTGGTGCAAATGCCAACCTCTTCCCCCAGTACAGAATTCACAATGGTAGACTGGGATCGACTTCTGGCACGCTCCTTCTGTTTCCAGATGTTTGGCCCTTGCCAGTTCATCTGTGCATAATCCTACAAGTAAAGCCACTTTCAAAAGTATCCTTGCAAAAATGATTTCAGATACAGAATGTTTATTCTCCATATTATCTTAGAAGGCAGTTCCACATCACCACAACCTGTTTTTTAAAGAACTGCATCTTCCTTTCCTTGGATATATCAACTCTTTTCGTCCAGAGCAACCCCCACATTTTATTCTGGGGGACTCCCTGCCACTGAAAACACATTTACATGGACCTTCTGGGGAAGATCCACGCCCCGTGCCACCCACAGAACGGACCCACTGAGCATATATAATGAGAGGGGGGTAGAATGTGAATGCACACACGTACACTAAGATGCATGCATATAACAGCAATACAGCCATAACAGGAAAATAAATCAGCATTTATTACACAGTTATCAATACTGGAAGGCAGGCATTTTGCTGCCATTACCATGAAGTTGCATAAGAAAATATGGTCGCATTATTCGGTCTGAAATATTTTTATCAGCCGGATTTTTCAAGGAAATCATTATTTCCCCTATAAGCACTGTGGATCTTTGGAAAGCACTTATCCTCGTATCAGTAATACCATAGGATGATATACTTCACTCAGGGCGATTGATCCTTGACAGTCAAGCTGCTGCAAGGGGATAATAGTTAATGTTCCTCTGCAAAGGAAGTTCCAGCCGCCTCACTCTTTGCCAAACTAGGTATTATGCAGTTGATAGATTCGTGATCGAAGGATGCATCTGAAGGATCGGACGAAGAATCCCGCTTCCACCCATGTTCTGTGCAGAAGGTCATCCAAAGACCTCAAATTTGGCAGATTTTATAGCTTTAGCTGCAGCAGCTTCAGCTGCCTTCCTAATAACACGCATCTCAGTTAAAGCGGCCATGATTGCTTTATGGAGTAAGGCCATCCGAGTTCTCTGAGGAAATACCGCACAATGAAAATACGACGCGCATCAGAGGTATTTTAGGCCTGTGCTTTGACACAAACGTATCCTTTTACGCTTCTTCCAAGCATCTTCTATGCCGTAAACAGACTGCCCCGTTCCAGTGTCCTGGACGGCGGGGAAAGCGAGGGGAGAAAGCAAAACCTCGAAAAAACACTCAGTAAAATGGAGCGAACAGACCTATGTCCGCCTTTACCTGCAAACCAGGAAGATCCTCCTTCTGCCAAGAATGGCAACAACAAGAACAACAGTAACCACTCCTTACCGCCATGCAAGAACAGGGAAATAAATCTGAAAAGCATGCTTAGGGCAGCATCTGTACACGCTTACTTGGTCCACGAAGCACTCTCCCTCTTCCACTGCCATTTTCTGTGGTCAAACATGAAACATGATGACTCAATTAGTTAACACTTTGCACACTGCATTGCAGCTAAAAATAGCTGCCAAACAGAAAGCAACCAAGCGTGGTCACGTATTCGGCTTCTCCAACTACTTCTGAAGAATGGAAAAGCAAGGGAGGGTCCGGCTGGGAGCGCTAAAAAACCAGGGGAGGAGAGGTCCTGGGAGATTCCTCAGTGCTTTGTAATCTTGACCTATTCCCGGGCCGTGTAAGCCTGGGACGAGGAATACCAAAAATAGCCTCCAGATCAGCGGGTAGCAAGCCCTGGCAGGCAGGGGTCCCTCCTGAAATGAGCTTCCGGGATGCTGTTTATCAGCTGTTTCTCCATGAAAGGAAGCTTGGGTTCCACTTGTTTTCCAGAAGCAACGCAACCAGGGTTTTACACTTACCCTGCCTACGTGCTGTCAAGAGGGAGGGTGCCCTTCCATATGCCCACGTTTCCTTTAAAATGCAAGGGTGTTCTGTCCTGGACCACAGAGAGTTCGGTAGCACTTTAAACCTGAGGAAACGACATCATGGATGGGTTGGGTGGACTAGAGCCCACCTTCTCAGTTGCCTGAAGAGTTACTGTTGTCAGCAGGTGCACAGATGTGGAAAAGAGAGGGTGGGAAGAAAACAACGCGTTGGCCTGTGGGACGTCCAATGTCCGTGGAAGGCAAAAATGGTAGTCCAAGACTATTTCACTCAAGAATGAGAAGTGAACATGCAGATTATTTACTACTGTAGTAATTAGTCACAACACTAACCCTACCTCTGATTTGTTAATGCCATTTGTGACAGAGAAAACCACAATCCACCATGACTGATCCTGACAGCACAAGACACAGAAAATGTCAGGTTCCCTCTCTTCCCCTCCTCTCTGAGATACAGATACAATATGGACTGAAAGAGTTTGCTCCATTTTTTGCTAACTGCAGTGACATCTCAGTTGTAAGCTGTGGCTAGTATAGCTTCTTCTTAAAGTTGGAAGCTGAATGGTTTTGAAACATACTAAGATGTGTTTGCTTGTTTAGTGTCCCAACAAGAATTAAAACAAGCAAAACATACGAAATGAATACACGTCCAGCAGCCAAGATAAAAACAACAATCACTCTCAATGCAACCACTTCACGGGCACTCCAACTCCCACATGGGGGAACACAGCCATGTCTCAGGGCCTTGCGAAAGGCCAACGGGGTCAGGGCCAATCTGATCTCCAGGGAGGCGGACGGTCCACGGGACAGGCATCTCTGCCTGAGTCCCACCAAATGACACCTGCAGTGGATGGAACCCAGAGCGTGCCTCTCCCGCACATCTGGTGGGATGGGTAGGCACAATCCGGGAGAAGGGGCCCTGTGAACAACCTGGCCCCGTGCCACGAAGGGCTTTGGGTGACCACCAGCATCTTAAACATGGAAGCACACTGGCAACCAACGTAGCTCACAGTCTGTTGACTTCAGCCAAAACAACAAGTTATGGTTATTCAAAATGAAGACAGAAGCAACCATCTAATAGGAGAAGAAAGGAGGTAGAACAGTATAAACCAACAAGGCTCAATGCAGTCCTTAATAAAACCATGGTTTGTGGGACAATAACAGTGCTTAGTGTTATAAACCATGACCAATAAACCATAGTAGCAATAAACCAAATGGCATAGGACATTGTATGACCCAACTATTGTCAGAATATCAGATGAATTTATTAATTTAGAAGAAATTAATCATACTAATGGCTTCCTTTGTCTTTGGGGATTAGTAGGAGAACATCTTGGAAGTGAAAATGTTTTTGCAACAGTATGTTTCTGAACATTAGTGTCCAGTTATTTTATTTTTTTCCAAAGCAGCTGAGTTGTCTGTCCTACGTGAAAGGTAGAAAGCCCTGCGTGGTGCTTCTCTTCCCTGGTGAAACTTAAGAGAGCAGGTGGATTTTCCAAGCAGCAAGCCAGGCCGTTGAGTCTCGTGCCTTGGGCCATCCTAGGTATACATGTCAGAGTCTTTGTGCATACATAAGCCACACTTCCACAGCAGTTTCTCACTGCTAGTATGAAAAATCAGTGGTCAAGCAACTCTAGTTTCTTTACTTTCACTTCTTTGTTAACTGTAACTGAAGCCACCTTGCTCTGCTTTGTAAATACTGAGATCAAGACACTCACTGGACATATTTGGAGTATTTGAACCATAAGATCTCATGGTTTCTTTAGACACAGTTTGTAGAACAAATCACAACTGGCTTGGTTCACACAACACATGAGTGCATAAATCATGGTTTACAAATCACAACCAACACCAAGCCAAAACCAAACAAACACTTGTATTATAGTTCAAGATGAGGTGTGAATCAAGGGGGCATACTTCACAGCTGGACTTCAGAGCTATCAGCAATAGCAGCTGATGCTGAATAGTATTTGACAGCTGACTACGGGGGCATCTGCAGGAACCTGCTGCTTCTGCCAGAAAGTCCAAAAGGACGCTTCCTTTCCTTTCCTTTCCTTTCCTTTCCTTTCCTTTCCTTTCCTTTCCTTTCCTTTCCTTTCCTTTCCTTTCCTTTCCTTTCCTTTCCTTTCCTTTCCTACTGGTGTGCGATGTCACAGCACATGTACAAAAGGGGAGGGGCTTGTGTCGCACTACTGCAATGATTTGTCATCATTCTGCCCCCCTTGCCCTCCCCCAACATATACTGCATTGCACTTTGGGGGCTTTATATTTTTGCAATTGTTTTGCCTTAACTGTCACGAGCAAGTGGATTATAAAGGGGACAAGTAAATCATCATTCTGGGATGGAGCGAGGATGCTACGTATCGGGCGAAATCAGAGGAAAGGCACGGATTGTTTCATGGGAAGCATCTGGGTCTGGCCGCAGCAGGAGGCAGCAGCTGGCTGGCCTTTCCGGGCTTGGAAGTCAAGCAGAGTCAGGCCTGGCCAGGGTTTGGATGGGAAGCCTTCAGGGAAGCCCAGAAGGAGGCAGCAGCCCACGCCCGTGAGGTTGCCAAGTCAAAGGCGTGGATGCACCAGGGAGTTGCCAGGAGCGAAGCTCAACTTTCCGGGCCTCCAGTTGCTCCAGAGCAGCCGCCCCCCCCAATGGAAAGCTTACTTAAGGTCCGACATTTCAGGAGCTGTTGCTGTAAGCAAAGAAAAGCTCTTGTGCGATCAGAAGGATTGGATAAGCAACCCACAGCCAGGTCCTCGGAAACTGATCTGACGCCACCATTTCCCCCAAAGCTATAACAGCCCCGTAGGGAGGAGGAGAACAGAAGTCATTACGTAGTACTGAAGGGTAAATAACAAGCAAAGCAGGGCCACGGACAGACATTGCAAGACATTGCGCAGCGCGGCCCTTTTCTTCCCCTTGGTTAGTTAAAGCTGGAGAGAAGGGAAACCCGATTATCAAAGTGCTGGGCACGTGAGGCCTACAGCCAATTTGCAGAAGCAATCTCACGACCCTTGGTGTGTGAAAAATGATAAAGTTAACTCGCTATCTTCCTTGAAGGTTATGCTGAGGGTTACTGAGGCCACCTTGCATAAGACACTCTAAGCGAACCTGCCTCTCTCCTGCCATTTGCCCCTGGAGGAGCCAGAAGAGGAGGGAGCAGCAGAGGCGGGCCGTCCCTGGACCCTTCCCCGCAAAGGCAGAAGGAATCCCAGCAGACTCTGCATCGGAGGCCCACTTCTGAATAGCCCCAGAGCTCTGCTCAGCCAGCTGCTATAGATCTCGTAAAGAAAACACCCGGCTGGCTATGTTTCCTTTCTCTTACTTCATGCCACTTTATGCCATTAAACTGATCAGGGGCTCAGACAACGGCATTGCGTTCCACCAGAGAAAGGAGGGCATAAGACAACTCCTGCAGGACCAGCACAAAGGGCCCATCCAGCAGGCTATTCATTCCCATCACGCTCCCAGACAGGCAGGAAATGTCCTTCTTAGCGGTAGGTCCACCATCTGATGGACCGCTTAGAAGTGCATCCGTGGAGCATCAATGTTGGTTCTTCTTATGAGCAGGAAGCTGCTTTGCAACCAGGAGCCACCCCCCACCCAGTCTCTGAGGGCTGCTGAGGTCATGGCCATCCGAGTGCACGAGGTCACATTTTTACCCCAGTTTTGCACAGATTTTGCCTCCTATTTTGGCAAAATATTTTTTAAAAAGAAAAATATCAGAAAATTGTGAATGTTGACACTCTAGAATCTGCAAAACAGAGTCTGAAGGGCTGTGAATTCACCCCCAATTTCCAAATGATTCCCTTTGGTATTGTACCCTTGGGTCCTAAACTATGTCCTTATTGTATATTCTTCCCTCCTTGTAAACTGACAGACTACCATATGGGGTGTTTTTTTAACCCTTTCCCCACGGTGGGGAAGAGCTTTGCCAGAGGTCCAGCAAAGGATGCAGAAGTTCAGAAGGCCGGTCCCTGCCGCAGGGCCTCCTGCCAGAACAAGGGGCACTGCGCCCAGCCCCACTCCAGCTCTACAACCACACAACAGGCTTGCAAACACAGGTTGCTGCGAAACCCCTGCCAGGCGAGCAGAGCAGCAGGCTGTGAAGTAGCCAGGGGGCCGAGAGCTTCACTGCCGCGGGCCGCGTGGTGGTGTCCTGCACCAGCAAAGCAAAGGGCAGCTCCTCGGCACGCTGGAGGCATCTCTGACATGCTGCCAGGAGCAGATGACTTGCATTCCAGCCAAGGCCCACATTTGTCAGCACACTCATAAAACTGTAGGGCCTCCTCCTCCTCCTCCTCCTCCCCCCCCCCACCTCCGTGCCTCTGCTGCAGCGGCTGAGAGTTCAGCACAAAGACTCACACCAGCCTTCCTCCTGGGGAGCAGCGCTGCTCTGGCAGCATCTCCCCCACGCATGGGAAACAGAGCCTCCTTCTCCAGCCCCACGAGCAAGTGAGTGGGGAGAGCAAAATGGGGGAGTCTATGGATCCTTTCAGATGCTCCCCCCACCTGAACGTGGCAGAATCCAGGGAGGAGGGAGAGAGATCCTGCATAATGGACAGGAGCAAAAGAAAGGGCTGGAATTTTGCCGGTCTTCCTGCTGTGGCAAACGGTATCAAACTCTGAACTCTAAAGAGCGTAAAAGCAAAGCTTTCAGAATGCAAGGATTCTTCTCTGTAAATCGAAATAAGTAAAACTAACATTAATTGGGATCATTTGTCAGTCACATCCCCAAGAAATCTTTCTGGGCTCCTTCCCCAGCAGCGCAAACATGATTCATCGCTACCAGTGGGAGGAGATGCAGAAGAGTCCCCCCCCCCCCAAGGGAGAAGGAATTTTGGGAAGCGCTGACTGTGCTGCTGGTCCAGAGAGATGGATCGATGAGACTCAGCATCCTTTGACCCTTGTGTAAACTGCCTAACCGGCTCTTCCATTTGCATTTTTAGAGCACCCTGGGTCATTTGCCCGAAATCACATCTGCAAATCCCCCCATTTGCAGCATGGCTTATGCATGTCCAGTGCTTATCAAATCTGTGCGGGCAACCTTTGACTTTTAGAGCTTCCCAGGAGATCCTGCCAAACGCCACAATAAAATGAAACAGTGAACGTGATGCTCCTCTTTCATTTAGAATGGATCGGGAAAATGAAACGGCGTGTGCTGCAATGCAAAGCGCCACTTTTGTGATTTTACTGTACAGTCAGGCCGGGCTAGACATGCCTTATATTTCACCACTGGGGGGAGAGGGGAGGGAGAGCTATAGCCTCTTAAAGATGCATCGGAACATGGACGATTCCATGAAAAGAATGAAAAAATAAAATTCTGTCCAAGGAATAAAGGAACAGCTGTCATTCTGCATCCTAAGAACATGGAGTTTGCATTTCTCAGTCGCCCCTCGAAAACTGAAGCAGTTTGGTTCATAGCCAGCTCCTCCCAAATGCTCCCTTTGAGATGTGTTGGGTTTCAACTCCCATCATCCTAAACCAGAATGGGGGAGGGAGTCCAATGTATCTCTAAGGCATCAATTTGGTGAAGAACAATTTAGGATGGTCAAAGAATAAAACCAATTTCCCACTGAGTATTTTAAAGGAGTTTCCTTGGATGCAAATCCTTGTGATTATCCAATCTTTGTACTAGAAATTCACGCTTCTGTGCATGTGTTTATAGTCCAGACAGCAGGATTGTGAATATTATCAACAGAACAAAGGAGAAGCAGCTTGTTCCACAAGCTGTTCCATAAGCCATTTCATGTGCTCTTCCCATATGATTTCAAGCTGCATTGTTCCAAATAATGTCTTTAAACTTTAATAATAAACACCGTTTGCTTCTGAAAGCAGAACCAGAAACCCAGGCTGGTGCCTGGACCTGAGCAGGGCAGGGAGCCCTGCTGTGCCTGTCCCGGTCGTTGGGCAACCCGACTCTTCAGCTGAGGCTCCAACGGCTTCCTTGGAGCGAAACCTATTCCTGTTTTGCCTATTCTGATTTTTTATACCAGAAGTCAGTAATGGTGAAAACAACTCTTTCAACCATTATGCCAGTTACCCGTTGCTGCTGCCCACCGCCAACGCACGGGCAGACTTGGTAGCAACCCATTTCCTTGGTTTGCAGAGAGAGTCAGTCTTGAAAACCAGGCAGTACGTTGCACTGAATCTTCGTGTAGTTTGCTTTATCCAGCTTAGACATTGTGCAGATTATCCTGTTCAGCAAATATTGTACTGGTGTTATTTAGAGTGGCGTCTGGGAAATAGATCTATACGGGTGCTGGCCTGGGGCAGGAATGAGGAACAACCACCCACTGCTGTTTGGCGAGAGGACTGCAAAGGGGGGAAGCCAGTTCGGGAAGAAGTGAGGCAGCCCACTCTCGGGCGTACCTGTCTCAGAAGCTCTGAAAATATTAGGAACAAGCAGCTAAATGAAGAGCAGGTGCACAAATACCTGGGGGTGGAAGAAATATTACCCAGGACTCAGCCAGCTTGTCACACGTTGGCTCTCATGTGCTCTTGCTGTGCGCAGCTGTGCCATTTTGGCAATGTCTGGGAGGACTTGAAGGGGACAAAGCTTCTCTGCTGGTTTTTGGAGAGCAGCTTCTATTATTCATTTCCCTTTTTCCATTGTTCTTCTTGGCCCATTTTCATGGGCTTTGCAAGCACTTGCAGCAAAATGCATCCACGTGCTACGTGTTCATCACACCTAAAGCCTGGTTGGGAAGTCCATATCCTGAAACATTCAGGTGCCTCTTATTTCAAGGACTTTATACAAAAGTACCTTCATAATTCAGCCCATCTGTCTGCCTGGGCCATCCAAAGTGTTCACCAAATCCTCACTTCACCTGGTACTTCAGATGCAGAGAGGAGCCAAATCAATCAATCAATCAATCAATCAATCAATCAATCAATCAATCAGAGCATACTTTCTATACTTTGGGGAATGCATCTTGTCAAAAAGAGGGTATAGAAATATTGTACCTGCTGAAACATCATCTGATTTAAAAACTAAGCAATACACAGGCATCCTGTCCTCTTTCCCCTCCGACCATTTCATAGCTCTGTAGTGCACTCTAGAGGATAGAAGAAGTTGACATGTGTGCATACAGACACACCCGTAGTGCTGGCCATTTTGATACAATGGGATTAGGATCTATAGGCTGGTTTTTAAGGCAAGTCATTGCAACACAATTTTTGTTGGATGGAGTTTTAATGGATGGAGCTTTTATTAATAAAACTGAGTTTAATGAAAGAATTGAGGAGCAATGGGGCCAATGTCCCAACCTGGATGTGTGACCCTCAGTGGTGAACAATGACCATGCTACTGGGAAATTCTGGGAGTCAGGTCCTTACATCTGGAGAGCATCCAGGTTGGAAAAGGCTGGACATTCCTATTAGTTTCCCATTCTATTCTCTAAATGGACTTCCAAGCTACTGACCAAGAGAATACATGATTTTACTGACTAAGACATTACAGTATTAAGGCCTACCTGATTGGCCAATGTGACATCTGTGCAATTTGTGGTTCTCAGTTCCTTGAGAGTTTTAAAGTAGACTTCCCCAGTCAGGTGCTCCCCACTGCAAAAATACAGTGGTTTTGGGGGGAGGGGTGGAATTTGAAGTCCAGGATCCCTGGGAGACACCAGGTTGGGTTGGGCTACCTTAAAGTCACCAGCCACTTCCAAGGCAGAGAGATCTGGAATATGCCCAAGCCCAAGCCCAAACCAGAGCTGAGAATAGTCAACTAAGGTATCTCTTTGAACTATATTAGCCTTGCCTGCTTACAAGGAATGATGCTGATCTAAAGAACATGTATAAAGACACAAACTAAGGATAGCATTTATATTGAAGGTAGACCAGAAAATGTGAGGACATTGGATGGAAAATATCTTTACCTATTCAAGAGATAAAGGACTCCTTAAACTAAACTGACCCCGTGCCTCATGGGATCGTAGCACCAAATTCTACTATTCAAGCATCTTCACATAAAGACTATATACAGCCAGACCAGAGAAAAAGATCTTTTTCTCCATACCCTGTTCACATGACATGCTCAACTGGATCAAGGCAAAGCTTTGATTAATATTAATCAAATTAATTAACACAATTAATATTGTGTTAATGCACTAACCCCGTTCATGAACTCTGACAATTAAGTCAGGGTTTTAGCTCTATAAAGTTCTGGGGCTGTTTGGGGCTACCCTGATTCCTCCTACAGACTATATTGTGTGAACTGCTTACGAGGGGAGTTAATATCCCTTATGGATTCTGAGACAGAGAGGGGAGAAATGGTGGAGCGGTTCTGTCAAACACACTTCATAGGCACTCTGTCTCTGACTCTTTTTTAACCTCCAACACAGCCACATGGGCTGGAGGAAAACGGGATGGGAGTGGGTGAGACTCCACCGAAAATAAATAAAGATTGATCACTTTGGCCAGAAGACAGTCCCTCTCCAGCAAGGGAAAATGAAAGTTATGGCTTCCCATCTTCCTTTGGGAAAATTCAGAGAAGGTCTGCTTCTTGACTGTCCAAGTGATCTATGACTACGCACTGCCAACCCAAGGAGTCAATTGTGTCATCTCGGCATCAGCCGAATGGTGTAACGGAACAGCTTCTGTCGAGTCTTCCAGTGAATTAGCGTTGGCCCACCCCATCCCATTTCCTCTTCCTTCCTTAACACTCAATTAGCAATCTGTGGTTAATGAACAAAAATGGAGTCCAGGACAGGGGAGGTAGTCTTCTGGACTACTGGAAAATGTGGGATGCTAACTGAGTCTTTCCTCATTTTGCTGTTTAACTAATGGTACTTGTGCCTAAATATCAGAAGGAGAAAGACCGGTGCACACTGAGCAAAAGCCGCTCCTCAAGACTGTTAAGCATCTGACCACTTGGATTCCCAAACAGTGGAAAGGCCGTTCAAACCATCACCTCCTAAGCCTCAGGATCGGAAGGAAGAAAAGAAGGAAAACACGAAAATACACACGGCTGCATGGGAAATGCCTGGAAAGCCTTCACAGAGAAACGTGGGCAGAGCTTCTGCAGAGAAGCCAGTAAAACTGGGTCAGCTTAAAGGTATTCAGGATGGTGCGATAATTTAAAAATACAAAATGGAGATCACTGGCACAGGCACTTGTAGGAAATGCAAAGTTAAATAAGGGGGAGAAGATCAAACAGTTGTGCCTTATCTTATCTGAACTGAACTGTGGTTTTTTTAGAGTTTGTTCCTTTCCCACTGGGGTTACAGTGCTAACTGTAAGCCTTCTGACTGCAAGTATTTACTTATTTAAAGAAGTTACACGGCTGCCCATCTCAGTACAGTGACTCTGGGCAGCTGAAGCATAAAGCGTAAAATAGCCCAATATAAATAATCAGTAAAGCAAAGCCGAGAGAAGGGCGTCCCGGTGGATACTGGCTCCGCTACCACCCTGGCCCCAGACCTCAGGGAAAAGCCAAGCCTTCAAAGCCGCCCTCATCCCGACTCATGTGCTGAGGACCCAGACGACTTCCCACGTTGGGATGAACTTATTTTAATGGCTTACTATGCAGAGAGCACAACCTATTATTGCAGGCCAGACATAATTTTGCTAAATGAACTCACTGGACTTACTGCTGTGATAAATGCTGCAATATTTTGTGTCATAGTGGAGGCCGTGTACAATTCTAACTACGGTGTCCACTCTTGAAACGGACTTCTATTTGCAATAGCTAAATTGTAATGCCTGGAGTCCACAATGAAGCACAACGGCAGATGATAAGACCCTCAAACTATGGACTTTCCCTAACAAGTCTTTTTATTTAAAGCACCCAAATAATAAAAACACGAGAACACGTGAAACAACGCACAAGTGAAATACTATCTCTTTGCCACACAACAGCCAGGAGATGACACTGATCTTTATCACAAGGATTTTCTCACATAGTAACTTTAGTGTATATCTAATCTCTGTCCTTGTCAAAAATGACCACAAAACAGCCTATGTAGACTAAATTAAGAAAAAGGAGCAGGCACGTCTCCATCTTTTGGGGTCAGAGGACCAGTCGGATTATGTCGATCATATATGTTTATTTTGGTTAAAAAAGAAACTATGAGAAATTCCGTTTTTAAACTTGGGAATGTTTTCATGCCTGCTTTGATTAAGCTCACTCCACAATCCAAAAGAATATTCGGTAACATCCAAGTGCAGACGCTTTGCTTCGCAACACTGATATTTTGGCAGTTCTGCTGCTCCCACTGCTTTGGGGTCTGTATTTTTTTCAGCCCAACTTGCGGTTCCATGTTATAAAAGCACATTAGCAGCAATATGCATTTCTTTTAAAAAGGCATTAGGCTGCCAAAGAACGGCTAAAGCACAGAAAGTCTGTTTTATCAGCCCACCCCACTCGGTCCGGCAGAAGGGGCATGCTGCAGACCCCACCAGTCAAAAAATTTCGACTGGCGGGGTCTAGGCAGAGGGCCTTTTCTGCTGTGGCCCCCGCTCTCCTGGCCTTCAGGAAGAGCCTGAAATCCTGACTATGCCAGGTGGCCTGGGGGCATTGGTGGAAGTGGCTCGTGGGGTAATTGATTCTGTGCCCCCACCCCCCGTCATCTTGAATGGTTTTAGCTTTTATGTACAGGGTTTGCTTATTGCTTGACCTTTTAATTGATTAATCAATTTTAATTAATTAATCTGTATTTATTTTTTAAATTATTTGTGGGTTTTGTTTTAATTGTGAGCCGCCCAGAGCCACCTGTTGGGGGAGATGGGCAGCATACAAATTTAACAAATTAATTAATTAATTAATTAAATAAATAAATAAATAAGTCCACGAGGAAAATGGAGAGAAGCAAGATGGCGAATGCCTGCCTACGTCCAAATGTGGTGATAACTCAGCACGAAGGAGCGTGAAGAACAGGGCGTTCTAGTTCAAGACGTTTAGGGGTTAATGAATGAATAGCGCTGAGCTGAAAGCAGAGGGATATTAAAGCACCCCAAGATAAGATGCTGCACCCTAAAAAAACACAGCAGTCTTTCTCAATCTGGTGTGACTCAGCTGTAGTGGGACAACAACACCCAGAATTCCCAGCCAACCCAAGATGTCAATTTTAGCACTGATGAAATGCACCAGGTTGGAGGCGGCTGAAATACAGAAGCTGAGCCTTTAGTCCAACATTAAGCGTGGAAAAGGAAGAGCTTAGGGAGTGGTATAAAACTGTAGAACTTGCATTAGCAGCTGCTTCACGAGCGCCTCCATCCTGTGGTCTCCATGCCTGCTTCTGCTTCGGTCTCCAGTCTGCCCCTCCATCCCACCCCCTCCCTAACACAGACAACTGCCCACACCAGGGTTCTTCTCTGATTCTCCTCCGAGCCACCCACTTGGCATCGAGGCACACGAACGTTTCTTCCTCTCGTGTTTCTAACGGATACCGCAGGAAAATGCTGGATCTCTGATTGTAAGCAATAATAACAACCATTGCCCCCACCCCACTAAGCAAAACAATCTTAGCTCCTTTTTCAGTCTTTTTGCTGTCACTTTTAAGGGCACATATCGAAAACCATTATTTATGCATACGGGACATCTAGGAATAGAAAAGTCCAGAAAGAAAATGGAAGAAAATGTATGTGCACATGTGCGTGTCTGTGAATGTTAGCATGAACAGATGTGTTTTTTCTCTCCAGGACTTTTTGGCCAATTTTTCTATTTTTCACCCCCAACTTCTTCTTTTTCTTAAAAGGTTCCAATTTTTCCTCCAGGACTGCACATTTCTAGGAACATCACAGTAAAAAGATCTCAAAATTAGTTGTGTGCCAAGGCATGTTGCAAGAGGCTCCCAACTGTAGCTAGCCATCTCATGGACAACATTTCTTACGTTCTACTTAAACGTCCAGTCCTAACAAATTACATTCAACCAAGTACAATATTTTAAACCTCACATACTATCTTAAATTCTGGGTGATATCCATTGCTTTAAAACTCTTGCTCAAAATCTATGTAGCATCTAAATGTGCTGGCAAAGTTTTCTTAGAGACTTCCACAGCCTACCAGGAAAGTGGGCCAATTTAGATTCAGATTTTTATTGTTGTTCTTGTTGTTAGAAAAAAGCAACCAGCCTGTCTCACCATGAAGAAATGAGATGCAGCTCTTTTTCCAGTCAACATTCTTACAAAAGAGAAATACTCTATTGCAGAAAAAGGCAGAGAACTATCCTTCGTAGCTTAAAGCAGGGTTCCTCAACCTTGGCAACTTTAAGACGGGTGGACTTCAACTCCCAGAATGGCTGGGGAATTCTGGAAGTTGAAGTCCACCCATCTTAAAGTTGCCAAGGTTGAGGAACCCTGACGTAGAGCCTCTCCAGCACCAGGGACAAAGAGGACAGAAGAAAATGAAACAAAAACTACATGATTGGTTCGTCATTTTTTACACGCCTATGCACCTGCTTTGGAAACAACCTCAGGACTCCAGAGTTCTAGGTCAATCAGAGCTGGGACCCATCATACAGTGACACCCACAGCAAGCCATGATGATGCATACACAGCACTTGTGTGGTGACATCCCTCCCTTTGTGTCCCGACTTCTGATGCCATTACATAAATCATGGTATTCATGTCAGGATGTCATGCCACACACTTTATCCTTTTCGCCCTGCAGATGTCCATCCCACCATTATTCCACAAGGAATCTCAGCTCTCCTAGAATAAAAGGCTTAATGACATCTCAAGTAAGAATCCCAAAAGGAAAAAGTAGGCTAGGGGAAAACACACATACACAGAGTAAACTCCTACAAGCAGCATACAGAAATCTGACCCAGGGAATTAAACTATCACCCTTACGTATGGAAACCCTAGTTCTCACAACAGACCCTGTCACAGTAAAATGGCAGCATTCATGCCAAGCAGGGGAAGGTCATCCCAGGAATGCCCATCCTATGAGCACTGCAACGTAGCCATCTTGGCACTTTATAGCTGAACGTCTTGCCTTCTTCTGATAAACATGTAGGTCTTCCACTGAGGCCCAAGAGAATGTGAGCCTTGCCCAAGTCCTCTGTAGAATCAGGTGATTCTGGACAGTGGTCAGTCTGGTTGATTTTCATTCTACTGCCCCATATTCAATACATTCCTCAGTAATAACAATAATCACGTGAGTTCTCAGCTGGCAGTATAAGTAGGCCCATAAACAAGTTTATTCCTCTCACTTTATGAACCTATTCTTCCACCTGCATTAGATTTATCAGAACAACCACACAGTCCCATTTGGAGAAATTCAAGGAATGACAAATCATTTACTGCCAAAGCTCTCCCTTTTAATGAACTTGTCCGTATTTTACATATTCTAAAAATAATCCCTTTTGGTTGATAGCTCATATTTTCTTTCTAACTGAGGTGACTCAGGGCCTAGCTTGGGCTTTCTATTTCTTAGGAGAGTTCTGCATTTAAACCTCCTCTGAGTATTTGTTGCTGCCTCTCTGATGACCTAAGCCTCAGGGCTGTTGTAAACCTGGAGTAGGCGAGAGAAAGAGAGAGAGCAGTTCAAAGCACCCTCAGTTCCTGGGAAGAAACACAGGCTAGCAATACCTGCAATAACAATACCACTCCTGCTATTATGAAGCCGTGACAGACATCACTTCCACCGTGCTAGAGCGATGAGTCTTTCTTGGAATACTCTAGAGCTGTTTTCTGCTACTGTCTTACAGCATGGTACACAATGAACGGCACTACAGCAGAAGCACTTTCTATCTTGCCATTGTCTCATTCCCTCCCACACCAAAGGCAGTCACAGTTGTTCTTTATCTCGAAAGGAATTACGTCATGCACATACAATAAAGTATGCCTTGCCAGTTATATTCCTGACCAGGCTGTTTGGAGAACATCCTTCTCTGCTCACGTTAGTCATGGGCAAAGTTCACTAGAAATATCAGCCAGCAGAAATTGGTCTAGAGAGAGTCCGCCTCTCTCAGTCTGGTCTCTTACTGCATTCACTGGGAAGTCAAATCCCAGCCTCAGGGAGCATCATGCTAGGGACACCGGAGCACCTCTGCCCCCTCCACGCCTGGTGTGACTTTACTTCTAATCAAGTGAGCTGGGCCACAGACATTAATAGAGGGTTAGGGAGGTCAGAGGCAATTAGGCCTCCCTGGGTCCCAGAGGCTGAGAGCGTGGCCATCGTGGCTCAGATCAACCATCTATTTTTCACATGTCATTGGCATTTCCATAATGACCAGCACTTGTAAGGTCACTGTCCATCCCTCAGCAGCTCTCCCACCAGAAACACAAGGAGCAAGCAAGAGTTTGAGAAGATCCAGCCCAACCCAGCCCTGGCAAAAATGACCTCAGCCTCTGCTCCATTGTTCATAGGCTCTTCAATCCAGCAGCAGGGCAGGCAACCCTAACCAGCTCTTGTTCCTCACACCCTGGTGCTGAACACTTACTGAGACAATCTTCCGTTTCAGGAGGCAGAAAGAGACAATTCACGTCCCCGGCAAAAGGGCATCATGCTTGGGTTACATCATTTCAATACAACTCACTAGGAAGCGCCAGCTGGGGAGAGTCCTCAAGTAATGCTGCCACTTCTCCTGGTCCAGGAAATGATAAGAAATTGGAACCTCAGAAAGGTTTGCCCATTACCTTTTGAAACAGTCCTTCTATCTTAGGAGGAAGCAATAAGTCCCCCTGGTCACGTGGCAAGGTCATTGTAGAGACGTGGACCCATCGGTAGAAAAGCCTAAAAGGTCTCTAGACCCTGATCCATCAAAGAAGATGACGGTTAAATACGCTCGAGGTTACCTAATGCTTGTGTGCTGCTGTAAACTAGAAATGAAATGGCATGACAGAAGTTGGAAGTGAAGTCATTGCTGTGGTTCTAGATAGACTCCTCTGTGCTACAAAAACCTTGGGGGTGAGGGTGTGGGGTAGAGGCAGTACCATTTTCCATCCTGTATTTCTTGGAACTGCTCTGGAGAAAAGACTGTGATTCAGGCTAAATCCCATTCTGTTACCTCTCACTGAAAGAGGACACAGATGTTGCAGCGGCATTCAATATCTAGATTTACCAGCTAGCCTGTAAGTCCCTTTAACCCACTCCCTAAATATAAGTTTGCAAAGGTACATCTGTTGTTGCTTTCGCCCTTTCTATTGAACAGTGTGTGAACACCATCCCCACAGAGATAAGACTGGCCCACACCTTGACGCTCTTCTGAAAAGCCTTGAAGACATGGTTCTGCCAGTGGGCCTGGGGGTCCTAGGTTGATACTGAGCCCATCAAGTGGTTTGTTCGAGTGCATGGCTCTCGCCGGGGGTGGGGGTGTAGTGGATGTGTATTTGGGGTTTTATTTCCATAAGCCACCCGGAGCCACCATGAGTGAGTTGGGCGCCCATATAAATTGCTTTAATAAATAAATATAAATAAATAAATAAATATAAGCCATCTTGAGAGCATATCTATCAACATGTAAAGTGGATCTCTGTGACTCTCAGGACAGGAAGCTCAGCATCAACATCCTTTTCTCTTCTCATAAAGGACAGACCCCCCCCCCAGCAAAGAAACCAACTGCACATGACACAGCAAAATCCAAATGAAAATCCTCTTTTAAAATCCCTACAGCAAGAGTGAGAGAAGTGGAATGGAGCAATAATGCTTAAAAAAAAAAAAAAAGCTTAAACAATCCAGAAGGATGTCTCAAATGATCTTCATATGATAAGAAACAACCTAAAATCTAAATTATCCTATTACTGTCCTATTAGGATGTCCAAAAATTATGTAAGACGGTGCTGGGAAAGCAGAACATCTCCTTAAGATAAACAAAATCAAGGAAAGCAGGAATGTATTTTCTCCTTTACTCCACAATTTGGACCTAACTAATAAATAAGTCCCCAGATGTACTAATGGCAGGCTGCCAAGAAGGGCTTCTGCTTGTTTATGAGATCTGCAGTTGACATATCTTCCAGCCAAATATAGAATTATTCACTTCAGTGATATCGCAAGTTGTTCTGCAGAAAAAGAAAGAACAGCCCACGAGTTCATGGCAACTCATGCGTTACGTCAATCCTCCCCAATCCAGCTGTGGATGGACCTCAGCTCTCGTGCCCCCCAGCAGAAGTCATGCTGGCTAGGAAATTATCCAAGCTGTAGTCCAATATATCTGGAGGGCTCCAGGTCAAGGATATGCTGTGTGCCTGTGGTTACAAAAAGAAAATTTTATTATTGCCACATTCTCCAGCTGAAGCCTTCCTTTGGGATCGTTACCCTCCCTCGCCTTGGGCTGTTACACTTCCCCACTGTTAAAATGGGAAGCGACTTATGTTTGTTTATTTCTTGATACAGTCACTTTAGAGGCAATTCTGGGCACCGCCTGAAAGAAGCCCATCACCAGGGCAGCCTAACTTGTATGTCCACAGCCTTGTCCCATCTCCCACCTGAAGAATCCAACCATGCAGATGGTTACCACGAGTTCAGCTTCACAAACTTCCTCTTCCCCTCCCCACCACCCTTCCAGCCTAGCCTCCTTTTTTGTAACTTTCTGCCTGATAAAGAGATCACTTGCTCAGTTCTGAAGACCTTTCATTAATCCAAAAGGAGTGACATGGTGTAATTGAAACAACCCATTATTTTGTTCTACGCTCTCTATAAAAGATGCAACACCCAACATATCCAGATCTAGCATACCATACAGCAGCTACTGGCCAAGTATGAGATGCTGAATATTAGAAACAACAGCACCTTTTTTAAAAAGTAAGTTTATGCCACAATCAATTACAAGAATCACATCAAATGGATCAGAAGCTGAGTCTGTATGAAAACAAGTTTTTTGAACAACAGCTCTTCTATCCAAGCTTCTCAAAATGTTTCAAATTATTGTTAAAAAAAAACCAAACACTTAGTTTGTCTCAGTACTTTGAGGTAGACCAGAACAGGAAGCAGATACCACAAGAAAAACTAGAACTGCATTGATATAAGTTACAATAACTGACACTGTTCTCTCTTTCCTCTCTCTTATACCAAAGAAAGTCAAGGTGGGACAATCCTGAGTCTCTTTCTCACACTTCCCTGGGCTAAGCTCATGTTTTATTAATGGTCGCTGCATACTGTCCGCAGGATAATCTAAGTACTCCTCCATAATTTGTGTTCTTTTATTTTAATTACACCTACGTTTTGATCACAAAACATGCTTATTTGATGCCAAAGTGATGACATTATGGTAGGTGTAATTCCCCAACACATTAAATAATATTTATTGTGGATTGTCTTATCTGTCATAAATTATTATATCATTATCATAGGCATCTTATTTTATTTGTTAGGTAAGTTTTTATGTATCTATTTACTTATATGTAGCTTTACATATAGAAAAAACTGAGAATGGGTATAAGAACATTAGCATAACCATACTCCAGACATTCTTTGAGGCATCTTTTCTAATGAAGCAATATACGTTGCTGCTTTTTATCCTACTGATCTGTGGAGCATCATCAAAATGCCTGATTCTTTAAAAAGCATCACAAGAAGCTTTCATTTTGAAATTCGCTCAGGAAGGGAAGACCAGAGAAACTGGGAGAACAGAGGGAAGGAGAAGTACCTTCACAACAGAGCAACAGTTTAGCCAGGGGATTTAGGCTCAGTGCCAGGGGGCTGCTCAACATGGGTGCAGCAAAATCTTAAGCAGGAGGACATCATCTACCACCGCAACCATTATCAGCCCATGTTTTCTGTATTTTTCAAAACTTTTCATAATCTTAATTTGTAGCCAAACTTCATAACAGCATGATGTCTTAACAGCCTTGTGAAATATGCTATTTTAAACAAAAGGACTCTGCTTTTCACATGGAGGGAACTCCCAGACTCAGCTCCAGCCTCCAATCCAATCTTAATAACAACAAGAACAACAACTTGCTATCTGTAATGCGTAAAATTACCTTCATGTTAAAAAAAAAAAAAGGAAAAATATTTGTCATCTCACTGCTACACACCTCCTCGTGGGCTCATTCTGGTTCAATTTAGGCAATGCAGAGGGCTCTCTGGAGTCCAGGAGAAGTCTGCTGATGGTTCCTTTTTGGGAACAATTTTCACCTGGCCCCTGAACCTGACCCTCTCATCTTCCCTCCTGAGAAACCAGTGCATCTGGAAAAGGAATGATTTCCTTCTGTATTTCAAAGCAAGTCACTGCGTCTATGAGCAACTGAATGGAGAGGATTCCATGCAGTCACGTCCTTGTTCATTTAGCAAGGGAAGACTGACAGAGAAAGAGAGGGAAAATGAATCACTGGATAATACTGGGTTGCTCAATGATCCATTTGTTTGTTTTCTTGGGTACCCATAGTATTTTCAGGAGTCTTCTCCAACACCAAAGTTCAAAAGCATCAGTATTTTTTCCTATTCTGCTTCTTCAAATTCCAACTTTCACTTCCATAGAGTGTCACAGTATTGCCTGCACAGTTCTGATCTTTGTAGGTATAGACACATCCCGGCATCTGAACATCTTTTCCAAGGCCTCCATGGCTACTCTACCCATTGCAGTATATTCCTCGGCTGCTGGTTCCTTTACTGTTGATAGTCGATGCTAAAAGGCAGAAGCTCTCCACCACTTCAATATCTTCACTGTCAATTATAGCATGAGACCAAACCAAATTTATTTTGGAGATTCAACACAGTAGAAAATCGGAGCATTTTAGTCAAGTTAAAGGTGTGTGTGAAGAGATGATACAAACCACTTCTGTTTTCACTGTCAATTTCAGCAAGAGAAGCAAAGTCCTTCCTAAAAAAACCCCCAAGCACTCTGGCATATTCCTAGGCCAGGGGGCTTTCAAGATCGCTCTGCGCTCCAGAACCGGTCCTTCTGGGTGCTACCAGGTGCCAGACTCCACCCTTCCTGGTGATCACGCTATCTCAGCCTCAGCTAAAATTTAACCAGGCATCTGTTGTACATTGTCCAATGCAGGGGAAGCCACACAGATGGTGACTGAGGGATGAAATCTCAATCAAGGCCAAAGTGCTTCTTGTTACTTAAAATTAAACTAAATAAGAGACTCTTCCCAGACCCCATGGGGTGCACCGAAATTAATTAAAGTTGACATTTACGTGAAAACGAATGAGTGCTTTGCTGTGCTGTCCATTGATTATGCAGAACGCAATGGTTCCACATTTATTTAGACCTACCATTTTAAAGGGCATCACCAAAAACTGTGGATTCATTTGTATTCAGATTTCTGACATATGCATAACAACTCAGTCCTCCGATTTAATTTTCCATGAAGGAAACACACACACACATGCACAACCTCAAAGTGTCCCATGCCTGTGTTTTCGCAAACAAGTCAAATCATAGGATTTAAATTTGATGTGATTCTAATCTGAACACATACAACATTATAAACAACATCCTGCTGAATGAGGCACTAAAGACCCGAGATTGTTTTGCCCACCCTTTTAATCCCAAGGCCTACTTGCAAAGCTTGGCTTCAGCCTATCTGTCCCTTTCTCATTGTGGATCCTGGTTTGTTAAAGTGAGCAAAAGTCATCTTCGTAGGTCATGTTATGCGGAGAGTGAGGGGTTGCATTGCAAGTGGACCTGAAGCATGTGCTGAATGCAGTCAGGGAGCACAAGCCAAGGAAGCCGTGGCTTTCTTTAGGAGAAAAGAGACATCACGGAGAGCAACACTGTAAAGACCTGGCCTACTCCCCCACCCTCATCTCACTCTCACATAGTATTTTGCGCCTCTAACTAAATCCGTCTTCTGCAGTTGGTTGGCCTCCAACTGACTTCTGTTTCCGTATTGCCTTGAATTCTGAGATGTGCCCTTCACTACTTCCTGGGGAAGGCTGGATTAAAACCGTGGAGAACCTTCAAAATCTGCCTGCTTCCCTTGGGTCCTGCCTCTCTTCGATTGCCCTCAAGTAGCCTTTCCATTTTGCCTCCCCATAGATCCTCTGTAGGCTTGACAAATGGCGGGGGGTGGGGAGTTGATTGCTCTGAATGGAAAAGTTGGTGCTCAGGAAGCGTGAGAAGGTGCAGGGGGTCTTCCCCTTAGGGCTTCAGAGAGGGTGGGAAGGGAAACACCTGTAACACCTTAAAGCGGCGCCGTCTTTCCCCAGGAATCTGCACCTGCCGAGCAATCCCAAGAAAAGACTCCAAAGCTTTCCGGCATCGCATGCGGGCGTTGTGCTGGTGCTCTGAAGCACTTCGGGGAGATCAGATCAGAAGCTCCCCACAGCCCTTTTACTCCCCAAAAGGGGGAAGAGAAGGACATTGGAGAACAACCCCCCAGGACTCCCCTCTTCACTCATTTATCCTTAAGAACGAATCACTTTCTACCTGGTTGTTGGGAAGTAAACCTTTTTTAA
The DNA here is from genome assembly GCF_059951505.1 of Python bivittatus. Taxonomy (NCBI): domain Eukaryota; kingdom Metazoa; phylum Chordata; class Lepidosauria; order Squamata; family Pythonidae; genus Python; species Python bivittatus. Next base: position 11,226,493 of record NW_028277033.1, read on the forward strand.
TCCCCTCCAAAAACTTTTAAAACTCCCATCTGAAGTTTGCTAGGCTTCTTCCTCTCAGCCAGTGCAAACAGGTTTGCAAATGGAATGTTATTTGGCCAAGAAGCAAAAAGTAATATACACCCCCAATTAAAAAAGCTCTCAGATGTCACACAAAATTTACATAAACACCCATCTATTGGTGTTAACATGCACTGAAGTTGAGGAGCATATGTACACGCTGGTGATGATGCACATTTACACGGTGTTGTAAAGATAAGAGCAGGAGGGGCTTTCATGCTCTGTCTGGGAAAGGGCCATCGTTCTCAGGAGGACAATGCGGACATGCCCTGCCTCATGTGCTCGCTATCCGTTTCTTCTCTCCCCCTTCCACACACGTGATCTGGAGGTGAAGAAAGGTGACAGGGTGAAGGGTGAGCTTATCGTTACAGTTTAAGCATTTATAGGAATCTGCACCCTAGGATGTGGTACATAATGAGATAAATACTTTCATTCTTTTAAGGGAAATGCAGAAGGACCCCTGACTGAAAATGATAAAACCCTAATCTACTGTACATTAAACCCAAATTATGTCAAACTCACTAGTACACCACTAAAAATGCAACTTATTGGAATCAAATTACATGCAGTTTTAGAAGCAGGATAAATGTAACAACCAAATAAAATAATATAGGAGCTTCTGCAGCTGGATAAAAAAATACATACATAAGGTCAATTCGCACAACCAGGAAAACTGCCTTGCCATGACACATATAAAAGTCGCTGGATCCCATCCTTTCCTTGAGGCAAAAACTTATAATAATCACAAGAGTGAAGACATTTAAACAAAAGGAGGCTTGAATACAAATCCTAACAGGACCACAGTCTGAGTATGTCATAGTACAAATTTTGTAATAAGAATTAAACAGAGTTGAAGAAAGAGCACAGGAGGGTCTGCAAGGCGTGGTAAAAAAAAAGTCAAGATGGTGGCCCTGACAGTACATCATGTAAAAAATGGGTGAAACCTGATCTTGACCTTTTTGACCACACCTCTCACAGGCCCGTGAAAGGGCACATCAATGTAGCCAGGCCAAAGGATCCAAATCAAGGAGTTCTCCAAAAAGATACAGTGATGGAACCTAATGGGAAGGCGTGAGCAGAAGAGGAAGCCTCCAATGTGGGCAGGAAGCCCTGCCTAAAAGAGCTGCCCAAGGAGTAAAGACTTCTAGAGCACACCATGAAAGCCACCCAGACAACATGAGGGCTTTGCAGGCTGGGGTGGATCTAGGGTAGGAAGAGAGTCTCCTCAGGGTTGACAGCTGGATGATCCCAAGAGCTCCATGAATTCTTTCTGGTAGACTCTTCTCCACCAGAAGCAGAAAGCAGGAACAAGCTACACATACCAAGCGGTGACAGTGACCACACAGCTGCTCAGGAGACCTTCCAACATCTACTGACACTGAATTATATGTAACCTGAGTGGTTACGGAGCCTCTCTGAACCCACGTAGCCATGAAAAAGAAAAGTCCTGGCATTGCTAGTGTTAGTATGTAAGCTCCTCGTATGCAGCCTATGCATTCCAAAATGACAACTGCACCGTGAGGAACAAATTAAATAATTGACCCAACCTTGGGGCCATCTGCTGTGACTGTGCCCTCCAGAGCTTCAGCCTGGTTGGTACCAAGTAGCTTCCCACAAGGGAAGATGGTAACATCGTGCTCCCTTGTAATTCAAATAAGATCCATCTGACATTTTTATGCTCAGAGTAAGGCTTTCAGGTACAAAGATGACACATACATACATCTGCCTTTAATTCAGTGGTGCATCTCAAATAAGAGAAAACTGAAAAAGGACAGCGCTTCCAGTGTTCAGAGAAACCTGTCCTTTTAATCTTCTTAAATCTTAGGGTTTCTAACAACATCACGTTATTTATCTGAAGGTCCACTTGAAGACCCCCATTAACAAGGCTTTTGCCAACTCCTGATGCATATTGACTAAACTAAAAGGGATCTCCAAACTTTAAGCCTGTCAGTTCAATCCTGATCTAAATGGGATGATTCCAAGAGTCAATATTTCAGTTCTCTCTTTGAGCAGAAAGCATTAAGCTAATGGCTTTAGAATCTGATGCTTTCCTTGGAGCTAAACCCTTAATTTAGGAATGATTTCCCTTACATTTAGCTGCTTGCCTTTACACTGGCTAGTTGTCCTACACAACCACTGCCTTGTTGGGTTCGGCTGTATCAGCTCTTTTCCTTTCCTGCTGTTCCATCTTTTCTCATTGCGTTGGCTCTGCCGATCCAGGTGTGGGGAACTGTGCTGATGGGCTTCATTGCGGCAGCCTCACAAAGAATCCAGGTGGATGGAAGTTGGTGTCTGATGTTGACTAGAAGGTGACAAAGCCTCGCCTTTTACTGTGGACATTTCTACTCCCTTCTAGGACTGTTTCCTCCTCCTGTTTCAGCTAGCTTCCTTGGCTACCATTTCCTTTGACAGATCTTCTCAGATCCTTTCCACCTCTCGTTATGATTTATTTTACTGCAAAATCTAAGGCCCGCTTTTACTTAAAAATGCAAGCCAGCCTGTTTTTATTTTAAAAATATGATTGAAATAAGACCACACACATTAATGGGATCTGAGTTATTCTACAACATGCAGGATTCATCCTGTGTGCTTTTTCCTTGGGGAACTTCCAAAGATTCTCTGACTTTCATGCACCATAAAAAATTCTAGTGCTTCCAAGCAAAAAAGAGGTTCCTCCATCCACCCAAAATGTGAGCTCTTGATACATCTTGTTAAGCACGGCCGTTCTCATTTTCACTGCAGGATGCCAAGCCTTGCGATAAAACCACTAAGGTTTCTGCCACAGGCTCACGGTTTGCAACCCACCAAGAACATTTGGCTTGTTCCTTTGTCCGCTCCATCCAGATGCCGAGGGGGAAGGTGAACAAAATGCCATGATGCAAAATCTTCACTCAGAAGATGGGCCACGGCAAAGCAAATTATCTTCACAAAGAACAGCACAGCGCCACACCCCTCATGCGTATGTTTAAGAACACACACATTATGGAACACCTAACATGTCTCCACCGGGGGAGGAGGTGGGAAGCTGAGAAGGCAGGGAGCTGAGAACCCACCGAGGATCCAGATGGATCGTTGCAGCTCCGTTTATGCTTGTCTGGGCTAATAAAGCAGCAAATTACAGAGTAGCGTAATTTTACTTTGCTCGGGGTGACATATGTTATAACAAAGGCTCTCCTTCCCCCATGCAAATATTTCCCCTCTTTCATCAGTTTTTTTCGATACTGTGTGAGATCTACAGTTAGCCAAATGGGAGAGAGGAGATAATTTAGATGGGGGCTAAATGAGAACAAAAAAACCCCCAACAACCCCCTTTCCGCTGGACGGCTCATGTGCCCATTGTGGTGATCAGCGAAAGCAGTAACAGAACAGAAACAGTCCTTTGTCTGGCTGCTAAGAAGACAAAATGATGTAAGTCTTACCTCTGAGGAAATTACGGTGTGATTCCAGGCCGGATACGTCATTTGGGTAGAATGAAACCGCGACAGTGGAAGTGAAAATTAAGGAGATATTTTGTCCATGCAGGCACGTGGGTTGATTCTAATCAGGGCTGTTTATAACATATGATCATAGTTAATTGTTAATTAATTCCACCATGTCATTTGTTCATAGATTACAACCTCCGTGTAATGATTGTGTTGGTTTTTCTCTCCCCTGGGGTGGGAATGGGGAAGAAGCGGGAGGGGAGCTGGGACTTCAATGGGGTTTCGGTACCTTAGAAAATAACAGTGTAGTGTGAGTCAGTCGTTTCTTTCTGAAGACCAGACCAAGTTGCACTAAATGTTGCCAGTCAATCTTTACCAACAGTGAGACATTACATATAACAAACCTTATCACTGCAGATAATGTTTGCTTACCCATTTTCTAAGCGAGGGGGAAGATTAAATTAAAATGGCAGCACAAAGAAAATTATTACAACCCCTAAATTTTACTTTTTCAGCGATAAGAATCCTTTAGAAGGCAATACGTGCACACAGATGCACAGCACCGCCTTTTTCACGCATGGATTTCTTTCTCTATGCTTGAAAACCGAATTCTGGACACGCAGAGCCTTACAAAGTGCAACCATGCCATCAGATACTGAATTGGACCCCAGCAATGATAAGTGCCCAATAAGTTATTCAGGCTGCCACAGATGCCCTGTGAGAAATACAAAGAAAGAGTATTTAAACATAAAGTTTTCTGCTTAAGTTTTTATTAAAAGAAACGAACTCCAAGTTTAATATACTTCCCACTGCTAAAATATGAGAAATGTTGTCTGTACAAGGTTGCACAGCAATTTACAAGACAAGGAAAAATAACGTCGGCAGTGAACAAGTTGCCTAATAAATTATGAATTGAGACAGTTTGAATTAAGCCTGAATTCAAGCAAAATGATCAGAATTGGATTGATACAAGCCCCAAAATTTGCTCCTATTAAAGGAGGGCAGTCACAAGGAAATTGGGTTATTTCAAATGGTATCATCTATTTGCAAGTGTTTGTTATGAGCCAGGAAAACTTGTGAGTTAAAATGAAAGGAAATTAGCAACTACAGATTTGGGCACTTTTGGGGGGAAAAAAAACAAAGAAGCAAAATTAAATTATAATATCTTGGATAGAATAGCTAAATCACACAGAGCTTGGACAGCCATTAATTTCTTTGCGTCCTCCAGCCGTTTCTGCTAGTAGAAACTTCTGTGCAGCTGGCCATGCAATTGAAGAAGACGAGGGTAATGCACCTACTGTAACACCAGTGGCAAATTTTTTCATGAGAAATGGCAAAGCATGGCTGAATAATTAAAAGACGTGCTTGATGCTGCAGGAGTGCCCAAGAAGATGTCTGCAGGAAACACAGAGAAGCAGATCTGAGACAAAGAACTTGGGTTCAGGACCAAACCAAACCACAAATTCCACCTGGAGTGAAGCTTCATTCCTTCCTCCCCACATAGTTTTACCCCTTAAATCCCCCAATAACTCAACAGCTCCATAACAGCAGAAATGTATATCCTTGTTCTGCGGAAGACAGTAATGTGATCTTTTCCCTGGGTGTGCTCAAAGACAGGTTGGACAGCCATCTGTGGGAAATGCTTCCTTTGGGTTTCTGCTCTGAGTATCTGAGTAGGGAGTGGGACTCCACGGCCTTCGTAGCCCCTCCCAACCCAATGCTGCTATGATTCTGTGACAGTTTACGATGGCGGTGGCAATAAATCCAAAGGAAACGTACAAAGACAGTCGTGCCATAGTCCACAGGTACTTGGAGTTTTAAATATGGGAACTACTCAAAATGCCCCCATTTTTTAAAATAAAAGCAGCCAGATTTTCATTAACTGAGTGGAATGGGTGTCTGTGTGTGTCACTACTAATGGTGGCCAGGGCACTCAAGAAGACTCCGTTTGAGCAGGGATTAAGTCTGCTCCTGAGGGGTTACACACACACACACACACACACACACACACAGTATTTTATTGTAAACCACCCAGAGTCACTTCCTTGTGAGATGGGCGATGTCCAAAATATTTATTTATTTATTTATTTATTTGTTTATTTAGAGAGAGAGAGAGAGAGAGAGAGAGAGAGAGAGAAAGAAGAACAAGATTTGATTGTCCTAATAACTCCAATGCCCTAATGTTTCAGCCTTTTACTCCATGAAAATAAGGTGGCCCCTCTTTGCATAACTTGGTCCCTTGGACTCTGGTGATCAAGGCCAGGCAACCCACGTCACTTGCCACAACTCTGATACCCTCGACCACTATCTACCTTGACCTGTTAGAGCTGTAAAATCTGGAGTTAATACATCTGGAGGGACCCAAGATATACCACCTGGTTGTAGTTTGTGATGAAATATCATTGGAATGGGATATAGCCCAGGGATGTAACTGTCCATACAGACAGGGGCAGAGATACTGATAAATGGATTTCAAGAATCTTGGGAGACTTGATTATGGTTGGTGTTCAGCACAGGAAGTCCCCAGTTTAAGAACAAGTTCCATTCCCAAGGTCTGTCCTTAAGTTAAATCTGTGTGTAAGCCGGAGCACTCATACTGTACAAATGGTAGTGTGTAATTAACCCATACCATTGGGTATTTAACTCAAATTTTGCTACAATAGGCTCCATTCTTAACTATGGGCTGCCTGTAAAGCAGGCATTCTTAACCTGGTTAAACCTGGGCACTCCCTGTATTACAAGAATTGCTGCATGTTTCTGTTTCTTGTGTGTTCCCTTTGGGGGTACCTGCAGAAATTGCTTGGAGGAGCTGTGCAAGCTGCAGGAGAGATTGCCACCGGCATATTACCACAGTTGGGCACGAGTCAGAGGAACTGGGCGCTCCAGCATCCCCTTGATCAAATCTCTTGAGACACTGGCAGCCAGTCAATGTCTTTTCAGAAGCTGGTATTTGACACTGATGACCGAGTGAAAATTCCCACCCCCCCCACCCCCTGCCTCTATCTGTTGTTGCATGAACACCCGTCCCTTCAGGTTTTATAGCAGAAACTTTCTAGAAAAGGAGAAACAGCAGCCACCACAGACAGTAAGTCATACAATAGATATCTGGACTTGCCCAATAATTGGCCACTGTTAAATCAGTCTCAATACAACACAAATCTGAATATTTAATAAAACTCAGCAAATCTAAGGAGATTTTTAAAATGCTATTCCACAGATATCATTTTCAACAGCTTAAAAATAATTGTCCACAAATGGTTCTACGGTTATTTTCTCATGTAAAAGGACAATTGCACTTCCTACATTTTTGTCATGCTTTACTAAACCAGGCAATCAACTCTTCAAGATCCATCCTCTGGCTGGACAGAAACATTGAATGCAGTAAGCAAGTACAGAGTTGTTTCATTAACAGGATGTCCGGAATATCTTTCCAATGCAGCGCTCCCTTAATGCTTGCAGACTCTGCCAAGAGAATCTCTCTGCAGGGAACAAAAGGCCATGTGCCATGCTCATCATACCATCATTGTGCAAGTTACATAATTTGTGCCATGATATGGTGCACATGACATCACTCTGGTGTCCTAGTGGCTTCTAACAAAGGCCTATTATTTTTAAACTAAATGCAGAAAAACTGAACTTCAAGGATCTACGTGCTGACAATACTTCTCAAAATGCAACTTTTGTTTATTCAGCCCCTAAACTGTGTTTCCATAGATAGAAATGTTCTAATGAATATCTGTCATTGAACTATTTTATTCTAAATGGCAGTGGAACAATTAGGAAATTAGATCTGTCTTGATTTCAAATTTCATAAAAATGGTTCCATCAGAAATTCACACTTTATCAGAATATTTTCTTATTATTATGTGATGCTACCCACACTGGATAATTTCCTAATATAGTGTAAACTGTGCTTAACGCTTACAAGAAAAGCATTATGAAAAGGCAGATGCAGATGTTACAGGCCAAGAAGTGCATTGCTCCACTGTGTGGAGAGTTCGCATAGCAGTGCCAGCCACCCAAAACACCTATTAACAGGTGCCACTGATTTTTCCCTAGCATTGTAGATGCCTTTCCTGTTAAAACTTCTGAGAGATTTATGGTAAGCTGAACGGGTACCCTTGATCATGTGCTCTGCCTAGATGACAGCCACCAGAGAGGGGGACTTCCTGTAGAAACCCAGAGAGAAGGAGATGAGCACAGAAAGGTCATGGAGAAATGCCAGCATCTCCATCACTGCTAGAAACTCAATCTCAAAACTCTGAATGCAGAAGTAGGCCCTGGCTGTTAAGACCACCCTGTTTCAATGGGGGTCTGTGGGTGGACAGTGGATGATGGGCCTGGGTGCCTTTTGGTTAGTTGGTAAACTACTTTGACTTGCTTAAAGTTAGGTGATATTTGTGTAAATAAAAAATACATAGAAGGAGAAAGTGGAAGATGAGAACAGAAATATCATAAGCTATTCCTTAAGTGGGGTACAAGGTTGGATGAAGTTCTGCTAAATTCAGTAGCAATGAAATCTGTCTTTTTCTGAACCCTGGCCAGTCTCAAATGCCTCGCAATCTCTTAACTGGAGATGCCAACAACCAACATCTTCAGTGTTGGAAATTCAACTATGAAAGTTCTTCACCTCCCCACTCCAAGTGGATTTTTGCGTCTAGCCTTAAAATTGCAGGGCAGTTTGCTTTCAGTCTCAAACTCCTTGCTCACTAACTCACATTAGTGAAAATATAGCTCCTGGATCAGTAGATTTTTATTCTGCTGTTACGTCTTTTTCACACTGACTTGTCCCATAGGCATGTTTTAAAAAGCATTATCTGCTTTAATTTATTCTCTTAAAGGTTTGAGAGGCAAAAGGCATATTTTTTGAGTTTCCAACAGAGTGCAGCATTCAAAATGATTTTCTGGGAAAGCTTGTCTAGACCCAGCCTCTCTTAGATTCTTTGACCCAAGGCAGATAGTACATATGGCCTTTCAGTCTGAATTTACTGTCTCTGTTCAACAGTTATTTCTACTTGAACTTATAGAAAAGACCCGTTGGAGATGGTCTAAGGCAGTGTTTCTCAATCATGGCAACTTGAAGATGTGTGGACTTCAACTCCCAGAATTCCCCAGCTAGCATGGCTGGCTGAGGAATTCTGGGAGTTGAAGTCCACACATCTTCAAGTTGCCAAGGTTGAGAAAGACTGGTCTAAGGTTTTTCTGGGGAAATGCGGCATCAGTGGAAATTGTTCCCTCTCTAGTCCAGCCTTCAGCTTTCTATTTCTACCACAAGAGAGAGAGTAATCCTTCCATTGATGGAAAGATAACTCTGGATCCAACCCAATGTGCATAACCCAAGGATGTAAATAAAGGAGCACATGTAAATAGGACTTCGTTTACCTATCTGAGGAAGTTTTATAAAAGAATGTATTAAAATCTAAGTCTACCCTTCCCCAGTTTGCCAGCCTCCACGAGGCTTGAGCCTGAAGCTCCCAATCCTAGAAGTTGTTCTCACGCATCTCAAGGATGACAGGTTGGACAGAACCGATTTATTCCAATGTCCACTTGATTGCAATGGTCAGTCAGATGCTCTACCTATTTCCCAAAGAGATATCTGAGACCTATACATTTTATTTTCCCTCCCAATATTTGTTTTCAGAATTTTTCCTTGGTAAGCTTATTCTAGCACTTGTCATGTGCTGGGCATCCTTGTCTGAATGGCAAACTATTCCCCCCCCCCCCCCCGTGGCATTCTTCATGCAAAAGAAAAATGTGTTGTGAAGGCAGAGTGAAGGCATTACTAGTGAAATTTTCTCTTCCAGGGAACTTAATGTATAGTTTTATATGCACTATGCCCATGAGACATTTTTATAAGACACACAAATCAGCGTGGCACTCTAAGGAAGCAAGTGGATTCCTTGTACCATATTTAAGTATGATAGATACTTAAGTAGGTAAAGCAGAAATAGAGCCGGTAGTAGTTGGGCTCTCTCTATGCATCTCCCCCCACTTTTTTGTTTTTTAACGTGGATTGTCTTCTCTGTATGAAATCCAGCAACTCTAATCCTCTGAGAACTTTGTGGGTGGGGCAGAGGCTTTGAGTCAGCGTTGGCTCCTGGCGACTGCCTGGACCAGCCCTGCAGTTTTCTTGGCAATATTTTTGGAAGGGGTTTGCTCTTGGCTTCTCCTTCCTAGGGCTGAGGGAGAGGGACCGGCCCAGGGTCACCTGGTCTTCCAGTTTCTAGCCTGGCGCCTAAACCACTACACCAGACTGGTTCTCCTGAGAACATTACAGAATGCTAATTGGACAGAAAACAGAGAAATTCCAAACAGGGCAAGAACCGCTGCCTCTCCTACTGGAAATGACAAAGACACCTACAGGCTTTGTCATGTTGCCCATGGAAGAGATTTGTTTTGTCATACTGGTCTTAAATTTGGCAGGAAAGGTACCTTAAAATACCCGTACAAGTGCTATGTGAGTTGGATTGTAAACATCAAAGTTACGCACATCAGAATGTTTATTATTACTTTTTTTTTTTTTAGATTTATGCCTTCTCTCTTCTCCAGAAGCACAAAGTTCCTTCCTCCATTTTTTTCCTTTAACAGCAACTCTGTGAATAGACTGGGTTAAGAGAGAGTGACTAGCCTCAAGCCACTGTAAGTTTCCCCAGCTAAAGGTCGACTTGAACCTGGGTCTCCCAGATGACTATCCAGGACCATCACCATAACACCACGGCGGCTGGGTCATCTCCTGAAAACAACAATAATGTAAGGAGGAAGAGCAGACACATTCCTCTTGTTACAAAAGCAAATAGAATGCAAATAACTAATGAAATAATGGAGCCCAGTGAAAACAAATGGGATGGATGGCTGGATGGGACTCTTGTGGCCCGCCTGTCCATGCTTGCTGTCCACGTCTGTCCATTGCCTGGACTCAGGGAAAGGAGATCTGGAACTGGCAGCGCAAGAGAAGGGTTCTGCCCTCCTAGGCAAGCAATAGGAAGGTGGCTTCCAGCTGTTCCTTCCACCTGTTTTCACATAGTTCAACAACTTCTTAAACTGAGCCAATAAACATGGCAGGAATTGACAGGGAACAGCAACTTTAAGATTTCAACAGGAAACACCTTCCTTCCCACTGAGGACTATTCTACGTACAAACATGGATGGCCTTCCCTCTGTTACCGAAAATCACTTCTCTGTTTCAACTATTAATCTTTTCTTCCACCAGCACAGAAAACAGAAAACTTCAGTTATCACAATTTACATTTTAATAGCTTTAAAGTGTCAGTGATCTCAGTTTAAATGAAAACTGTCAGTACATACATAAATATCCTGGAATATGCTTTCTTTGCATAATTGTAAACATCATTATACAAAGCAGAATATTTTTTGATCCAACTTTTAATTTATTGTTGATTATATTAACTCTCAGATATTTTGCTGTATATTTAGAAAACTCTGTGGGGATTTTTGCTCCCGAATCCCTACCCCATGGTAATTATTTCTTTAAGGTGCTACAAGACCCTTTCCTGTTTGTTTTCACAGTAAAGATGGCAATGTTCTACTTATATTATATCAAGCATTCACCATTCCAACAAAGATTTTTATTTAGAGCCTGTTTTAACATCTTACTCTCAGCAAGGTAAGTTACGGGGAGTTTATGGGGAATTTAACAAAGTCCCTATAGCCTGAAAGACCTACCCCTGTGACGCTGGCACTTCTAAAGCCATCCTTCACATGCCGTTATGTTGCTCCTTTCACCATGACAGTCAAAAAACCCTGATTTCCCCTTTGTGGTTGCACGTCCTAGGTTGGTCTGACAAATTGTAGTAATTTCCTTTGATCAAATAATTAATCCTTTATTAGGCATAATCTTGCGAAGTTTGGCACAGTGCTGTCAATATCCACAAACAATTGACCTTTGGTTCCACTGAGTAAAAGTATTCATATGGGTCTCTTTAGGCATGCCTATTTATTTGGAGAATCTGTATGGTCACCCATCTCAAATGCATAATCTGGGCAGCAATTCACAAATATAGGTATAATAGAATCTCAAAACACAAATACAAGCTGGGTTAAAAATAGCCATAACACAATAGCCAGGCACCATAATGAACTCGCAACACGATTACACTTATGCTAGGCTCAAGTAACACCTTGGTCCTCTGGTCTTTGCAGCCTTCACAGCCTTCCAGAAGAACAGAAGGGAGACCATTCCCCACGGTGGGTGCTGAATCACTGCCATTATGTTACTTTGTCTCTGTTTGTTTCTGATCTTTGATTGAAATAAATTGGATCGACCGATGCAGACTGGTGCAGTAGAGAAAGAATCCCATTGCCTCACTAATCGCCACCCTGGTTAGGTTCTTCAGTATTTACCATGAGCTGGACCTATATCCCATCTTTTAAAAAAAAAATTAGGATTTCCAGGATGCAAGATCTACTTTTTGAGTTGAACATCTCTAGGTGCATCTACAGAATCCAAAGTAATGGAGCGCCCTAAGCCCAGCTGTTGCAAAAAGAAAGGGAGGCAAACTCCAAATACTCATTGCTTGGGGATCCCATTTGTATAATGAAACACTGTATGGGCATATGTCATTAAAACATTCTCAAACTTTTATCCAAGTGTTTCACTGCAGCAAGAGGCCCTCTGTGGCTGACAAAAATCTCTCAGTGACCTCCTTCGTCATACTGACATACTAGTTTTGCAATTTGACCCTCGGAGGATGAAGGCCAGAACGGCACAGAAGGGGGTAGGAGAGGGTCCCCTGAGGGTTTTCAGGAATGATGAAAAACCTTAGCCTGTGTGGGTGGAAAGAATGGGCCATATTGTAGGGAAGCCTAGAGGTTGGTCAAAGGGAAGGTCAGTCCTATGAAAAGTCACATTGTGTAATGACAGCTTTACAGAATTAATCCTTACACTTTCAGATGGGACTGACCTCCAATCAATGGAGCAGATGCCATTAACTGCCTGATGTCATTGGCAGCTATCGCCATAAGCAGACCTAGGAATCCCGTCCAGCTGCCCTGAAAAAGTGTCGAGGCTGCATGTTGGGCACCGGGATGACCTACGAGCTGAAAACTCTGGGGTTCTTGCTAAGTGACTTTAAAGCCATGATCTTCTTGGCCTTTCATCTGTAGGTCTGAGCCAGCTATGAGCGTTTTAATGAAGATGGTTTTGGGAAGAGAGATGAGAGGTTTCCTGACATGCTCCCAAGGTGGGCCTGTGTTGTTGGTACTAGTTCCTAGAGTTCCTTGTTAGTAGGCCTGACACAACTGCACAGCCACTCAGATTTCACTTGGTGGTGACATCACTGAGGGGAAACAATCCCCATTCAGAGTGAAGGCTTCTTGAACAGACTTGACCCTTCCTCCGAAATGGCCTCATTCAACTCCAGGGAAGGTGCCAGAGACCAAGGGTCACTGACAATAGGATTAGGTCACTGTTACAAAGCAGGGAAGTTGAAGAGTCAAGGAAATTGTTTATTTGTAATTATTTTAATGCCATTCTTAATGGTGGACTGCTCTGAAGGCAACAGATATAGCAGAATAACTTCTAATAAAAATAGAAGGGGAAAAAAATCAATAGAAGCAATGAATGCCAGCAACTGCAATTAAAGCTGTTAAGTGCAAAAATTCATGGAAAAATAATGAAAGCCACTGAATCTCCAGAGCTATGAAATGGTCTTGATCCAGCTTCCTGTCACCTGAGCCAAAGGCGTCATCCAAGGCCCTTTCCAGGGCGCCCTCCCCCAGAAGCTTTCAACTCCCTCTACAAACTTTGGGTGGGCTCACTGAAGCAGAAAAGGGATGTTATTAACTGCATGGGGAGTGATCACTCATTGTAGGGTTTCTCCTGCCCCTGCCCCACCAGGTGTAGACCTTAACCAGAAGTTGCCATCTGGGACTGCAACAAGACTCATGCTAGACCATTCCTGCTGTGGGAAGAGCAGGTAAGAAGTCGGAAAGGCTAAGCAGCAATTGCCCCTCAGTTCTGCTTAACTGACCACCATCTGCAGCTAGGAAGAGCTCGGGGCTTCTAAATCACAATGACATAAATATTCATCAACACTGTAATTGTCCTTACTATAATTCCTCCTTCTCTGCAGGTTCCAGGACATAATTGCTGAAGACTGTACGCAGGATGAATTTGTCTTTGAAGCTTATATCGAGTTTGTACAACCTAACTTGAAAAAAGTATCACCTTGGCTTTGATGTTGGAAAATGGTGTGCTCACAACACATCTATGGTCATGTGAAAAAGAAAGTGCACCCTCTTTGAGTTCTATGGTTTAACGTATCAGAACATAATACACTGGCTTTCTTTTTGTAAAATAAATGATGACATGGTGTAACATGTCATGCGTTGTTGTTCATCTGAGGCTGTATTTACCTACTTTTGAGAACTGCTAAGGACCAGATGACTTTTATTATGTCCTGATACGTAAAACCAGAGAACTCAAAGAGGGTGCACTTCCTTTTTCACACGACTGTATAAACGCATTCTAAGTACTATTTCGATTACAGCTTTTCTGATTTCATGACTGCAGAGGAAATAAAGGCGCGGTTCTGAAAATGCACCTCTAACGTTTGAATCTGCTTTATTTTCACTCTACAAACAAATCGCTGTATTAAACGATGCCAAGAATACTCAGTGGTAAAGTAAGGGGAAGAATTATCATAATGTAAACAAAGGATAAAAAGAACATTTGTCCCCACTCCACTCGTACTGCCTAATGTCTCTTAACATGAACGATATTGGAGCATCTCAGCCATTCTCCAATCTGATTAGGCTTCTGAAGCATGAAGGGATCAGATACCAAATGTCTGTCTGAAGTCATAAAGAACTAAGAGCAGTTTTAATTGATATGACAGGCAGTCTTGGCATCACCATCTTCCAGTGTTGGCAGCAGGATATATGGACTGCTTTTCCCTTGCTTCCCTGGCAGAATTCTTTAGAGTGAAAATGCTAATTCAATTGCATCTTACCAAAAAAAGCAGTGGAAACAGCCCATGCTTCATCTCCTCCACCAAAAATAGTTCATCGCTCTACACATCTTTGGTTATCACAGCCACAGTCTGGATACATATCCATGTACCAAAACAGTGTGAGAGGAGACAAGGGAGTATGAGGTCAAGTCCTTGCTCGGCTGTGGAGCAGTTGCTGCTGGTCTCCATCTAGTTTGCCATGAAGATTAAATACGACCACCTTACAGAAAGGAAGAACATACAGACAGGCCACCAGCAAGTGCCTGAACTGCTTTTCCAATTTATCTTAACATAACCATCTGGATAACTACAATAATCAAGCTAGGGAGGGAAAAGGTTTGTGTCTTTTCAGTACAAGGTGACAAAAAATAAGAAGAAATATTTTTATTGTATGTCGGCCAGAGTCACGTTCATGAGATGGACAGCTATATAAATATGACAGATGAGGATGGATGGATGGATGGATGGATGGATGGATGGATGGATGGATGGATAGATAGATAGATAGATAGAGCTTAGAAATGTGTTTTCCAGAAGAAAAAAGTGTACTTAGAAATCTATAACTGAAGCCGAGAAAGACTTTCCCCAAAAATCCCTGAGAAAGAAATGATCAGTTGGGTTGAACAATAAAAATACACTATGAATAAAGAGAACCGAAAATTAGCCACATGATTTAGTAAGCAAGACATAACTGAAAATGTAAGTAGGCACAGATTTAATGAAGTGACAGGGTGACCCATATTGGAAATGAGATAACTGTGAACAAGCAGAAAGAAAATGAGGCACCAGGTAAGAACAGAGGATCCAACAACTTTCTGATAATCAACAAGGAAGGAAAATGGGTCAGTGTCTGATAATTAAGAATGGGTACACATCCAGGAAGTTAAATATTAAAATGCCCAGCAGAGAAGGAGGGAGTAAGGCAACCAGCTCCTTGGATTAAAAGGCTGAAAGAAGACTTAACTCAGTACATAGTTGCAGTGGAAGATGAGAATACGATGCAGATTTTTATATAATTAAGCAAATAATTAAGAGATACGGAAGAAGAAAAGGAGGAGGAAGAGGAGGAGGTTGATGTTCTTATGAGTATAATGGTTTAGAGATAGAGGAAGGGAGGAGAAGGAGAAGGAGGAGGAAAACAGAAGTGAAGGAAAACCAGAGCTGGGGAAACAGCCCCAGCCCAGGCGGACGAGCGCAGAGCCCCATGAAGCCAGGGAGACATCAGGGCAGAATGAGGCTAAGAGAGGGATTAGTTCTGCTTTAAAGGACCTGATTGATTGACTCATCGTCATCATCATCATCAAAAGAAATGATTAAAGAAGGGAACACGGAGGGTGAGGAGAGAAGAAAACAGGAAAACTCAAGCAAAGGAAAAGGAATAGTTGAGAGATCCAGCAGAAAACAGAAGCAGGCCACAAATGAAATCAAGATTAACAATTTCTTAATTACTCCAGATCAAACTTTCCAGTGATTTTTGAGTTTTGATGGTTCTAATTCTGCTTCTTATTTCTTTGCTTTCTGCCTGAATTATCCCAACCGAGGCTTCAATCACGCTGTCATGGCCACAATCTTCCCTTCTTTGACCCCCTTCTGCAGACACCCCTGGCTCTTGTAATAAAAGGAAGAGGACTGTGATGCTCTTAACAATAGGACTTACTTCTGAACAGATGCAGACGGGACACCCTGCAACTGCCTTATACAAAATTCCCTATCTGCCAACGTGTCAAGTTGAGAAATTGGGAAAGGGTTAATATTTATGGTAATATGCCATAAATAATTTAGCTTTGCTGACCCCCATTTTATCTCTAAGCCTAAAGCAGAGCGTGCAACATATTGATTGAAGACCACCAGGCTTTGCTCTGATTTGTTTGCAGGGTTGAGAAAGGGTGAGGGCTGAAATATGTATTTTGTCCTTAAAATACCCTCAAATGCAAAAAAGAAGATTTAGTCCTGCCAGGCTCAAGAGGTTGTAAAAGGGTGCATCACCCTCTTTTTGCATCCTGACCTTAAAGGGAAAGGTCCGTCAGAACAGACCGTGAATAACTGCAGCCGAAGTACTGGCTGCTCCCGTGGGAGGGATCTTCTTCTAAGCCCAAACCAAAACATACATTCAAACAATGAGAGAGACCAAAAGGTTCATTCCACACAAACGGGAAGCTGCAGTGAGAATCCTGGCAAGGCCATCCTGGGTTCAGCGGGCTGTTGGTCCCTGGTTGCGTGATTCGAGACCTTTTGACTTTCTGTTACTAGTCCTGTGGCTCCACAGTCCATACATGTCCCTTTCCATCGTGGAACAGGCATGTTTCATTAAACAATAATAATAATAATACACTCCGGCAGAGCTCAGATCCTGGCATCTACAAGGACATGTCCACATAGGGTTTTTTGGCAATAACATGGAAGCGGTTTGCTATTACCCAGACCTTCCTAGCTTTCAAGGACAAAGTCAATCAGAAGCTGCCATCAGTTGTGATACTTTCCCAAAAGGTTTAGGTATCTCCTTCAACTAAAAAGCCCAAGCTCTCTCAAGGACATGAAGAATTTAAAGGAGTTCCATGGTGTTTTTGCTCAGGCATAGTGCAACAGCAAGGTTTTGAAAAATAAAACTCTATTTTATACCGGAAAACCTGTGAGCTGGAGCAATAAAGAATGTTTAAAAATTATATCTTGCTAGCCAAGGTTTTAGGGTTAGCTTTCCTATTTTGACTGAAGCGGTCCCATTTCATGCTACAGTGGGAGAGGCCTTTGCGGGGCCCACCGCTTTTTAGATCTCCTGGGCAGCGTGTCAGACGGGGGATGGAGCGTAGCAAGTTCCTGACTACTTCGTTTTCCGTATGAAAGGATCTTAAAAATATAGCCCTTGTTTGTTTCCTTAACTCATAGGCAATATGACCTTTTTATAGATAATTCGGGAAAGTTGAGCCCTCCAGAAGTTACGCTGTATTTCCTGTTCTCATTGTCTTGGCTCTCATATGAGGCTTCATCTGGCACCTCTCTCTTTGTATATCAGCAACCTGAGCACCTGGGACTTTAATTAATTAAATAAATGATCAGTCAATCCATGCCTGGCAGCAACAAGCCCAACTTTATTCCCTCAGAAGTAGGGCAATCAGCTTTTAAGGATTTCTGTCTTCTGAAAGAATGGCTGCTGTAAAAAAAAACAGGAAAAAAACTTCGCTTCTCCCAGTGCCCGTTGCTTTCAAGCAGCATGTGTGAAAGTGGAAAGAGAAACCTTATTTCATTGATTTCCATTGCCTGACTGCTTATTATTGCCTCAATTATTTGAAATGGAATCGTTTTTCGACCGCACACGCGTGCTGTAGTGTGGAACGCTGTTGCTGTTGTTCTAATATTCATTTTACAAATCGTGCTTTTTGTTGTTGCTGCTGCTCATTTTAATCCCCCTAGGCTGCCCAGTCCCTTTGGCGAGAAGGGTGGCTGTGTAAACTGTTTAAATAAAGAAAGCAAAGTACGATCCAAATCCACGCACCTGGTCTCCCAGCAAGAGAGTAATTATAACCAACCTTACCTCTCCCAGCCCTTCTGCATCTAATGGAACCTTGGCAGCAAAATTAACCAACCCATTTGAGATCTTGTGTACAAGGGAAATTAAACCTTGTTTCCTGTTCGCAGAGTCTGCATAAACTGGACAACACAGAGAATGAATAAGGCATGAATAAAGCTTCTTCTTCAAGACTCCTTTAACAACGAGAGATTGTTTACAAATTTATTGCCTGATTTAATACTTATTATGCATTTCACACAAAGAGCTCTGGTTGCTGAATGATGACAGAAGATGTTCTAGGTCTCAGAAAGCCTTTCTGTAAGAAAACTTTTTTGGACCATCCCTGTCCTCCCAGCTCCTGCTGACCACAACTATCATTGACACAACGATTTCCATACAGCTCTTTAGTCTTTTAAAGGCTTGCAGCTCTTCCTGTTTAGCAGAACCCTCCGAGATAAGCATGAGACTGAACAGAAGATTTGTGATCCATTTTCCCACTTCCATCTGAACAACACCTCTGCAGCTGAAAAGGGCAGCCAAATGCTGAAACAGTCTTCAGGCTAGAATCCGTGGAGGCCACAAAGGCCCAGAATATGAAGAAAAATGTTCACCTCCATCTCTATGGAGCAAGATGGGGCAGTTATTCCCAGCAGCCAGGACTCTGGGTAGTAGGATCATAGACAAAAAGATACAATTTTCTTTCTTTGTTTAAAACATTTATATACTGCTTCCCATTAAATATTTCAGAGTGGTTTGCAATAAAATTCAAAGCGATTAAACAGTAATTCAGAACAGTTGGCATCAAACCTACATTTAAATATTTTATATAATATGCAAGATAAAATGAACACGGATAAACAATAAAACAGAGTATTAAAACAGCAGGAATATCACGGTGGGCAGCAAATCATTTAATGTAATAATAACCCCCCTGGGAGAATGAACATGTCTTTGCCTACAGCAGAAAGGCAGTAAGGATGGGGCCTGCATCCTGCCGTGGGGAGTCCACATCTATCGGGGGGTAACCAGTGACAAGCCTTGCATCTTCTGAGTAGCCGCTCGCTGAGTTTCAGCATGGGGGAGCCCCCAGAGAAGACCCTCAAGACGATCAGTGAAGAACATGACAAACGATGTCCTATCACCCTCGCCACAACATTTCATCTTCGCTAACATTTCCAAACTGTCTTCAAGGATAGCTCCAAGTATAATGCATTAGAGTAATCTAAACAGGAAGTGCCCATGTTATGATTACCAGAGCAAAATTCTCTCCGTCCAAGCGCAGACATAGTTGGTGCGCCAACCGAAGCTGGTAAAAGATGCTCCACGCCGCAGACACGATTTGTGCCCCCTGGGTCAGAGATGGATCTAGAAGCACCCTAGACTTATTTATTGTATTATATAAATTGATATGGCCACCCAACTGCCAGATCTCACAGGGATCAACAGAAAGAAAGACTCCTGGGCTGACTTAGGGGGGTGGTTCTCCTTCTTCCTCGAGATCAGAAATTTCCACAGACTGAATGGCTCAAACTGTGGATCCTTTTACCCTCAGAATGTTTACTCAACACATTACCTTGAGCTACCAAGAGTGTATGTGATCCAGAATGGCCTTGAAACCTTCTAAAAAGCTCTACTGCATAACACAGAGAGGATACAAGGGGAGAGGAGAAAAACAGCTTTACGTCCAGCACAATCACAGAATAGGCTTTATAATGAGTTCTTTTTAGTATTCAGTCAGACTTAAAACCAGTTTTCCTCTCCTTATGTTCCAGCTGTCTTCCCCATACAATCCAGAAATTGTCCTAGGCAGTTCCTTTGAAATAGTTAGAAGTGTCTACTCAGTTCAAAGAAACTAATGCAAGGTAATTTCCCAGGAGATTGCACTCTACATTCATCTTTCCCTTTCCCTTGGATTTATTATTCCTAGAAAGCTCTATATGTATCGGACACTGCAGGCCTTCACCCCTTCCTTTTCTCTCCACATCCTGCAGCGCTAACCACACACGGATCCTTCTTTTCACCCCTTCCCTTTAAAAAAATGTATTATATCAAGCAACTGAACAAAGTGCATTCTTACATCTGTATTAATTACCCATTTGTCAGAAAAATAAAAACCAGTTCAAAGTTGAAGACAACACCTATAAGTAATTCATGTGATACAAACCAGGTGCAGATTTTTCTCTTCAGGGATGAGTTCGGTTGGCCATCCCACATTACAGACACCCCGCCCACCCCCAATTCCTGATGTCTGGATAAAGACTACATACTGCCAATATAGCCAAGAAAAACATACCTAGTCTTGACACTCAGGATTAGTCTAATTTCAGCTCCAAATGTGGTAACAGTAAGACCAGCTCCAAGCCCATGCGTTAATATTCCAGCTTCTAAACTGTATCTCCAACAATATGGCAGTTGCAACTAACTCTTATTTTAAAGTTCTTTGAGATGACTCAATATATAAGAAAAATGTCTTGTTGCATTTACTTCCTTTTAAGATTTAGAAAAATAAACTAATTCCACATTTAAGTGATTTCCCTTGTTATTCCAAAGGTTGCATAAGTAATTAGTACTGACTCATCAATTCCTTCAACTTCTTATGCAAATGAGTTACCGCTCAGGAATCACAACGGAGCCTCTAAAACTGCTCACCAATTTGGAATTTCAGGACTAGTAACAGCATCCAGACTGAGCAGCCCAAATAACAAACACTCGTGTTCAGCTGCCAAGAAGCACTCCGAAATCAAACACAGATTTTAGTTCAGCGAAAGTTTTTAAAAAACTGTTTAAGGAGAAGTGACTTGGCCAATATATTCTGCAAGGCCCAGTTTATACCCAAAATAGATTTACTGGCTATTTTTAAACTCAAATTATTCCATAATATGAGCTATTCATAGATAAATTGGGAAAAAAAAAAAAAACATCACACCAGCATTTTCCAATCTCTCATCCTGAATTAAATGCCAACATTAGAACTAATCTTCAAAAAACAAGGATCCAATCATTACCAGGATTTTAATGAAGTAATAGTATAGAAGGAAGGAAGTTCTTGAAAATCCTCATTCCAATCAGTGACTGAAATGAAAATAAATTCCCAATTACAATCCACAAAGTATGGGAAACTTTTCCAAAAGGTGATTGCAATTAAGGCAGTAAACATCTCAGAGGATATATCTACTGGATAAAGGTACTTAATAGAATATAAATTCAAATGAAAACAGGAAGATCCTTTAATGTATAAATAAATCTTGAAGCAAAACGCATCTTAACGAAATAAAGAACATAAAAAAGTATATACCATATCCATCTAAGTACACAAATTGTACAAGTAAAGTACAGAATAGAACCATCCCAGATCAAAGAAGCCAGCTGAGGACAAAAGGGGGGGGGGAGGGAGGGGGAGGAACTTATTTCTGTATGTTCATTACCCAAACTTGTTGCAAACTTTTCCTGACATACCCCAAGATCTAATCAGCAAACAACAGACTAAACCACCTCCAAAAGAAAGAAAAGAAAAAGGTGAAAAAGAAATGAATCTATTTCTTTTTACCCAATTAATAGCTTGCAACATTTTTCTTGTTGCTCCAACAACAGCTAATGTCACGTCTTGCTCTCCAAGATTTTATAGTCCGAACAAAACCAGACTTTTTGCTCTCCATGTTGATGTCTGCACAACTGGAGCGACTTTCCATCAGTCCCACCACTTAGAGACACTGCTGGGCCAGGGGTAAAGAATTGCAGTATGCCTGCATCCCTTTCGCAGCCTCAGACCCCTCTAGAGTAGTGGGGCCAAAACTACTGTCCTTTGAAGAGCTAGGAGAGAATCATGGGATTAAACATGTGCCTTCAGTCTCACAGGAGGAAAAGGTATCTGCTCCACCCTTTAAAAACCTCCCAATTTTGCCTGGAAAGGGTCCTCGTCCTACTCCTTTTTGAGCACAGACTCCAACATGCTGTGCAAACCTTGGTGTGGCCTTCACCCGACAGAAGTTACTGCTCCTGATATAGGCTGAAAATAGATCTTCAGAAGATTTCAATGGATATTTTAAGAATTGTATTTCTATTAGAGACATGCAGAACTGGAACAGTTCCTTTGCTCTGTCAATCAACAAATGGGATTTCTGTATGGACTGAATGCTTTGTTCATCAGCCTAAGGCAGGCCATCAAGGTCCCACATCGATACACAGAGGCAGAGTGCACTGCCAAGGCAGGAAAGGCTGCGCTGCGTGCCCTTAATTTCTAGATATTAGGATCCAGCTCGGGGAATGCACCTTGTACATGGCCGTCAATGCTCCAACTCCTGAGAACGCTGTTCTCTGTTCTGATAACTTACCTGTGGGGGTCAAGTGAAAAAGAAAGTGAGGCCCAGAAGCCCGAAATCCTCCTCTATGCCACCGATTCCCCACCCCCACGAATTCTACTTGCTGTTTTCCTCTCCACATAAACACAAACCTCTGCCGACTTTCTGATTTCTGCTCAAGCCGTTTGTCATGATGTTAGCACCACCATGAAGAACACCCCAGAACCCTTGGAAATTACCTGTTACAGGTGCTGTTTCCACCGCACCTGTGTCTGCTGCAGAATTAGTGCTCCAGAAGGGAAGAAGCTGCTACAAGAAAGTCTGCCGAACCTTTTGCTCGCCTGGAGTCAGAGCCTCCTTGAAACCCCTCTTTGAGTAGCCAGGTAGAGAAAAAAAGATCCCTTTTTTTCGCTGTTTGGCAGTTCCAAGCTATTCATATTCACCCAGCCTGATCCACACCCTTGATAACTAAATGGCTGTGAATTATCTTTGTTCACTAAATTGCAGATATGAATCATCTTCATTCTACAGCACACACAAAATCACGACCCTGATGAGGCTAACATCTGATCTACAAGGGCTTCTTCCTAGGTATCTCAGACTCTTTTCTCTGGGTATGTCCTGATAAATCCCCGTTTTCATTGGTCAGGTGCTGGAGGGGTAGATTTCTGGACTTAATCAGAGGCTCAGCTGGAAAGGGACTCATAATGTTCAGGCCACAACAGCCAGCTTGAGGAGTATTATGTAACGTGATACTGAATCATCACAGAAATGTTCTCTTAGCCAAAGAGCAAACTATTATTTCTTTTGTATGCATGAACTGGGCAAGTGAGCTTAGAAGATGTCACTTTAAACTCCAGCTAATCCCCTCTGATTTTAACTTTGAGAGAACGGGATCTGAAAACAGTCAACTTGACTGACCGTAAGGGGTAAGGAATGCAAAGCTGCTTCCTGTAACTCAAGTTGGGAATATCTTCTATCTGGAGCCCTTACTGAAAGGCTCCTCAGGCCTGCCAACTGAGATGACCACTTTACTCATTTCTGTTGTTCCAGTTGCCCAGGAATCCAGTTCTTGCCAATAGGTCGATGCAACTGGGAGCTTCCCCAAGAGTCTTTCTAACGTTGTCCAGGTAAAACTCTAGCATTAGCACAGAGCTGGACCAAGGGGGGCTAAATTGTTTGCTTGCTTGCGAATTTAAAGCAAAGGTGGGAAGCTAATTAAAAGGAAGCCCAATTACTGTACTTAACTTACAAAAAGAGAAACCTGCATTCTGTGCTGCACATAGGAACATCAAAACCTCCCTGCTACAGGCTAGGTGCAGCCTGGTCCAACCTGTAAATGCAGCAAAGTCAAGCCCCATTTTTCACAGCAAGTCTCAAGTTCTTTAATTGATTCCAGAGTATTTTGAGGCCAAGCCACCCCATGACAGTGCAGGGGAAAATAAATATTACCTGATGATCAGGATCAAAGCTCTGTGAGGCTTTTCTCCCATAACACCAATACTGAAAGAAGGGAATGCGTGGCATTCATGATGCTGGGGTTCTTCTGTCCATGTCCCCCTGTGGTTGCTAGGCGATTCCCTTCCAGGGCATCATGATCTCTGAACAGTAACATATTTCTGTCAACGAAGCAGTTGTCCTCACCACTGAACCAAGAGCAGACGCTTACTGGCCTTCTCTTCTCCTGTCCCCCACCGCTTCTCTATTCCACTGATACAGCAGCAGAAACAGACCCAAAGCCATCATATTCCTGCTAAGGCATAACTTAGGCCAACTCAAGGAAGTATCCAGCTAGTTCCACTGTAATGACAAGCTAATGGTGAAACCCAACTCCAAACATACGTGGGTCTAAAGAGGCAACTCTCTTGGATTCCTCTGATTGCTTGCAAGAAGGGTTCTTTGCTAATAGCATGCTCTACTTTCACTTTTCATCCCTCCGAAACCAGAGGCTGGGGAGCGGAGTGAAAGGGCTTGCAGAATCAAGATTTAGAGCTACGTTTTACTCCCACAATTCCATCCTTGCACAAAAGGAGCAGGAGTCCCTGAAGAAGAAAGCCATGCTCCTGCCCCTTTAAGAGGACGGGATCTTCAGAGCTTCCATGCGGCACTATGCGCTGACCGCAACCCCTCCGTAGCCAGCCCCTCTAATGGTCTCACTGTACTATAAAGCTTCGCGGTGCTTTTACATTATGCTCAGCCCTGCACTTTGCAGAGGCAACGGGTGGGGAGGAAGTCGAGGAATGAGAAGTTACTAGCCAAGCAAAGCACAGAGGGAATTTGACAGCCACGTCCTTTAAGGAAGCACATGCATCAACGCTCATAGCCCATTCAGCTATGCACCCTTAGGGAATCTCACAAAGGCACATTAAAATGCATCAGAACCTCATTCCTGTCTTCCAGCTACCATCACTGGAACATTTTGAGAAAATTCACAGCCGTTTAATGACCAAGAAACCCAAGAAACCGAGCCCTGGGCCTCTCAGATGCTTAAAGGACCCTCTTAAAGGGCAAGCTGAAACAAAGCCTCTTCACTTAGGAGTGGGCTATCAGCCTCTCCAAGTCGTCCACAGCTTGGGCTGGGGGGGGGAGGGGAGAGCCATTGCCTTCACTGAAGGCGCAGCAGGATCCAGGGCAGGGGAGCGAAAGGCATCCTTTCCCCTAAGTAGCTCAACACCTCCCCACCGTGTGGGGGTGGGGGTGAAGGCAGCAGGACTCATCTTTTAATCTATCAAAAGAAAGTTGGCCAACACAGCTGAGTTGGAAATGATGCCCTCCCAAAAGAGAGCCGCCAGGTCGTAGCCAAATGGGACAGCATTTCATTGTGGTTGCTGCTGCGGCTATTCCAAACCTTCACAACTCTCAGTACTGTGTAAAGAAAGCCCTAACTTTGCAACCTATTAAATCCCCATAGACACCCCCCCTTTTTTTTTTTCCTTTGCTGAGATCTATGCAGATGCTATTTATCTAACCTGTAAAACTCCCATTTCTACACTGGTCTGCCTTGTACTTTCGAACCAGGTCATGTTTCAAGACAATGTAATGATCTGCCTGAGAAAACACACAACACCAGAGCTGTCACTGCACTTAACGCACCATCTAACTTTAAACAGCCCATTTGCCTTTCAAAGCCGCCTCCCTCACCCGAAGTTAGGGCTCAGGGACATTTCGCAGCCTTAATCATCCTCGGCCACGAAGTTCCCTGCATAGAAGCTCCCTGACGTTTCACGCCGCAGTAGGAGCAAAGTAAAACAAAGGGATCCACGGGAAGACTCTGCAAATACAAAGGAAGGTACCTTTTTCTTACGATCCTTGGATCTCTTCCTGTGCTTCCTCTTTTTCTCGTTTTCTTCTTCAGGGTTAAGTTCTAAATCTCTGTTTTTCTTGAGCTGCGACGCTGCGTGAGCCATAATGCATTAAGGACCCCCTTTACAACAATCCTCTCTGGGAATATTCGCCAATATCCTCAGGCCCCCGAGCCGAGCCCAGGGAAGGAGGCTCCGGCCGGAGCCAGGAGACATCCAGGATTCAAGGGGCTGGAGGGCTGGCGGGTCCCACCCGGTTCAGGCTCGCGGATCTCCTCCTGCACCTGGATCTCGACAAACGAGGGCAGCCATTCTGCGCCCTGGATGGAACCGAGCGAGGAGGGCGGCTGGGACCGAGGGCCGCGCTCAGGCTGCGTCCCTGGCACCGGCTGGAAGTGCCCAAGTCATGCCTCCGGGGGGGGGGGGTCCGCTGCGGCCGGTGGCTGTCCTCAGAGGGACGCAGGAGCAGCGCCCGCTCTCCCGCCTGCGCTGGTCTTCCGTAAGCCTCAGGTCTGCTTCAGAAATCCACCTCTCCAAAGCATCGTGACGCTTTATACACCCTCACCCAGGCTTGCACGCTGAGCTACTTAACCCAGAAGGAAATGGAGCAGCTCCTACTTTAGATCAACTGCTGATAGTGGCAATAAAGAAATAAATAAATAAATAAATAAATGTTCGGGGGGAGGGGGGAGAGAGAAATTTACCATGGAGACCCTAACTGCCTGGTGGAAAAAACAATGCCTGCATTGCTGGATCAACAGTGCGTCCTTTATGCCGAGTGTTCGGTCTTGCTGCAGGGGAGCAAGGAAACATTGTGGCCGTCCCCCTTTCCCAGCACATGCTTATTACAACACAGCTCCGGAGGAGGCAGGAGATGCCGTCATGCAGGGCATCAAAGAAGCATCCAATTCCTTGGAAATGTCCTGGCCATTTTCTCCTGCAGGATCCAATGGGGGGAGGGGGAGGGGGAGGGGGAGGGACCCTTCCCTTCCCTTCCCTTCCCCTCCCCAACATGGGAAACAGCCCCCTTTCCACCCAGCCCAGGGTGCAGATTTAGGTTTTTATGTCACCTTGCTATTTTTGCTATCCGAGTCCTCAGCAACTGCAGCTTTTGAATATTCATTATGGCAGGCAAACCAGGATTGGTATGAAAGGCCTGCAGGGGCATTTCTACCCACGGGGCTTGGAGCAAACCCATCCCTTCCCACGGCTCCCATCTTGACGCCTGTGTGTGTACGCAGACATGCAGTTACTGTTTCTGGGCAATGCCAGAGACAAGCAAACAAGGACCCGGCTGTCAAACGGAAGCCATAACCTTCGGAAGGGTTGCCGGGGGCGGGGGGGGGGGGGAGACGCTCTAGAAGCTGTGCTGGAATCCCAGCTCTGGGACAAAGGGCTCTGGGATTCCCCGGGCCCATTGGCGGGAGCCCGTGTGTGTGTGCACGCTTGCCACCCCCATCCGCATCAAGGCAGACGTCCCTCTTCCGGATTTCTGTTCCGATCAGTAGCAGGAGTGGAGGTCTGACCCACTTCTCAGCCTCCCTTCCCAGCGCAATGCAGGCAGTTTGGCCTCCTCTTCCCTGGGGTGTTGAGGAGGGTGTGAAAGGCTGGGGGACCAGCCCTTTGGTTGCAGAAGCCACTGGATTCCAGTCAGCCTTGCCAGTGACCTTCGGAGAGCCTCAGAATCCCACAGCAGCTTTGCACGAACTTCTTGTCTTTCTTCTTAAATGTATGACTTTCTAACCAAGTAGTCCTATGCTTCTTTTCTAACATCAGCACCCTCTGAGCAAGGAATAATAATAATAATAATAATAATAATAATAATAATAATAATAATGTAATTGAAACCTTTAACAGTGCTCCCATAAACTCATAACAAAAATGCAGAAGTAGTTTAAAAAAGAAAACAGCCAGGACAAGATTATCATCCGACAGAGGCGCAAAACGCATATGAACATCGTCAGACCACTCGTGCAACTGAACCTTCATTTATTGGAGGAACCCAGTTTGTTAGGATTAGGGTTTTCATGGGCTGTTTTTTATATAGTTCTGCAGGCTGTAGCCCAAAGAAAGGGCAAGAAAAGGGAGGACAGAATGGGGTACATTTTGGGAGGAAACGTAATCAAAGGGGTCCATGGTATATGCCACATCCAACTTCCAAGGACGTGTTTTGCTGCAATGGGAATTCAGTGGAAGATTTAAGGAGCCATCTGGTCTCCTGGCTTGTGACAACGAAACAAAGCCCCCATCTTGCTTCACATCCCTTTGCTTCGGAGCCCCCTCAGCCTTTTCTCGCAAACTGTGCGGTGTAAGAGAAGACTGAGAGGTGTCTTCTTCAGAGAGCATTGTGGGATAGAGCCAAGAGGAGCCTGTACTGAACTTGATTCATCAAGCTCCTCGCGTGCCACCTCCATGGCATCAGCTGCTTCAGCAAGGCAAACCGAATGCTGAAGACAGAGCAGGTCCATTTTCTGTCCTCTTAAGCAGAGGCTGAGACCTTGTGACCCTAGGATTAGATAAAACTCTTGACAAATTTCATGCATCCCTCAGCAATTTTCAAACCAATAATCTAGGATGGTGGCAAAAGCAATCTGTTCTCCTCCAGCAATCTTCTGTGCAAAGAGGAATGGAGAGTATCGTGCACATCAGAAAGAAAGAAAAGGGGTCCTTGGGAGAAGGGGGTCCTGGAAAAGAAAGATGGGTGGCCTCACCCATTTTTTACACTAATCTCACCCACTGCTTATTTGCCCCTGTCCGTGACTGGTATACAACCCTGTTCCCAATGCACTATTCCTGCACCCATGGGAGACTAAACTAAAGAAGGTCATCCTAACCCAGTTCTACAGAGCAGGATCAGGACTAACGCAAAGAAGTCCCAAGGAAACAGATTCACATCTGACAGCTGGTCCAAGTCAATGACTTTCAGTTCACCAATGCTTCTTCACAGGATTTGGACCAGGAGATTTAGGGACCTGTCACATCGCCAGTAGGGCCATGTTCTTAGGCAAAGGGAGACATCATCCAGCTGCCCTTCTCAGGAGGCAAACAGTCAGATGGCTTAGTTTACAGGTGTGCATCCATCACACCCATTTGCCTAGAGCCTCTGGGACAACCCTCCTTACAACCTGTGGAGGAAAGCACGATGGTACAATAAGAAGTGGGCCACTGCTGCCCTTTGGAGCAATTTCCCTCCAGTCCTTAAAAAAAGGCAAAACCCGAATGAAGCCACTAAGATTGCAAGACTGTTGTGCAAATATTACAAATGTACAGAAATCTATACACGTGGTCTGCCTCATGGAGATTGTGCCAGTAATTACATTAAACGTGAATAGATGCAATTAGTTAATAAATTACCTTTCAATTAATTCCCTTTCCAAAGAATTCCATCTTCCTGCAAGGCTTGTGAGAGCTGGAAATTCCTTTGCCCAATTCCAGACTTGTAACTCTGTCTCAGCCTTCTGAGGTAGGCCAGGTTGTGGAGCACACAACATAAGGACTACTGGAACTCTACTTCATTGTTATAGGATATTTAATAATCTTGAAAGCCTGCCAGGATATCCCTCTGCCCCCTTTTACCCAAACCGAATCAAGGCAGGGTGATTTTGATCCTCCTCCTCCTTGCCTACCTAAGGGTTCTTGTGTTTATCTCCAAACAGAGTCTCTGGGATTGTTATCATCTGCATTCGGTCTGCCCTGGCAGGGGAGCCAAACACCAAGTCCTCTGTGTGGGATCAGGTGCACATCCAACTTTGAAAACGGCTCAGATTTTCAGAGCAAATACTCACTCATTAAATCCAAAGAACAGAAGACTTGTGAAAAGGCTACCATTTTAATGAGTTCCACTTTGAGCGTATACGAACCAAAGCGACCGCTTATCTGGTCAACCCACACCAGTGAACGGCCAGCACACCAGACAGCGTCTTGTCCAAACAACAAACAGAAGGGGGATTTCTAGACTCTAGAAACTGAATGCAAAGATCTTTCCCAACTCTCCAGTGGCAGCATTTCAGCGATGCACGACAACTGTCCAAATTCTTCTTTCCCAAGGCTCACTGCCCACATTTGAATACCTGGTATCTAATCCAAGAGAATGAATGAATGTGCATAGAGCAAAAGATGCCCTGGCATTAGCCGTGTGGCTCCTGGCTCCTGTACAAGACAATCACATGGGAAGTTTTTCCCTCTCCCAGATGGGGGTTGTCCCGGGTTTCTCCTCTCTGGACCTTTCAGCTGAATTGAACCAGCCACAGCACAGCACACTCAGGAGGAACAGAAAGTCAGACAGAGGGCAAGAATTGAAAAGTGTTATGACACACACAAAAGCAAATCCAGTAAGGAGACTAATAGAGATAGCTCCTACAGGGACCACATCTCATTTCTAATCTAGCCCTTGTTGCTTCAGAAGTGGTTAACGAATTCATTCATTCATTCATTCATTCATTCATTCATTCATTCATTCATTCATTCATTCATTTTATATGGCCACCCATCTCAAACAAGTGACTCTGGGGGGTGAACAATCATAAAATCAATTAAAACCAAATTGCAATCACAGTACAAAAGGAAAATTAAATATATACAGCAGCCAAGGAAAGTTATAATCCATAGATGTTAGCGTAACCAGGAAATGGGGCTCTTCACAACTGGGGACCACAGGTTCGGGCGCATAACCAGCTCTTCAAGGCCTCATGAAAGGCCAACAGGGTCGGGGACATCCTGATCTCTAATCCTAATCCTAGTCGTAACATGCCCAACCTGCTGGATCAAACTGGATGGGTAGAAACAATTGGAAGGAGACGGTCCCTCAGGTAACCTGGTCCCAAGCCATGATGTTCCTGATTAAGTTTTGCAGGAAAATTTTACATTACTCAGATTTTGCAAAATAGTAAAGATAATTAAAGGTGGAAAAACAGCTCTGACCACAGGGTACTTGTTCCCAAAGGGCTATTTCATTCGCTACAGAGTGCATGACTCAATTGTGTATTTAACAGTTGTGTACCTAACAAGGAACTTCACTGAATAGTTTCTACATCTAATCTTAGTTAAATAACTTGCATGATACCAGTTTTTGTGAACTTGTATTTATTGCATTTAAAAATAAAATGTATTGAGTGGGCTTGAGATCCTGCAGGTTTTGAGAAAATAGCTACCTCTGTTGTTCAGAGCATCCATGTTTATTAGGAAAGGAGGAAAAACTAAAAGATATGACGACCAATAAAGACGTCTTGTATTGGGGTGATGTGTTGCGGTACTGCAGAAGGCTTTCTTCTGAAGTTGGCCATCCTGTAGCTTCAGGAAAAGCATTTATAATGGGTAAGTAACGAGTGGCATGTAACTGGCAGAAATATAAAGAAACAAAAAAGTATGCAGCTCTAAAAAGGCACAGATCAAAACAAACAGGACAAAAGTCAGTCTTCTCATCTATTTATTATATTTAAATTCCTGGTTACTATTTTCCTTTGAAGTTGCTTTTACATATTCAAAAGAGCTTACATGGTTTAGTGTTTTCAAGGGACGGTTAATGGCCTTGCTTTGTTTTAAATCTGCTCAGTCCACGATTCACAAAATCAGCAACAGCCTGATCAACCGCCTAATTTCCCGCTTTCTAAGGCCACAAAGGCAGGGCCTGGAAAGGCGGGTGTGTGCGTGTGTGTAAAAATCCACACAGAATTTCTGTTACAGAAATCTAAATGAAATGAACTAAGTCTGAACTGCAGCTTCAGCATCTGAGGTTTAGACGCATTAAGGCAGGATGGGTCTATCAAAGGCTGCTGAATACGACCAGTGAACTCGGAAACCAAATCTGGATCCTGGAGCGCTCTCGATCACATTTCTCATTGTCACTCGGCTTTGCTCTTTTCCAGATCTTTCTTCTGTTCTATAAGTCATGTTCTGAAGTCCCTGCACTCTATTTTAGGGAACTTTCTCTCCTTAAGGCCCTTTTTCATCAAGTAATTGCTCCACAAACAATAGCATTCGCGACTCGATCAACGAATCAGAATGACCAGTGATTGAAATCAGTCTATGAACAAAATCACTTCTGTTTATTATTTTGAATGCAGGGAAGTCCCTTCCAGGCTCTGCCTCTGAGCGGCTGGAGTGATCTGGTTGGCTCAGAATTTGCATGCCAGACAATACAGACATTTTCACTGAGCCAGCAAAGTCATTACGTTGTGTTCTTTGCATATAAAGACTCCGGTACAGAGACACATCCAGGGAGGGTGTTCTTATGGGACTAATCAAGAGACAGGCCGTTGCTGCTGCTGCTGCTGCTGCTGCTTCCTTCCCTTTTTAAACTTTCTGGTGTGGTCCTGCCCACCTACTAACTAGTCCCCATCCTGCTGAGTTCCGCGACAACCAGCCCAAGCCAGACAGGTGCTGCCACCAGCTGTGAGGCTGCTGTGACCTAGGAGACATTTTTGCCATCCCAGGGCCTTAGAGGATTGACATTTATTGAGGATAAAGGTATGTAAGCGACAAACAGAAAGCTGTATTCCTGAATAAGAGTCTTGTTATCATCGATAGGATCAGTAAATTAATCTGGTGAAAGCAAACGTATCCGGGTATGATGCTGAAGCAAGGAGCTGCAGCCAGAAAAATCCAAATCCATGGTAGCAACTTCCCCATCAGCGAGGATGGTGTTACTTTCAGACAACAGGCGCATACAACATATAGCTCAAGCAGATAGATGCGGCTGGTTGAATCATAGCCCATAAATCAGGCACTCTGCTTATCTCCGTCGTCTCCAAGTGCCGTCCTGCCTCAAGGCCATCTAATGTTGCTTTTGAGATAGTAGAAAGTCTGATGTGGCCTATTCCTAAAGTAATTATTGAGCAAAGTTCCCTAATACAGTGGTACCTCTACTTACGAACGCCCCTACTTATGAAATTTTCGAGATACGATCAACTCCGGCCCCAAAAATTTACCTCTACTTATGAACTCGCCTCGACTTATGAACCGGATCCGCAGCCATTTTCCACCCGTTCCACGTGGTCTGCGGCCGTTTTTCCGCCCTGCTGCGTGGTCCGCGGCCATTTTCCGCCCATTCCATGTGGTCTGTGGCCATTTTCCGCCCATTCCACGTGGTCTGTGGCCATTTTTCCCCCCTGCCGCATGGTCAGCAGCTGTTTTTCCGCCTCTGACGTGTGGTCCGCGGATGCCGGAACGGATTAACGGTAATTACATTGAACCTTATGGGAAAATTTACTTCGACTTGCGACCAACTCGACTTGCGATCAGAGTCATGGAACGGATTAAGTTCGTAAGTAGAGGTACCCCTGTATTAAACATTTCTGATAAAATAAAGCATTTTTTTTCTTGGTATCTGCTATTCACTGGATGCATACTGAGTCCATAGGGCTGAACCGTTAGCATCAGAAAAGGAAAAATCAAGCAGCTGAGGGAAACTGGCCAAGCTGAAACATAAGCTCGCGGAAATAAAACGTATTGACCATCTATTTTGCCAATATGTGGTTATCAACTTTGAGAGCAAGAGGGTGCCTTATTTAGGTAATCCACTGAAAATAGGATGCGTTTGTTCGTTTGTTTGCTGGGGCTTACAAGGTTATGCAACTCCAGTCCAGCAGGACTCTGAGTGGCTCGTATTCCCTACCTATAGTAACACTGATAACCGACACAATAAAATAACAACCGGCAGCAAGACGTAGTAGCAAAAGTGACTCAGAAAGAAAGTAAAGCCCCCGAGAACAAAAACATCCAAGCACAACCCAGCGCGAGGATTCCGGCTTATTCCAGCTTCCCTTCCCTTCCTGGCGTTGCGACCTCCCCCAAAGACGTGGGGCTGCAGCAGAGATGCTCACTCCACTCTGACGGCCATCCCTGTGGGAAAGGACCTGTCTCCTTTCTTAGCCAACAGCCCCAGAGATGAGCTGGGCCTGCGATGACCCAAACGCCCAGCTCGTAGTCCCCACCCATCTCAGTGGGACCTCAGTGGGGAAGGTGACCAGGGTGGTGGGCCGAGAAAGCAGACGATCTCATCCCCAGAGTGACTTTCCTCGAGAACCCAGTTGACCAGTGAAGCCCTTGCAGCCAATCGCCAGGCATTCTGATTTGACACAGAGGGGGCGAGGCATAACGGGGGGAAACACGTCTGGCTACTCTTGCTCCCAGGCCGCCTGCTCCCAAGATGGCAGCCTGCATCTAAAGCAACATTCGGTGCTGCGGAGAGGTACGTCCCGTTGCCTCATCTTAACATGGTGGAGGATTTCAGGGGAACGCAAAGAGCTCCCACCACCCTTGATTCCTTCAGCCCACATTCTTGACTAATCTCCATACACTTCCTTTAAGTTAGGCAAGCTTCTGCCGAGCACCTTCATGTATTTGTTTCTCTTCTCATAGCAAACACATACAATGAGGAGGAGGAGGAGGGGGGTGCTTAGCAGGTTAAAAAGAAGCCATTCGTCATTTGTGGTCATATTAAAAATGGAATGTGTCATTTTAGTTCCCAGGATCCATGGAGAAGAGTATAAGCAGTACTTGGTGATCTGAAATGTTTTAAAATATGAGCTGAAGTCACTGAAAAATATTTTCCCTAAAACCTCTCTTGCAAACGTTGATGCTAAATATCTCCCAGAGGTTTAGAACTTAACAAACCAGCCCTTTGAAGTTTAAACATAGCCCTACCTGCACAGGAGCAACAGTCTGTATGCAGTTCAAGTCTCGGCGGGGCAATGTTTTAGCAACTCTTTTCCCACCTGGAGATGCAACTACGCCTTTGCAAGCTTCTAACTGGCCAGGCCTGGAAACGGTGTCCCAGGGGAGCTGAAGGATAGGGCTGTGCAAAGGTCTGATACCTAGGCGTGTCGGCTACCCTCAGGGCACAGAAGCTGTGGCCTCGCCCAGACCGAGAGGAAGTTCATTCCGTGCCGTGGGGTAAAAGCCCCGGTCCACAATGGCAGAAGCAAACGTGCCTTTGGGAAAAGCGCCCATTTCAAATGGAGGGTTGGAGCCTCCTCGATGGATGCTGACTCAGGAGTCCTCTCCAGCGGAGAAAAATTCCTGACTCTGGCTCTTCAGCAGGGGGGCTTTGTCGCCTGGGAGAAACCCAGGGTCGGGCAGCAGCCGGAAAGCTGCTCTTCCGGTGGACCGATCTGTCAGCAAACATCATAGTTTGCTGGAGCACATCCCAGGCCAAATGCTTGCTCTGTGGCCACTGCAGGGAGCCAGCGCTCTTGTCCGGAGAATCTCACTTTCCTGCAATCAAAGTGAAGGGGAGCACGAAGGGAAGGTGGCTCTGGAGTTATTTCACTGGCCAAGAACTGGATCCTGGCACAAAGAAGAGAGGCACCGAGCCGCCAGGGCTGAATGAACGCTTACGCCAAGAAGTCTTACTGCAGGAATTCCAGAGCTACAACATTTAGTTATTTACTGCTTAAAATGCTGTGTGTGTCAGAAATGGGGTAAGAGAGTCTTTAAAAATCACATAATGATTCATGCAAGGCAAATGCATTTGCAGCAGTGGTATTCAGAAGGTTTCGATTTGAACCGTCTCAGACTCAACACATCCCATTTGGGAATGTGGTGAGCTTTTGAAACAATCCATCTCACCCTTGGAGCAGCTGTTTCACGTTCAGAACAGGTCATTCTGAACTTGAAACAGTTTAAAAAAAACTCAGGATGTTATCAACCGAAATTTTTCATAAACCTCTCCTTTGAGAGAAGGCAATCCTCTTTCCTTCTGAAGGGAACATGGCTTCCAAGATGGCTTCTCTCATGACACACATGTACATGGAATGTTGCTCCCACCCTCAGAACTGCTATTTTATTTGCATGCAGATATATGACTATTTAATCTATTAAAATCCAAATAATGACTTGACTAAGATACATTGGATCAGAAGTCAGCTATGATCCATAGACTGTGTTTGCTTGCTCTCTGGGGAATCAGTGAGGGAATCACATGGGAAGAGAGTTCTCAGAGCCATAAATCCAGAAGCATAAACCAATGAGGGTGAGGAATGGCCGTGTTTACAACGATGAATCTGAAGAGCGCAGCAAAAACGTTCAGAGGGGCTGGTCATGGATTGTTTCCATAGCAACTGAACGTGCATCTCTTTTTCAAGTAATTCAGCTTGTGGCAAGTGATCGTTGGAATGAATAAAAAGAATTTGGCTACAGACAAGTTGCAAAGTGGAAAAAATAATTTAGAAACTGAGCCTGTGGGTGGAGTTCCATGGTGCTCCTTTGGAGCCCAGAATGGCACTCCAGAGTGGCTTGATCTCTGGAGTGCTCTCAGGCAGGCTGGCCGCAGCCAAGCGGGAAGGCAGGAGGCTGGGTGCCCAGAAGACCGTTGGGTCAGGCAAGGTGAGTTCTTGGCAAGAGATCTGCTCCTCGCCAGGGATACCGGCAGCAGGAGCCAGTGGACGCAGGGCCAGCTCTCTGAGAACATCTCTGTGCCGTGAAGGACTCAAGTTGATCATTGCTAGTTCAATAGCTGGTACAAAACTGAAAATTCCCTCTTTCCGTGTTGGATCAGGAGTCAGGTTTGAGAAAAAGCTCTACTTACTCGTGAGAATGTATACAGTATTTAGGGTTAATATACGTATATTTAGGTTTAACTGTCACCCAGCCCTGGATGGCAATCTGTCCACACAGAAAAAGCAACAGCAATCCCAGCACACTCCGTTCAATCCCATTTAAGGCTGGTAGGATGGTCAGCTCTAGTTCACAGCTAGCCGGCCAACTTCACTTTCCCAAGACTGAAGAGACTACTTACACAGTAATGAAGTGCCTGCAGATGAAATACCAATTTCAGAGAACTCCTATAACCCAGCACTCCAGCCCCGAGTGACCTGCTGCCTACAACTGCAATGTGCATTCGATTCGCATTGGTAGGTACGCTAATTCACAGCCCTTTCTAGCAGACCCAGTTTGGGGATGCGTGCTGAATCCTCTCAGAGCCTCTTGGATCAAGGCCCTCTCAGGGGACGGCTCTGGCAGGCTTTCAACCCTACAGCAGCCAAGCAGCATTCCTGACCATCCAAATTTGAACACTGCTGGTAATAAGAGTATTAGCTCTTTAGATCATCTTATTGCTAATCAAGTTTTTAAACCGTTCTAAATCATTTGATGTCCTGTAAGAGGAATCTGGATAATCTAAAACAGCAGAATAGCGGTACATTCAGTCGAGACATTTCACAATTTGGTCTATGCTCAAGAGACGCACCTAAAGCTCCTGGATTACTATTAGTATGAAAACGTGTCTTTGATTATTCCAAACCTGCTATATTAGTATTTTCAAGCTAGATATTGGTGGAATTTTGGAACAGGTAATTGGAATACCTCATATTATCCCATCACTGGTTAAGGGCCTTAAAGGATATTGAGAATACTTTTTTTCTGATCCCAAAAGGAAAGTAATTCAGATGTTTTGCATGTTCACTGGACACCACAGAGAACATTTAGGAAGGATGCTTGTCAGTCTTACTCTGCTGGAGCTGTAAAGGGAGGGAGGGGGACACTTAGACATATGTGGTGGACTTGCTTGTCTCACCACTGTCTAATTTTCATTTAATACCTGTACGTCTGTAGAGAGGAACAGGACTTAAGGATGTTAATGTGATGTTGAACTATATACTGAACATTTAGAATGTATCAATATAGAAAGACTTTGGATTTATGCATGGGGAGCAGCAAAGATTATTTGTTAGGAGGAAAAGACAACATCAGTCTTGGACTGATATTTGACTGCTGTCTGCTAATGAACTGATTCTCCATCGATACAAAGACAGATTGACCAACTTTTCCCCATGTGGTTAAAGTTTAATGCTATGTTTAAAAACAGAACAGATATTTTTTTTTTCTGCTAGTTTAATTTTCTTCTTCTTCTTCTTTTTATATATTTTTTACTTTATTTCCTAATACTACATTTAAAAAAAATCTAAATTAGCGAAACTACTCAGATTTCTTCAACCTGCTGACTAGCTGAGAAATAGGATACACTCCGTACCAGCAGGAGGGTTCAGCTTTTTTGGGAGGGGGGACAAAATTCAGAATGCCGAGATACAGAATTGCATTTAAAAGTAAGTTGGTTGTATCAGACTGAATTAAAATTAATGGCATCATCCAAAGACAGGGCATTAACTAGATTCTTGTACCTGCAGCTCTTTTACTAGATGACTGATTTTTTTTCATTCATGGTATGTAAGATCCCAAATCAAGTATTGCACTGGGGTTGAAAATGCTGCTATTCACATTAAGGCACATTTTATTTTGGTAGCTGACTGTATATAGAAGACCAGAAAATAAATCTATGCAACAGACATCAGTAACAATAAATCGTAGGAGCAAACGTCAGATAAAAGGCGCTAGGGACTATTCTTTGAGGAACGGGAGATACTCAGATGTGGCAGCCTTCGAGGTATTTCCTTCATATTGGTCAGACCAAAAGAAAGTGACCTGAAGTGCCCCAGACCAGCCTGGCACTTTTTAATAACGGGAAGCATGTATCTCAGATTGATGTCTTCCTGGAGGAATTGCCGGACCGAGCACCTCCAAAGGGCCAAAGGCATCGCCCTGCGAGCTTTCAGCAGAACGAGCTGAATTAAGTCCCCAGCTGGTGAAGGCTGTAAATCCATGTGCCTAAATGGATTGATCTTGTTATGGTGTTTCAATCAATTTGGCAATCAGTGCTGGGCATCCTGGGTCTAATCTCTGATTCCTCCAGGTCACAGGTCATTGAGCACATAGCTCCGTGTGGGAGCAGCTTCTCTAAGATACGTTTCCAGAATGAAGAAAAATTATCTTCCAAGCCCCAAAACACTAATGAGGCTTCTTCTTATTTTTTGTAGCGCCACCTTTGGAAATGGACAGCAGTGGACTCTCATCGTTCTGAGTCAAAAGGCAAGTGAAGACTGTAATGTTGGGGAGGGAGGGAGGGAGGGAGGGAGGGAGAGTTTTTAAACAGCAACAACGGCAAATCCCGTCTCCTCCCCAAAACAAACAAAAACTATTTCACGGGGCAAATGGCCACCCAAAGTTGCCCATCTCTACGGTGAGCAGCAATAGGGTTTGTTTGTTTTTGGCTTAGCATAATGGGATGTCATCTGCAAACCAGGCCACTGTTCAACAAACCATGATTGTTCAATAAGCCATGATTTAAAACTCAGTTGCGTGTGATGAGTGAATTCAGCCATATACAATGTAAGTAAGCCCAGAACACAATTCTCTGGGAACTACACACTTCAAGGGAAGATTGACAAAGCACTTTTTTCAGGGTAAATTGGTTGCCATTGCTGGGTTTCAGACTGAGGGATCCCTGGCTCTGACTTCCAAAGACGTCCCTAGGCCTTTCTAGGAACGCAGACACAAGATGCCACGCCTTCATTCAGTATGCAGCGGTATGTCCGTGCCCCTTCCCATCAGAGCAAAATGGCAGGCAAGATCCTACCCTCATCGGGCAAAGCCATAATCATAAATGCACTCTGAAGTCAAATGAGAGAAGTGCTCACCGTTGAGCCAAGAAAGATCCAAGGTTCATGGTGCAAGGCACATTAACCGTCTGATTCAGGTGGGGATCATAGTTCCTGGGAGGCCCGCACAACTGAGACCCTGACCCAGAGCACGGATGGCTGGACTGTACTCAACAAGGTCCTTAAATATAGAGCATTCCCCATATTTGTCTGTGCACACCTTGCACTAATCACCGGGCCAGTCCCAGGCAACAGCAGCTTCCCTGCACGGCCGCGCTTTGCTCTTGTGTCCTTTGATGGTGCCGCCGCCAAGAGTCATGGAGAGTCAAGTGGCACACAAGTTTAATAAATGATTATCATTATTATTACTCAGCTGAGACACAACCTAATGCAGGTGACGTCCACCACAACTGTCCCTGTAGGATTACTGTTCTTTTCTACACAGCTCAGGGCCTCACGCTCTTTCTTTCTTCCAGCAATAGCCACAGCTTGCAAATGTCGGGTGATGGTGTCTTCTCATTATCAAGTGTTTCAGCTTTGGTTTTTCTGTATGTCAAATGTTGTGCTGTGTTTTATTGGCTGGGACCATAAAGAAGGGGAGGGAGGGGAGGAGGGCAGTCTAAAGCCAGGATTTTCAGCCCTGGCTTATGGGGTGATGAAGAGTAGAGGCTGCTGACATTTATACCTGGTCTGAAGTTTAATATGGACTGTTTTACTACTGTGAGCCCAACCCAGAGTCTCTGACTGGGGTAGCATATAAATATGGTAAAGAAATAAATAACTGGTCAGTGTCACTGCTCTGTCCCTGAACTACAAATGCATCACTCCAGCAGTCACTGTATTTTCTGCAGTGCCAAACCATGAACCTTCCTAAAAGACATTCTGGAGGAAGATCGCCTTTTGCACGCTGCATTCCGTATCCAACCGAACCCAGAGCATTGCCATCTTGTGGTCTGGGATGGGAAGAGCAATCAGAAGGACTTCAGGGGATAAAAAGAGCGTAGAAAAACGAGGAGGAGGAAAGGAGGAGCAGAAGGCAACGTTGCCAAGAAAACGACACGGACGCGCCCGTCCAGGAAGGCACCATACCCGATAGAATAAAACTGTTTCCCTAGCTGTCGACGGGCCAGAGGCGACATTGCCATTATCGACAGCGCTGCTGTCGCGCCATCTTTAAGAGGGTGAGGGAGGAGCTGGAGCAATCGTCACCCGGAAATCCCTTAGACGTGGGGCTGTCTTGTCACTAGCTCCATAGACAATGTATGATTTAGTGGGGGACTAATTAAAATCCCTCCTGTCATTTAGTTACAAGGAAGAATATTCATTACTGCAGGTGGAGCAGGAAAAAGAGAACAGAGTAGAGACTGGTGCAGGATAACCAGGAAACAGAGTGCTGAGAAGAATCTGAGAAACCAAGTCCAAGGTCCCCAACGTGAGAGAAGGAGGGCATCTCATCCTCTCTTCTGAAACAATCTTTCAGGGACATGAAATCTTTCTCTTCTCTTCTCTTCTCTTCTCTTCTCTTCTCTTCTCTTCTCTTCTCTTCTCTTCTCTTCTCTTCTCTTCTCTTCTGTAAGTTTAGTTTGTATTAGATTTTACTATTATAATCAAAACTCTTAATACAATTATAGATTTAAAAAACCGAGAAGATGGAGCAATAGGTGGTCTATGTGGCTAGATATAATATGTTAAAGGATCGAGTTAGTTCTATATTAATACTTTATGGATATATCTTTAGATTCTTCACTCACTCACTTACAGCACTGTTTTGTATATTCTTTTTGATCATATTAGCAATGTTACGTTTTTGGTTGTGCTTCATCATATCTTCTAGGTATTATACTTTACCAATGAAGTATTTAAACGTAGATTACCACTAGGTGGTGGCAAAAGGCCAGGGTTTTCTGCATCCAGCGGTGGTCGGCCTTTCTGCGGCCCAGATGCGGCACCCACAGCAGTTCCAGCACGTAGCTCCCAGTTAGGGCCCGCAGACCCCGGGGCGGGGCTGAGCCGCTTTCTGGGGGCCAGGGACTTGACTGAACCGTTTTTCTAGGGGCGAGGTCCATCGGTGCTGGGGTTGAAGTGGGAAATACTGCACAGGGCCAGTTTACTGCAGGGTTTGAAGAAAAGGAGCTCTGTGGCTTTTCTTTATGGCTGTTTCTTCAGCCACGTGTTAACGTCTATTTTAGGGCTAAGCCTCTATGTTTTGTGTGCATTGCCCTTCAAGAGAGCAAGGAACCATGCCGCCCATTTGCAGCCGCTCCAGTCAGAGGGGTTGGGCACCACCAAGAGGTCCAGGGACCATCTAAAGAACGTCTCTTTGAAACAGATTCAGAAGAAGAATTCCAGCTTTAAGACATCCACTTGTTCAATGAAGTCTACTCGGATGTGTCACACATTTGAATTTGTCTCAGATTTGATTAATGTCAAAACAAAAGTCAATCTGATAGGGCAATCCCTTTTTATTCATCTGAACAGGTTTATTTACAAAATAAGGATTATTATTTACAGTGAGTTTATGTCACGAAAAATCTTCCACCCTCCTAATTTTATCTATCTATCTATCTATCTATCTATCTATCTATCTATCTATCTATCTATCTATCTATCTATCTATCTATCTACAGTATATGTCACATTTATATAGGCACCCATCTCACACAAAGTGACTCTGGATGGCATACAACAATTAAATAAAGTAACAAATAGATAAAAGCAATCATCATAAAAAGATAAAAAGTGATTATGGGGTGGAAAGATTATCAAAAATTTTAAAATATATAAGTTGCACTTCCGGTACTTTAAGGATTCTACTTTTTCCTAAATATCATGTTTATTTTCCTTCCACCCAATTGCCACCACTCTCTTCTTATCTGCAAGTTCTTACTTTCCTTTGAGCCTCCATTTGTTGCTAAGTAACCCTCCACTGGGGCCAATTTTATTCCCAGTTATTCCCTCCCACCTTGCATAGAAAAGTTCTCCTAAGTTTCAGGAAGGAAGATAGGCTGGGGGGGGCTATTTGTTCTCTTCCCTCCATCAGCTTCCAACTCAGTAGGGAGAAAGATAAATGTGCCAGTCGCTCTCCTCAGTTGTCCATGACCCTGTTGGTCATTTGTTCTCTTTGGGGGGTTTGGATCAAATTTCTCTCTCTCTCTCTCTCTCTCTGATAGCTGGAGCTGTGTCTCTGCAGGTCTTGGATCTCTTGAACAAGAGTCTTGTTCAGCTCTTTTCCTCTTCACACAGAAGAACAGGAGCTTCTTATTCTTCAACAAGCAGCAATTCTTCCAACAACTGCTCCTCACCACACTCCATTCTGCTCCACGCCATCTACCTTCTAGCTCTCTTTGTAAGCCTTTGTAAGCCTTTGACTCCATTCTTACCTTCCAGGGTTAGGGTGAGGCGTGGGACAGGGACAAGCTTTTGTGATGTCCTTTTTTTCAGAGTCGTGCAGAAGCCTAAAAAGTGTCAGGCACTTTTAGGAAGAGCAGGGGGTTTTGTTCCAAGACAAATTCCGAAGAAGAACTTCTGAACCTCTTCAAAGCCTGCACAGTCCTAACCCCTCCTCAGCTGACTAGCCCTCGTGGATACCCGTAAGAACATTGGCCAAGGCTCATTTCTAAATGACCCCCCAAGGAAAAGATTGGAATGTGGCCCATCTGATTTCCACAGGGAGGCTGTTCCAAACAAGGAGCAGTGCCCTGCGAAGCAATGTTTCAGCAGCCCACTCGCTCCCTGGAAGTGGGAACTGCTAGCAGTTTCTCCCAAGATGGGTGCAGTCAGGGTATGGACACCTTATTGAACTGTTGGATGATCTCTCCCAGCAGGACCATGTAGCTGTTCAACAGTAGGAGGAA
This sequence comes from Python bivittatus, assembly GCF_059951505.1. Classification (NCBI taxonomy): domain Eukaryota; kingdom Metazoa; phylum Chordata; class Lepidosauria; order Squamata; family Pythonidae; genus Python; species Python bivittatus. Next base: position 11,269,331 of record NW_028277033.1, read on the forward strand.
GAGGACCGAACCCTACAGCGCTCCTCAAGAGAGTGGCCACCAACCTCTCTTCCCCTGCAGCCACTGACCAGAACTGTCCACTGAGGAAGGGGCAGACCCCTGTAGACAGTGCCTTCAGTCCCCCAGTCCATGAATCCACCACAGCTCCGAAACAATATCACGGCTGACGGTATCCAAGCCAACCGAGAGATCAAAAAGGACCAGGAAGGGTGCCTTCCACCCATCCAGATTCTGACAAAAGCTATTCACCATAGCAACCAAAGCCATTTCTGTCCCATGCCTATCCTTGAACCTGACTGAAAAGGATCCAGAAAATCTGCTTCTTCTAGGGGGCTCCACAGCTAATTCCCACCCCCATGTCAACGGCCTTGCCTAAAAAGGGGCAACTGGAGACCCTCGGTATCACCCAAAGCAACCGATCCAAGGAGGGCCCCCGCAGGAGGGGTGCCCCACGGCCTCTTTCAGTGAGTCTGGATTATCCAGAGACTGGATTTCAGTCTCCATAGGCTGCCGGAAGGCGGGGGGCGTGTGGGGGAGAGAGAACAGGGGGCGTGCTGGAAAAGAGAAAGGGACCCCCTTCTGCACAACAGACCACAGGCTCTGCAGGGCAATATTGGCCATGGTCCTAGGGCTTAAAAAAACAAGAAGGTAATCCAACAATGACTGAAATTTTCTTTACCAGGGACAATCCTCTCCATGCAATCTGGCTGATTGTGCTGTTACATGCCAAGGTAGCCACTGGGTAGCGATATTGCCCTGCTCGTCAAAAGAAATTCAGCAAGGGAACAGTTTAGCAACACACGGAAATTCAGGTTTAGGGCTGGGCCAAACACCGAGGTATCTGAAGTGAAACCAAGGCCAGGTTTCTCGTCCATTTCAAAGAGGAAAAAACTCGTTATTTTTACGAAATTATTTATTTCGTTTGTGGCTATAAATCTCTCTCTCTCTCAATAGAGCTTTATAAAGCATAAGAATATTGATTTTTATAAGACAACCCCTAACCCCCAAAAGATACGGCTACTACTGAATATAGAAAAAAGAATCTTCTTGAAGACAGCAAGGTAATCCAGAATCATATGACGCTCTGTGATATGAAATGGCCATTTTATTAACATATTTTTGTTGTCTAACGTTTTAATCAATATTGCCTTTTTTAAAAAAAAAATGTATTAAACCTCAGAACAAATTTGTAAAGCTACATTCACATAGCTAAAACTACATCCCATTAAGTCAGTTTAAGAACTTAGGAAATTCCTGGTAAACTTCTTTTTGCCAAAATACATAATTTAAATTGTATTATATGCAGGGTGGCCGATTCACCATCAGCTCTGGGCTCCCGAGATCTGGCTCGGTGGGACTTTCTGACCGGACATTCCACTACGTGGCAGTGGAATGAAGCGAAGCGATGGTCAAAAGCTGTAAGCTGAGATGACCCTGAAAATGGAGGATTTGCTCTCATTGCACATCGCCGTAGATTCTCAAGATCCTGAGGTACCTTTTAGCATCTGTTGGTTGTCCTGTGCTACTGACCAGTCCCCACAGGGAACGCTGACCCCCAGAAACCAAGTCGTAGGTGGCAGCACGGCTCCCGCCACCACCTCTGGACGGATCTCCCTCCTTGCTCTGGGACCACAACGTGCCCGACGACCCCCGCCCAAGACTCACCTAGTCTGGCCACGGGGAGCCACACCGGCCCTCGGCTGTTAGGTCTCCATCTTGGCGATCTTTCTAAATTCAGCAATTGTCTTTCTTTCCTTCCTCTGTAAGGAAATCTAACCACCCATAACTCGGGCTACGTGGCATTTCAACTGGGTGTAGTTAAGACTGAAGATGAAAACGCCATCTGAGAATTATTTTGAATCCTTACCTTAACAGTGCATTGAAATGATAAGGCCGTGGTCATACATACAATCCTCAATTCTTCTCCATCCGCTCACTTACCCTCTCCCACGCGCACACACACTTATTAAATATGTCAGAACAGAAAACGATACATTGAGACCTTTCTTTCTTTTTAAGACACGCACGTCTCGGCAGGAGGCAACCCCTGGCTGACCTCCTTAAAGCTCAAGTGGGTTGGACCTGACTGGGCAATGGATGGGGCACCACTAGGAAATTCCAGCTGCAAGCTTGACTGGGGAGCAGAAAAACCTCTAGAAGAAGATAATGTCAAGCCGCTGCAGCTAAGAAAAATGCACGGACCTGTCCATGAAGTCCTCAGAAGCTGAGCATCTCGACTTGAGGACAACTTTATAAGATAAATGTCTTAGGTGAAATCAAAATCTTCATCCCTAATTTTCACAAAATTGCCATTTCCTTCTCGTGTTGTCCAAAGGGCGTCTAGACCATATACCCCTTACCCATTCACTTTCTCCCATCTTCCTCGCCTCATACACACTCTCTGATTTCTGCCTTTGTTTCAGTGACAAATGAAAGAAAGCTTTTATTTATGCTCTGGTCTTTCTTCTCCAGGGCTTACAAGTGAGGCATACAAGAGAAACGGGTAATAGTCTTGTTTTTAAGACTCATAATAATCTTAAAAACCGACGAACGTGACAGTTTATTTCTAGATACTCACATACTTCTAGTAAACTATAGTATAAATATTTGGTATTTATACTGTATGTCAGTAACATATTCAATAATTTACAGCTGATGTTTCACAATACAATACAATTAACAGGAATTTAATTAAACAGAGTGGTTCTTTCATGGTATTGATACTGTTCTACTGTTTGCCACTCAAAATTTGTGGGAGTAGGTGGCTTAGGAGTGCTGCAAAATAAATAGTAGCTAAACCAATCAGTCGATGCTCGGCTACGCTTTCGAAGTGGCATGCCGTGCTGATATACGTTAGCGTTTAAAACTGGCGTGTCACAAATGTTAACGAACCCACTGCGAGGCGGTGACTTGCTCCACCAGCCAGACCCCAGCCTGAAGCTCCAGTGCAGCGGACCGTTCACTGGGTCCTCCCGATCCTTCGGGGGCATTTGCCAGGCTCTCCTGGGACGCTCCCGGCAACCCCAGCAGTGGCCAAGGCTTCCTTGCCAGCCCATCTCAGGCTCTGCGCTCCCCGGTGACCTTCAGGGTGTCCGGCCCAGGCCCAGGCCTGCGCGAGGCTGAGCAGAGCAGAGCGGAGCGGAGCGGAGCAGGGTGGCAGCAAGCCCTTTCGGTAAACTTAGTCAGGTTTAATTGCTTTTCCCTTTCAAAATGCACGTTCCTCATAACTGATAGATTGCATGCAGTGCTTTGAAGAGTGTGACATAAACACGAGCTTGCTCTAAATATTAACAATAGGAGCATCCAAGGGAACAGAGAGACAAGAAAAGTGAAATATACATGTCAGTGAGAACAGCTATGAGGATACAAGCTTAGTTTGGCCTGTTGTAATGGTATGTGGGAATGACCTTGGGAGACGGGGGTGGGGGGTAAGAGAAGCTGCCTAGGGAATGGTCAGATAAGAGAGGGCATAGCCCACAGCTGCAAAATGGGTGGAGAAAGAAACTCAGAAAGGAGCCTCCCTGATTTATTAGGCTGTAAAAGAGACGGCAGGAGATTTGTACTTTGAGACTTGCAAGACTGATGTCAGCCTTCCCAGGTAGACCAGACAGGAAACACAAGTAGATTAGCTAATTCTACTTTACTGTAAGGCTACATTAACAGAATCTTGCAAGTATGAAAGTACAAATCTCCCGCCATCTCTTTTACAGTCTGAGAAGTTAGGGAGGGTCCCTTCTGAGTCTCTTTCTCCACCCACTATGCAGCTGCGGGCTATGCCCTCTCTTATCTGACCATTCCCTAGGCAGCATCTCTTCCCCCCGTCTCCCAAGGTCTTTCCCACATACCATTACAACTGTAGAGGAGAATGAAAATAAAGACTCCCTTAATTCACGACATAGATAGGCAGCTTTTGGGCAACAGAATGGAAGTGGTTTGCCCCGCCTTCCTTCACTCCTTCATTCATTTTACTTCCCAGTCTCCACGCGTGGGATTGCCTGGTGGTCTCCCATCCAAGTATCAGCCTGAGACTTTTTGGCTTTCCTAATCATCCAAGGTCAGTATCAACAGCTGAAAGCAAAGCTTCTTGGGAAAAGTCTGCAAGGCACAAATGTTCGGGAAGCTCAGCTGCCTCAAACCCATGAAGTATGAAACCCTTTCAGTGAGTCATCCTAGGGCTCCAACGGATGCATTTAAGACACTCTCTCTGCAGCCTTCAAGCTCTTCTGGATAACTGACAAGCACTGATCTCCTCCCCGACAGACACGTCTACAGTACTTTCCTTGGGAATCCCAGGAAATTAATTCCTTTATCGTTGGCAGGCAGCCTGCTGCAATATATAGTCCAAATTAAATGGTACGGTTGACTCTGGTTAGTAAAGGTTTTCCCTTCAATAACTCTTAACGGCCCTGCGTGGAGAGTGGTGGGGGGGTGCGGGTGGAGCCTCGTTTGCAGGAGCAGCAGCCCTTAAAAACAAACATGTATGCACTAAAGTCCAAGTGCACTTTCACAACCTTAGTCTTGAAAGCAGCAGAGAAAATATTAGCTGGCCAGTGTGTAACTAATACAGGAAAGTGAATGCAAACTGACTGACAGATAATAGGCTTTACTTTAACTGGTTAAGTTTAATTGCAACTCTCCTAAGTATCTGCTCTGGTTTCCAAGATAAGCCCCCTCCTCCTCCACTTCTCTTTTTCTCATCCTGATATTGCCCATCTTTTCTGCCCTCCGTCAACTGTTCCGTTTAGCTGAATCATTGCACCTCGTCTGCCTCTCCTGATGCACAAGACATTCTTTTCTCTCTCACCTCCCACTCTTTCCTGGCTCAGATGGAACCTCCATTTCCCACGGGGCATCCTTCGGATGGGGTGGACTACAGCTCCCCCCGTCCTCATCGAGGAGGGCGCTGCAGGCTTTCCTTAAACCCTCACAGTCTGCCGCTGGAGCCCAGCCCAGCCCAGCCCAGCCCCAGGCTACTGATCATTCCCCGGGCCTGTGGCTGAGAGGCTGGCCATGGCTGGTGCTCAGCCTAAGCACGGGGTGATGATCACAAAGGAGATGTGAGACGGGCTGAGGAAGCACCAGGGCATAAATGGCAATTTCAGCAAGATCAGCACGAGCTCTGCCAGGGGATGGACAGGTGGGCCTCAGGCTTTAGGAGCCATGGGCAAAACCTAATGTCAGGCAGCCTCAGTGGAAGCAGGACTAACAGCGAGGGAGATGTTGGTCTTTGGGCAAGATGCTGGTCTTCTGCCAGGCCGGGACTCTGATGTGAAATCTGCCTTGCAGGAATGTCTCGGAGGAAGGCAGAGCCCTGCGATGTTTGCCAGTGCCTCTCTCATCCAGTCCAAGGCACGATCCAATAGCAGTTCATGGAGCGAGAGGTCAGTACGTGTAACAGCTTGTCTCATTATAGGCTGTTCCAGGCAATACAGATTCACCATGGAAACCTGGTGCTGAGAGCCCGAATGATCTGCCTGAGAAGAACGGCATGGCACAAAACTGACTGCAATCAGAGACAGACACCCTTCAGAAGCAGAGTGATTTGTGCTCAGCCCAGAAATCTGTTTTCAGTACCAGGATTAACATTTCAGGAGAAAAAAGAAAGAAAGAAAGAAAAACCCCTCCTGATTCTTAGCCTGACAGGAGGAATCATGGTTGCTGGCGTTACTACCTGTAACTAGAAGATGGAGCCCTGCCCTCTGCCCCTTGCAGAAATGCCCTCTCTTCTGCAGCTATCATATGTGCCTCTTTGGGCACATATTAAATTAAGGCATTTCCAAGCAAGGTTGACAATGGTCTAAAAAAATGGCTTGCCATGCCTTCTTATAGGAATAATAATAATAATAATAATAATAATTATTATTATTATTATTATTATTATTATTATTGCTGCCTTCTCAACAGGTCTAATTCTGCTTCGCTTCCAAGATCAGCCAAGCACAGCTCAGGGGCCATCGGATCTGCTCGGTGGGATTCAGGCCAGGCCGCTGGTTCGGAGCTCTCCCAGGTGCTGAAGAGCCGAATCCGACTCTCCTGCCACGGCCGACGACTGCCACGGATAGCGTGTCTCCACTGGCTTCCACCTCGCATCCCATCAGTCCCCAGACGATCCATCTACTGATAGGGTTCAGAATGGGTCAGGACACCATGGGTCCAGTTAATGCCTTGTGGATGCTTTATTACTGTATGAAGTTAAAGGAGAATTTATCTTGGTTACTCCTCTTATAATTAGCAGAATAGGGTTCTTGCTGGGTATTTTCTTCTCTTCACCCCAGATGAAAGACATGGGATTAATGCCAACCACCTCTGGCCTGGTGTTCTGTCAGTGTTTTGGATACAACTCCAAAAATCTGCAGCTGATCTAGCCAAACTCTTTCCAAGCGTGGAAGCCCTCATAGAGTGAGTGAGGGCTAGTCATCCTTCTCAGCTCAATCTACCTCACAGGGTCGGTGTGGAGAAAAATAGGAGAGAGTACCATCTTGAGCTCTGGCCACAGAGGTGGTATATAAATCTAATGAATAAGTAATAATCCAGTGCCTCTGGGGGGTGCCAGGCTGTGGAGCACTGATGTATTCACACCTCTCAATGGCGTGTTAGCCACAGATTTTATCTCCTTCTTGCTCCCCTGCTTGGTTTAGGCCCTCTATTGAAGGAACAGTTCAGAAAGAAAGAGGCTGTGAATCAGTGGGGACATTAAAATGTTTCCTGAATTTTTGATGACTCTACAAAGATGGGAACACCTAGCTAATGATGCATACATTCTGTGTGGGCATATTTTTCCAGAAAAAGCTGCACTGGGTATGACACCACCAATTATATTATTTGAATTAATATGATTTCCCCCCTTTCTTTTTGAGCTCTGACATCATGGCAGATATATAAAAATATCTGCCTCTGAAAGGGGGTTATATTCGTCTACTTTCAAGGTCTGGATGTAATTCTTGTCAGACACAGACATTTCAAAGGGACTTGAATTTAGTATTGCTAAATGCCTAGTGTTTAGCTCCACCTGAGGGGTTCCCACAGTGGCATCTATGGTAAGAATCTGGAAACAAATAGCTCTCCTTGTGAATCCAACATGAGCTCTACTGATTTGACTCTCAGTCCAATATTCTCACTTCCTCTCCCACTTTTTGCCCAATTTACAGCAATGCAGGAAAGCCCCAGCTCCAAGATCCTCTTTGCCCCCCTCCTGAGTGAACTCATAGCCACTGAGATGACCTAGAGGAACAACAGCCTGGGTCTGCTGTATTTACTGCTGGTGATTTTAATGCTAGACTCAGGCCAAATGATGGTGACCCCTTTATCCTTTGCTAGAGTAGTGATTTCTTTATTTCGTCTTCAATTTTGTACACCAATGACAAGAGGATTAATTATGAGGATGGCGGATGGCCCAAATGATCCCTAAATTCAATTCAACAACCTTAAAATGGATCTCAAAAAAGGGGAGATCGAAAGGGGAAGATATGCATAATCGTGGTACCAGCACAGTTGATTTAATGATCATATCTCCAAATTACCTTCTTTAAAATTAACACCCAACCAACAACAATCACTTCCCTCTCACTGTGAGACTGCTTTCTAAGGCTTCAGTATGTTGTCCTGAACAAACCTGGCCCAAAGTCCCATAATGTAATGGGGGATTCTCAAATTTAGAGGGACTAGGAAGTTAGAGAGGTCATTCTCTATGCTGTTTTCATGGATTTAAAGGCAACCTTTGTCTCAGTGCCTAGAGACAGACTCAACCACTGCTGCTAATTATGAGGTCCTATTAAAGTATTTCATTGTGTGCTGGATAGGGTACCCTAGCCTGTCTTTCTACCCCAATTTCTCTTTTTGAAAAAAGGGTTCAGCAAGGTAGTGTTCTTGCCCCCTTCGTTACAACATTTATATCAATTCTATAAGCCAACCATTGACAACAATACGGTTTCACTTTCCAATGCTGGCAATTAACCTCGTTTCAGTCCTTTATTGTGCTGATGATACAGCTGTCTCTGGGTCTAAGATGAACATCAAGCACCTGCCTTATGTTGTATAGAGTATCCACAAGCCATGAGTTACTCCAAAGCAAAGGTGTGATCTTATCACAACAAGCTTTTAAGCTGTAGACATTGCTAGGAGATTAATGGCATCTGCACAGAACAAACTGGAACATTTACATATTTGGGAGCTACTTTTCAGTCCTCTGCCGTTTGGGGAGAGAGCGCAGGGAAGGTCACCGAGGCTATTCTGTGTTTTGCTAGCAGCAGACGTGGTCGCTCTGTTCCTGCCACTACTCATTTGTTTAAGGACGAGGCGACTGGCCTCCCGTTCCCTGACTCACAGATACGCCTTGCCTTGCTGGGCAGAAGCTGTCCCAAGGCAGGCAACGACCTTGTCATCCACCACCTGCCGGTTATCCAGCCTCTCCGGGCAGCTCCTGCAGACCAGCCACGCTTGACCCAGCAACATCCAGCGGTGGGGTTTCCCCTCGAGGAAGAGGAGAGCTTGCAGCTCACGCACAGCAGGGCGCAGAAGACTCTTCAGCCTCTATCTTGGCATACAAGTGACCCAGCCCTTGCCCATCAGCATGAATTGAAAAAGCCAAAGAACACCAAAGAGAAGTCAACGGGGGCTTCACAGACTACGGAAAGGCCTTTGACCTTTGATGGTGTTGACCATGCCAAACTGTGGAATGTCCTTAGGAAAATGGGAATCCCAGAACATCTCCTTGCCCTTGTGCAAAACCTACACGCAGGGCAAGTAACCACAGTCTGAACGCAGCATGGTGAAATGTACTTTCCCCTTACTTATTCAACCTATATGTGGAATATATATTGAGGGAAGCTGGACTGGAAGAAGTGTGATTTTAAACCTGAAGGAAGAAACATCAATAACTTGAGCTATGCTGATGACACTACTCTGAAAATGCAAATGATCTGCACGCTCTAGTAATGAAAGTCCAGGAGCATAGTGAAAAAGTGAAACTATAATAAAATATAAAGAAGAGCAAACTAATGACAGCAGGTAGAACAACCAGCCTTAGAATTGACAATGAAAATACTGAAGTGGTAGATAGTGTCTGGCTTTTAGGATCAACCATCAACAGCGAAGGAATTAGCAATCAAGAAATATGCTACAGATTAGCACTTGGCAGAGCAACAATGAAGGATTTGGGAAAGATACTGAGGTACCATAACATGTCTATACCTACAAAAATCAGAATCGTGCAGGTAATGGTTTTCTCTGACAACTTTAGGGAAGGGAAGAATCATAGAACAAATCAATCCAGAGCTCTTACTTGAAAGACCAGGCTCAAATTATCATATTTTGGGCATATCATGCAAAGACGCAAGTCTCTGGAAAAGTCTATAATGCAGGGAAAGAGAAAAAGAAAGAGAAAAAGAGGATAAGCAACAGCAAGGTAGATGGACTCGACTGCAACACTGTTGAGTGCCCCATTGGAAGACCTGAGGGACCAGATTGGGGATAGATCATCCTGGATAAAATCTATCTATGTGGTAGCTTAGTGTAGATACCAACTTGATGGCACATAATAGGATTGAATATAAAGCTGCTTCCCATGTTCCCATCTTGTCAGAAAACATATCTGACAGTCGCAGCTTCTACAGAAACCCTGTCTAGCAAGTGTGGGCTCCCAAGGAACTCAATTTGACAGTTATTTTACAAGAAATCCAGTTTGCTAGACAATCATTATCACACACACACTCCTTGCAAAATGCTGAAGCTTTGAGAAACAGAAGGCAGTCTGAGATGGTGAACCAAAATTTCTGCAGCAGATCACTCAAGCAGACATTGGAATGCTGCCCAGCCATTAACATCAGGGAGAAAAGGCTCTCTCCAGGTCCCTCCCATAGGATTCGTGGAGGAAGGCCTTCTCCCTTGCTGCCCCCGTTTCTGGAACAGAATTCTCCCAGAAATTAGACCAGGCCCTGCCCTCCTGAGATTTTGAAGAGCCATAAAGACCTGGCTTTTTGAGCATCCCTTCATGATCTGATATACTATCTTGTTCCTCCTTGCTGAGGAATATCTAGATGAAAGTTGTGCTCTCAACACCTGGGGTATTTGAGATTATATACTTTTGGGTATCTGATATTACTCAATTGTTGCATCAGATAGGTATGCCAGTCTGAGTCAGGTATGATAGGAAAGGCCTTTAAGCCCAAAAAGCAAGTAAGGAAATAATACATTGGGGCATAGAGCCAATGCCAACTTCAAAAGATGTCTGCTTTGTCTCACTAAATATTCAATCATTTAATGCATAAAACTAAAGTAATTGATTAGCCTTCTCCAGTTTTGAGAATGCCAATGAACTGTAATTCATATTTTTTAGCATGTTTAGGGGTAAAGAGGCAGAACCAACAATAGTATGACAGGGCTCTCATTTCCCATCTGACCGTGGTAGAAATCAGACAGATGGCTTACAGTATTTATCATTCTCAGTGGCAAGAGAGGATGGCTTGAAGGCATAAAACTGCACCTGACTCCGAATGGAGCTTTACTGCCAGGAAGTGAATGTACTACTACTGGAAGCCTAATTCACAGAATCACGTACATGGGTATGTGTGAATCAGGCCACTGGCATTTTTGTAAAATGGCTAGGAGAATCATTCCATCCATTTTGTCAACCTTAAGGAAAAAAACCAGTTAAATATTAAAAAGATATTCTTTATGGCAAGCATTTTTAAAGTGCTTGGCTGAATCATTAATCTCAGAAACATGCACAGACATTCATCAGAAGCTTCTGCAAGATGTCCACCATGACATAACTCAGGTCAACTTGAACAAATCCTCTATGCAAAATTCAAGTGGTTTAAAAAGCCATGCTCCCCTGCTAAGGCACTGAAAAAAAGGGAGGAATAATAAATTACCGAGCAAATCAACATTTGGAAATAAAGGGCCATTGCTAGGAGGCCAGTATTCAAACTCTTCTTTCTATGAGCTTTCTTCCAGGGATGGAATTGTGACCTAACAAAATAATAAATCTAGCTTTCCTGCTGTCCTGTTCTCCCACCCAACAAGTATAATAATATATATGGTTGAGGTCCCCCATCAAACTCTTTGCAGAGTGAAGCTGTACAGTAGAAGCTCAAGTCAGGCTGACAGTTACTGAAAAAGGTCACGAGTCAGAAAGATGTCTGAGGCCAGACTGGTGGTCTTTTTTGGCCAAGGGGTTCATGTCAATATCCCTGCTAGAACTATAAGTCATTCTTTCCCCTAACTACAATCAGCAGCACAAGGAACAAGAAGCCATCACCTGAGCAACGTGGCAAGTGTCTCAAGAGATAACAGACCTTCTTCCCTCTCAAAGTCTGCCTCTCTTTCACACAAAAAGGTTCATGGAGGTTCCAAGGAATACGCAGTCGCAGCATTCAGCCACAGTTCATTTTGTTACCCAGGATTCATCAATATGTTAAAATAACCTTGTGAAGCTGCACTCTGATGTACAAATCCAAATAACTGTTGGTCATGATTTGGATTTCCCATATATTCTGAGCAAAACAAGGTTATGGTAACGCCAAAGCTCTCCAGACTTTTGGCTGCAAGGAGGCAAATGACACTCACAGAAGATCCTTTGCAAGGCAGGGTTTGAACTTGTGACCATCAGGAGCCATTCCACCAACCAACTCATGGAAATGATTTCATTGCCCTTTCAAGGTCTTTCCTCCATCATCAAATTATCAACAAATCTAAAGGACCCATCATTGACTTTAATGATTCATTTGCTTGTTTGCTCACTCACTAGGGCTCCTATGCCACTCCGAATACATGCTACTCTTTAAACCTGAGTACTCAGATCTGAATGCATGGAAGTTTAATATTGCTTGGTGAAAAAAGACACATTTCATTTGGAGCCTAAGTCAAGGAAAAAAAGACTCATTAGACTCCTTCCAGTAAAGGACTCAATCTAGTAGGTTGCAGATACCATCAAAATGAATGGGAGGGCTTATTTTCTGTATGCATGCAAAAACGTCCTTCATATTATATTGAAAGTCTACCGTATCTATGTGTTCTTTTAATGATTCCCACAAGTTGAATGTGCTATTTTTAACTGACTCTCACAAAATCACAAAGTAACATCTAGTCAGTTTGCATCTTAATCAATGACAACACAAATTAGCAGGAAGCATATCTTAAAGCACAGATATGAAAAAAAAATGCATTTTATTACAAAAGATGTGGCTATTTTTGCTGCTCGGGAAAACATCCACCAACCATATTACACTTCTATCGTTTTAAAATTATGATTTCAGAATACTTTGATAACATATCAACTATTTAATTGTCATAAATGATGTAAGCTGCTTATTGCTTCCATGCTTTCAAACATCTATGAAACTGAATAATTATAAATTATTGCTAGTTATTTTTTGCTACATTTCTATCCTACCTTTTCTCCAATAGCTGCACCTAGCTATTTTATCTAGAGCTACCCAGACTAGGCTGCCAAAATGCAGAGGGCAGCACAGTTAGCATCTTCTATGTCTCTTTTCTGACGTCCAGTTCTGGTAGCCCTATTTTATAACCAAGGATGAGAGAGCAACTGACCCAAAGCCACCCAGGCTGAGCATGTGTGAGTGCCCCAAAGTCATTCAGGGAGCTGTCAGGGCTGAGGCTGGACATAAAGGGGGGTTTCCCCCATCCTGCTCCAACATCTTAACCACCACACCACACTGTCCCTCAGTAACGAGGGACCTGTCACCCTCCAGAAAGGGCTCATAACTCCTCACCTTCCTCATCACTGTCCACAGTCAGAGTAGAAATTCGATGTGAATGTGGGGGCGGGGAGGAAGATCATGGGGGGGAGGACCATCCAGATCACTTGTGTTATACTCCTGGGCTAGACAGTCAAAAAACAATATACCCATAATAGGTCTTTCTAACTGATTTATTAAAATAACTATTTCATGTATTTGTACCCTGTTTCCCAAAATTATAAATCTCCCGTTGGTTCTCTGGCCACCATCCACATAAAGCATCCATTATTTTGGTTTGATCTCAATGAGGACTGCGAAGGAATCCCTGCTCCACCTATCCCAGTTACGAGCCATAAACAAGGTTTCCTATAAACATCCAAAGTTTGCTGGACCCTGATTCATGGCCGTGTCTTCCCGTGGAAAAAGCCCGCCTGGCATTTGCAGTTCCTGAACAAGGCACCCCTTGCTAACTGCATCTGCATTCTTCTCAGTCGAGACAGCCACCTGCACCCATCCCCTCTTCTTAAAGACAAGTTTGTTTTCCTTCCTTCCTCATCTGGAAAGGACTACAGGACACTTCTGAGATATGGAGAACTCATCTTCATGACTCTTTGGATATCTGAAAAGTCACCTGTGAGACAGAACATCATGAGTCACCCTTCTGGTCAGGGGTGATACATTATCGAACTTTTTAAAACTGGTAAGCTTTGCACGCCAGCTGGCATTCTTTCATCTTAGTTTTCAGTCATTTTCAAACACAATCCAGTAATCCTCTTTTGCTAAGGTTCTACTCCATTTATAACTACACATCAGAGGAATTTAGCACTGTCGTGTTAGAAGCATAATTAATATGGTTGAGATACATGTAAGATTTAAATAAGCCAGTCTGCATTTACTCTCGTAGAATCGTACATTTGAAACTGCCAGATTATAAACACGTGGTTAATCTTCACAATCTTCATGGGATTTTGCATTTCTTCCTAGCCCTGCAACTATTTCGGGGCATCTCCACCCACCCGTAGGCTTGGCCCCTTTTCTCAGATGCAAAGATCCTTCCCCTGTTTTGCCTGGAAGGAGGGAGGGAGAAATATTTTCCTCACTTTGAGTTAATATGAGGAATGCAGGAAGTTATGCTCAGGTGTACAAAGGTGAATCAGAGACGGTAAGTCACGCCATCTTAATTATATGATATGAAATGTGGACACTTTGCATACAAGATCACTAAAAGTCATATACATAGTAAAACCATTGCTTTAACATTACAAACAACCTCATTAAACAAAGCTAATCCTTTGTTTGATCCTTGCTTAATGGAAGAGGAAAGTATTAAGAAATAAAGTAAAACGGCTGAAATAAGTTTTTAAAAGACACAGATATGCATGATAAATAATAGTGTCCACAAAGTCCTAAACATCTCGACCAGCTCTGCTGCGTAAACAGGGCCAGCCCCGCCACAGACAAAATGAAGCACTTGCCTTAGGCAGCACATCTGAGTTTTTTGAAAGGGAAGCAATTCTTTTAATTTTGGGATTTCTGGTTACTGCTTTTTCCCCCTTCTTCATAGAATAAGAAAAAGTGATTTCCCGGACGGATGGCTGATTTCTTTATTATTTAGATTTCTAAAGCTGCCCAACTCAGCCATGACGCTGGGCAGCGTGCAAGTTAAAAATACCCGCAGTACCTAAATCCCAGACAAAAAGAAAAGGAACACAACAAACACACACTATGGCAAACTGGCAAAGTACCATCTGATAGTCACCCCAGCCTCTCCCAGAGTTGGGGCAGGGGGGAGGCCAAGTTTTCAAGACTCATTCAGAGGGTTGCAGGTTGAGACAGCTTGAACGTCTGGGGCAGAGGGCTCAGTGTCCCCCCACTGCAGCAGAGAAGGCCCCTCCCTAGGTCCCTGCAGAGGGCATTGCTTGATGGATGGGGCTCTGTCCGATGGCAGAGATGATGGGAGAGAGGCTGTCCCTCAGATAACTGGCTGCATGCCATGAAGGGTGATAGCCAGCATCTTGAATCGCACCGGGAAGCTGAAGGATGACCAGTGCAGCTCACGTAGCAGAGAGGGGTGCCCTGGCCGCTCATCCACTGCATTCTGGATCAGCAGTGGCTTCTGAGGGGTTCCTCGAGGACAACCCGTGTACAGTGCAAGTGGGAGGCGAATAAGGCAGGAGTGATCAAGAGAAAAGACTCCTGGTCTAGAAGGGGTGCAGTTAGTACGGCAGGTGAATCAGGACAAAGCCTTTGTGGTTAACGCTGCCACCTCTTCTTCTTTTGTTTTGTTTCTCAAACAACCCCCATTCTGAGAAAGGAAAATTAAGTCCTCTTTGATTTGGCTATAGGTGTTATTGAAATGTTACTCTGTACAACTTCTTTGTCAAGTCCTAAGCAGCTGCTTACAACCAAAAGTAACATTCTCTTAGTCTTCTTTAACCAGATTTATTGAAAGGGAAAAAGGAATTACATGGCAGAAAACTTGGATAATGAAGATGTTTTCTTTAACATCCACATTTATCTTTAAGTTTTTTAGCTTTCTTGAGCCTCTTGCTAAACGCCTGTTGATCCCCTGGGGAAATGACTCCTAGTTTTCCAGATGAAAGAAGAAGGTGCAGATGTTTTGTGCTTGCGTTGATATTTTGCAAATCACTATCCTCTTTTCCAGGCTCTGAGAAGGCCATTAAACATAAAATGAGATGATGAGAAAGTTATGCTAGAGCATTTTTTTCCAGGCAGCGTGTAACAGAGAGATCACTTTTAAAGCACTTCCTCACTATTTTTTTCTAACCCACAAGCATATAGTGACACTAGTAATTATTAATAATACGCCTCTGCTGTGGCACCCGCCTTGTGAAATCTTCTCCTCCCAGAAGTGAGGTTAGCCCCATCCCTCTTAACATTCCGTAAGTCCCTCGAGACCTGGCCCTGTGACCAGGCCTGGGGCTCCCAGGGGACCAGGGAGATTTTACGATGGCTCCCTTATTAGTTTTATCCCCTCCTGTTTTGTGTGCTTTTATAGTTTTTTTATTTGTAATTGGTTTTATGTATTTATTCTTTTTAATTGTTGTACGCCGCCCAGAGTCACTTTGTGTGAAATGGGCGGCTATATAAATATGATAAATAAATAAATAAATAAATAAATAAATAAATAAATAAATAAATAAATAAATAAAGGTGATTTGCACACTAGGGAAAAACAGTAGATCATAAATGGAGAACATGTTCTCTCCCCATCACGAGCATTTATTTAATGGTACCCTGGATTTTCTCAATCTAGCAGCTTCCAAAATGTATGGACCACAATTCCCATCACACCTGCATCATGGTTAAGAATGATGAGAGCTGCAGTTCAAATTTGGGATGCGCCTGATTCGGGAGGTTGTCCTCAAACATTCTTAACTGCCCAACTGAATGTTCTTTCAGCTATAATTCATTTTAATACTGGGAGTGTCTTTTTCCCAAACTGAAGTGACATAATGCCATTCTAAGTTCACCAGATATATTACTGTCTCTTCTTGGAGCCAAGTTTACCACTCAATCAAAAACAAAGACTTACAGATATTTTATAATGGAAACACTCTTTTTTTTTTCTTTGATTATAAATATTTCAAGACAAAGACAAATGCACAAGCAAAAACTGAATGTTCTCATTTGCCTCCAGGCTTACTCTCTGCCTATTTATTCCTAATAAATCAGTGCATCACACAACATATCACAGGAATCACTGAAATACATTTAAAAAAGAAAAGTCTTTGGAATTCTTCCCTTCCTGATATTCCACCTCCTTTCAATGTGGAAAAAAGCTACCTTAACATCTGCGTTCTTTTTGCCTTCTCTTCCTTCTATGGTTCTCCTCAATTCAGCTCTATTAGTAGTTCTGCATATACCCAGGACTAGGGTCTAGATGCACAACCAGTTATGTATCCATTGCAGATCTATGCACATGCGCGCGCGCACAGACACACACACACACACACACACACATGCTGACACCCAAATCAGCACCTTGGTAACCCAAATTCGATGAGATGTAAAGCAGAATGCTCAGTCTTCTGGGGAAGATGGCCAACTGAAGATGGCACCACAAAAAAGCAGAGCCAACGTTTGCGGACTTCTTTGATCCTCTCTGGATAAAAGAGAGAGAGGCGAGATTGCCCGAGCTGTTTCTTCTTATGGTTGTTTCTTTTCCTCACAAAGAGACCACAAGACAGCGATCTCTGGTGGAGGGGACCTGGAGATGGGGAGGATTTGCCATACACGCTCTAGCTGCAAAAAGAGCCTTTCAAAGGACACCATGTTCGTGCACTTCCCTTGCTAACTACCTTCGGAAATTGTTATTAATGACTTTAATCAAGGCTGGAAACACCCGGTGAGTCAGTACCTTCAAACCTCAATACAAGAAAATAAATGAAGATTTATTTTTTATCACTTTTAAGAACTTAAAATAAACAGCAAAAAGCAAGACAAGCTTTTGGCTACAGAAAGCTTTAAAAAGATCAAGGGCTCAGAAAACATGGGTTGGACTTTGAATATTAAGACTTTGAAATTATTTTTAAAGAATAAATGCATATTTGTGGGAAATAAATTATGGTGTTTAGAGATACCTTCGAAGAACTCCACTGAGGACTGTATGGAGACTTTGAATCAATTATGGTAGCTATGTGGTGTCTTTTTGGGAACAGTCTGCCTTCAAAACAAGAAGTTATAGAACAAGATACACAACAAATTCCATCTGAGAATAACTTGAATGAAACTTTGGATAAGAATCTGCCATCAGATACAAAGAGAAAACTGTATGCGGTTTTTAAAAATTTAAGAAGGAAATAAAGAAGACAATCCCAGAGAGTAACAGGAATAATTCTTTCTTGTTGGATTTACAAAAGAGCCTGCTTAAAGAATGGAAGAAATTTGTAATAAGAATCAACATCTACTGGAATGGATTACAGAGAAAGATTGTTCTGTACTTTAAAAAAAGGAATATAAAATTGGCTTATTTGACCAGGTTTAAAATACAGCATGTTGTTACTCTGGGTGGTTCTTTTTGGGTTTACTGGTATTTTGACTGGAAAAATGTGGTATGCTAAATTTGCTTATTTGTTATTTAAATTCTTTACTTTATAGCTATTTTCTGTATCCTAATTGTTTGGTATCTAAATGCTTGACATCTAATTAACACGGGGTCATGGTGGCGTAAGGGCTTAATGACACTGGAGTTTGCTGGCCAGAAATGGTCGGCACTCCAGCGGTTTGGGCCCAGTTCCACATGACCGGGTGAGCACCCGTCATTCGTCCCTAGTTTCTGCCCACCCAGCAGTTCGAAAACATGCCATCTGCAAGTAGATAAATAGCCACTCCCATTTCGGTGGGAGGAACTGGCAGCGCTTTGCTTGGGGACCAGTGCTGGACCTGATCGGCAGAAAACGCCGGATGCTGGGCGCGACTGATGCAGTGGGCGGAAAAGATCATCGGTGGAAGAAAGCCCAGATGAGATGATTCCCTCGCGACCACTGCTGGCCACAATAGAGTAGGGCTGCACTAATTGTAAATAGAATAGGCTTGTAATTTGTAATTGTTAAGTTGTATATATGCTGTACCATGTGAGCCACCCAGAGTCCCTAATTAGGGGGAGATGGGCAGAGATAAATTCAAAATAATAATAATAATAATAATAATAATAATAATAATAATAATAATAATAGTGTGAATTTTTTCTTTAAGAGAAATTAGCTCTTTTAGTTAGGTTAAATTTTAGTCCTTTTTTAGCATTAGGGTGCTGTGGTTACTTTATATCTGTGAATAGTTTAGAGTTGGATATGGAATGTTTATTTGAATGGATAGGTTGTTATTTGGGCTGGTTATTTTCTAGAAAAATTGCCCCCCACAATGTCGAAGCTTGCTCTGCATCTCAGAGAAACCATCTGGATTTGACCAGCCCCATGTGATATGGACAACATTGAACAGAATTAGCACGGGCCGTGGTAGATGTGTAGATGCCCTTTATAAATGGGGCAAAATAAGATCACCGAATTATGATTGTGGGGCTGAAAAACAAACTATCCAACATATAGTGACAGAGCCTATAATGGAGATTTTGTTGACTTCCTGGCTGTGACAAATGAAGTAAAAAATTATATTTGTAATCTAGACATATGTTTATAATTTTATATTTTGTATTTTATCTCTTGTGTTTTTATTCAACTGAATTGCGATATGAAGGTGCCACATGATAAATAAATAATAATGGGCTGGTTATCTTTGGAATGGTTGACATTGGAATGGGTTGTGTATTGTTATGTTAAACTTTAAGGTTCGGTTTGCTTATACTTTTTTAAACCTTTTAAACTGGGTTTTGCTTACAGTTAAGAGTCGAGGCATGGAAAGTTGAGTTTTATATTTGTTAATTAATTTTAATATTTTAGAGCTCTGTTTGGACTTTTTGCTGATGATGGGTTAAAGAGAAGATGTTACTTATTTGATTTGTTTATTGTTAAGAGATGGGTTATGGGATGAAGAGTTTTATATTTCTTAATTAAGAGGGCTGAAGAAACTATGAAATTGTTTATTACTTGTGATGAGGGTGGGAAGTCACTTTCTTAAAAGGGGGGATTTTTTGTATTCTTTTTTCTTTTCTTTTTTCTTTTACCTTGTATTATCTTTTATTGTTCTTTTTAAAATCTTAATAAAATTATTGGAAAAAAAAGAAATAAAGTAGAATTCTAATTAAGCGAACTATCCAAAATAAAAGGAGAAAAGCAAATTTGCCTTAGGTCGTCTACAGCTTTTACTTCTATCTGGGGAGGAACAAGGAGTTACTCCAGGCTCTGGCATTGCCCCACTGATTTTCTCCCCTGTTAGACATTTTCTTCTACTGATTCCTGGGACCTTGGAAGGCGTTGTCCTTGTGATTCCAGATACCTCTTTGTACATGGTGATCTGGAGGATCTCAGGAAGCCATCTTAGAAGCCTGATATGAGCAGCACCATGTGGATGTGGAAGATGGGTCCCTGCCTTTAGGCCAAACAAGGATGATGCCAGTCCACAGACAATGATCCAGCATTGCTACAATTACCTGGTTCACATCCTCTGGTTGTGATGCAGTCTTTCCCAATCCAGTGCCGTCCAGATGTGTTGGATTACAGCTCCATCACCCATTATGGGTAGAGGAAGCTGCCAGTTGCAGCCCAACTTTTCCAGAGCACATCGGCTGGGAAAGGCTGCTGTAACACATCCCTCATTTCACTTGCTTGAAGGCACTACCACCAAGACCACTGCATGTCCTTTTTGGAAGGACATTGTGTCTAAAACACTGTAACCATGATTTAACTAGAATGCACAGAGAAATTATTACGTTGCAAGGATTCAAAAAATGGATCTGAATAGCTGCCATTTGCCAAGATGTCTGCATCAGATCTTCTTCTGCCCCATTAGTGCTCGGCAAGTACACAGCTCTGTCGTATTTCTCAAAGGAAGAGAGAGAGAGAGAGAGGGAGAGAGGCTTTTTGCAAAGGGCTGTTAGTAACCCTTACTTCTTTTGTTCCACAAAGTACCAGAACTCTATGGGCTAATATCAGGTTTTCTGCAACTGCCAAACATTTTCTAAATATGAGACACAGACTGAGGCAGTAAGCAAATCCTGAATATGAGAGAGGTGGCAGACATACGGTGCTCCTCCTGTCTGGATGTATCCTGAGGCCACCATCGCTGTCTCTCGTACAGACAGCACCATGCAGTGAAAGGCCCAAAAATCTGAAGCCCAAAAATCTTTAAGCCTGCATCACCTGTGCATGCCACCATTTTGTGTTCAATCTCCAGCACACGTTCTCAAGGGTTTTGACTTCCAAACACCGTCAAGAGACAGATCTTTAATAAACAACATGGGATGTTAAATTACTTGATACGTCTATGTTTTCATTTTGCCCATACAGTGTAACTCCCTTATCATCATTCAAAACAATACACTCCAGAACCTTTCTATACATTATTTAAATCCTCTTAATCAGGCTGCATTTTCTCATGCAGAGGTTCATACAAACTGTCTTGCAGGATCCAAAATCCTTGCTTGAGCTGTCCATGCTGAATTAACAGGGAGATGCACCCGTGTGGAATAGGGGTTGGGCTGGACTACGCCTGGGGACTCAGGCAGCGTTTTCACGGCCTCACACGTTGGGGGCGCAACAGCCCACCAGACACGGTTCCTGTCTGATTAGCAAACACATTTAAATGCTGAACATAATTATTCAAACTGCCAGAATTAAATATTCAACTACCAAACAGTAATCCTCCATATTATTAATGAACATCACTATGTGAAACCATACGAAACATTTTTATGTAAACCAGGTAATCAGGATAAGAGATCAAATTTACTCATCTGAGATAGCAAAATTGCGCGGTGATCTCATGTACTCTTACCTCAGAGTAATCCTAATGGAGTTCAAGGAGACGTGCTTTGAAAGAGTGGTGCAGTGGAACTGCTCTATCAAAATGATTCAATAACGGAGCCACAGATACATCTCCTCAAGACAAATAAGCATGTAATTCTTTGTACTGATCCAATCCATGGCCATTCCTGATCAGACTTCAGAGGCTGAGTTTTGCTTTGCTTTGCTTTGTTTCCTCAGTAAAACTGCTTCCCCGCATTGGATCTGAAGGTGAACAGACTCATTACTCGAGGCGATTCCAACAGGGCAGCCCATCTCAGGGTCTTCAGGACATCGGGTCACAAAAGGAAGGGCGGGGGGGAGCCAGTGAAGTCTGTGTTCCTCACCCCATTCCAATACTCTCAGTAAAACAGATCTGATCCCAATGTTTTATAGCAGGATTTCTCAGTCTTAGCAAGCTTAAGATGTGTGGCCTTCGGCTCCCAGATTCTGGGAATTGAAGTCCACTCATCTCAAAGTCGCTAAGGCTGAGAAACGCTGTTTTATAGGCTCCGAGATGTGAGAACCGTGTCCTCCTTGGCTCCCCTCAAAGGAAAGGGAGTCGGTTTGTCGCCATTTGGTGGCTCTGCCCTACAGCGAGGAGGAGAAGCTACCTGCTTCACGCACGTGTGGAAGCGGCAGTGGGGCTCTGAACCATTCATGGAATAACACAAATGACTGCTGGATGGCAGCAGAAAGCTAAGACTTGTCTGTACCTCTCTGCTGCCACCTAGCAGGTATCCAGAGTTTTGCAGCCCAGGTCGGGTAGCCTTCCCAATTCTGCCCCCTAGCCAAGAAACCTCTGTCATTCACAGCTCCTAGAAAGCAACGGCCTCTCTTTTGATGTGGAAAGGAAATGGCACGTTGTGGGTCTTCATCACTCTCACCAGCAAACTGCAGAGATGGGCAGGATGCTGAGAGATGGTGGTCTTTTATCACTACTCCCAATGCTCATTGCACTAACATACGTCACAAACTTCCACAAGGAAGGGTTGCCTTGCTTTCTAAGGACTTCCTGCACCGAGAAAAAAATAACCCCACCCTCCTAAGCACCCCCCTTTCCCCTCCCATTTATTTATTTCGTTATCAAAATGATTTATATTGAATTAAGCAAAGCCCGTGCCTGCTTTTTATGGCCAGACTTAGAAACCATTAGCTTTTTACTAGTTTGGCAAAGAACTGACAGGCACAGAGTTTTGCTTCTCTGTGGTGTCATAATTCGGGGCGCCCAGCATCATTTTCCAGTGGGCCCCCCCTTCTGCCACAGAGTGGAACGTACCACCCAACATATCAAATAGAATTGCTGGGGGTAGCCACCTTTGAAAGTTATTTATTTGGAAATGGCAAACCAGGTGGTGCAGGTAACCCTTCGTCACGTAGTGCTTCGACTGATGGTGGCCTAGAAGCATCTGAAACAATGCGCCGCCTCTTGGGAACCTCTAGATTTCAAATAAACGCTGCCAAACCAAGCTGGAGATGCCAAGAGAAAGACTCCCCGGGTGCCCCCTTGTTACCCCTGGACCAACAGAGGCCCGTATTTGAAAAAGCCCCTCTGGGGGTTTCCCTCCATCTCGCCGTTCTGACTTAGCTGCGGCGCTTCCCCACTAGCAAAATGCTGGAAACCCCCTCCGGTCCTTTGCTCCCCGGACTGCTCTGGCGGGTCCAGCAACAACTGCAAAAGCAGCGGGGGGGGGGATGAATGTGAACAGAAGAGCATAAATCTGGGAACAGAAGATCAGTGCTCGGGCAATAGCAAAAATGTTAATTTCCTGTCCCTTTTCATTGCCTTCCAGGGGCAAAATGTGCCTGATCTTGAATGGAGCTATTGCTAAAAATGACAGCTGCCACACTGAATCTTCCTCCCCCTTGCAGGCCTGCCGGGTGGCTCGCCCTGCTCTGAACGGTGAACTGTCTCCTTCCCGAGGAAGCTCTGCTACGGAGCAGAAACAGGATTGTACAGTGGCCTCCGGATCTCGTCCAGCCGAGCGGTACTTTACCCAGCAGGAAAGCTGACCCGGGGCTGCTCATTTCAGACACATAATTTACCCATAAAATATGCAAGGCGCCCCTCCCCCCGTGACTGGAAGGCGCCCGTGATGCATCCCATTGGACTGCACTGAAGGCAAAGCGAAAAGAAACAAGATTTAAATCTCAATCTGTTTAAAACGCCCAAATGGGCCACCTTGATAAGGGTTGCAGCCAATTGACATAGTTATCAGCCAGATGCATGCGGTTTTAGCTGAAAGAGGGCAACCCTCTCCCTGGTACATAATACGTGGTAGAAAATGATCACATGGTATCCATGGTTACCTACACAGACAAGAGCTGCATTTTTTTTAATTAACAATGTCAGAAATAGGAATGCATTCAGGAGGGGCTGAGGCCCCCCATAAACCCTGCTCTGAAATCATCGCCATCTCTGCCCAGTCATACAAACGCTTTAAAAATATCTAAACAGATTTTTCTGTGTTAATGAAGAAGACGAACCCCCTGCCCAACGCAAACATTTCAGTCAGTGCCAAGGCACAATAGTAAACTCCTCTCTGCGGCGGAAAGCCCAGCAACCTAACCCTACGCGCGAGCAGAGGCCCTTTGAACCGGATCGGCACGGGAACCCTCACCCCGCACCAGCTCACCAAGAGACGGAAACTGGTGGTGCTCGTGTGCCGCTAAGCCTACAGACCAACCTCTGCAGGTTTTTCTTATTTTCCTGCAGCGGTTGGGGGAACACACGTGGCTCTTCCCCACGTTTATTATTACAACTCGTTGAAGGAGATGAGGCCATGGACATAATTAATTAACGTAATTAAGCCCATCAGGATGGACAAAGAGGAGCAGAAAATATTCCCTCGTCTTCAGAGGTCCCGTGGAATAAGACCAGGCGCAACTCGCCATTCTGAAGGTTGCACGTGCCAAACAAAATGGCACCTCGCTGGGATTCGGTCCTCCTCTGCGGACTCCGATCCAGTTTATCCAGGATCTCCACCGCCTTCGTAGCAACACTTCCCATAGCATGGGACAACATCTGGATTCAATGACTGCTGTACAGCATCTTCTGGAAACAAGGCCAGGGGGCTTTTTTCAACAGCTTCTCCTTGATCCAAGCCCTTCGTATGAAGATGTCAGGCTTCACACCAAGCACAGCCACAAAGCGTCAGATGCTCAGGAATTTCCTCATAGCAGAAGCTGACCGATATGACCATTTTGTGGCTTTACTGAAGATAAGAAAGCATAAATGCGCAGATCTGTCTTCTACACAGTACCCAGACATCAAAGCCATTGCCTATGTCTTTACTCCAAGGTTTAAATTCTAGGCCTTTTCAAGTGAACAGAAACGCGGGTGCTGTCTCCCCAGCCCTGCTATTGGGAGACCCCTACTCCATGTTGACATAATGGCTCTAGAAACAGCCGATTCCCGGCTCACGGTAATAGGGTGAGGCCCCTGGTGCTCAGGGGCATGAGGTATGATGAGATCAAGCACCGACTCCATCAAGGGTCTTGCGGGACTCTTCAGCCAGTAGCTTCTCCGACATGGCCCAAAGGTGAGGAAGCTTCAGGGGCTGATGGTGCACTGCTCGAGTCCATAAGCTGTGGCCCAGCAGTGGGCCACTTCCTCAGAGAAAGGGGTGCCTTTCATCTACATGCCTCCAAGGTATGTGGCAGTGACCTGAGACCGCACTGAAGAAGAGAGTATTTCATGCACTTATCCTAGAACTTTTATTTAGAAAGGAAAGGAAGAATCACAACCCTGAACACTCTGTTACTGTTTTTTGGTAGGGTAAAAATGGTTCAGGGAGCTGCGTAGAATCTGCAAAACAGCCATATCTGCTTCATTAGAATTCTTTTTTTTTAGTGCCTTCATCAGTCTTGACTCCTGGCAACTGCCTGGACCATTCCCTGCAACTTCCTTGGCAGCATTTTTGGAAGCGGTTGGCCCTGGCCTTCTTCCTCCTGGGGCCGAGAGGGAGGGACTGGCCCAAGGTCGCCCAGCTGGCTTCGTGCCTAAGGCAGGACTGGAGCTCACGGTCTCCCGGTTTCTAGCCTGGTGCCTGAACCACACCACCAGACTGACTCTCCATTAGGAAAACTAGGGGTTTTCTCAAATTTTTATCTACAAAATGAGAGAACACCAAGAAATCCAAAGGTTGTGCATTAATCTAGGAAGTAGAAAAAGATTCCCAGACAAAGCAATGGCCAACGAATTTGATCCTAATGCCTAGGAAAGGACATGGAGTTCTTCGCATAGTCACCAGAGTCTGTGCCTTGAAGGGGCATTTATCTTCCGGTTGTGCAGCTGACTTGTAAAACCAGAGGAAAGACAGGACTAGAGTCCTGCCTAAAGTAGCAATTACAGCACTAAGTGCAACTCATACGTTTCCAATGATTTACTTAATAATATTTTTTCTCTCTCTATGTATCTAAGTATATTGGGAGTCATTGGGAGTCAGGTGGCATACATATTTAATAAATAAATAAAATAAGTAAGTATAATTCTGCACTTGGATTTAAAAAAAAAGCATATAATGGGCGTGGCTTCCTAAATGCACAGCTAGGATCTCTGAACGCGTCTGTTCCTTCACTTGACCTGTGTGGAGCCAAGAACTGCAAAAGAGATGGGTGGGGGACATTAGAGAAGAAGTCATCCTTCTCTCCCCACCACAAAGAATTTGGGGACAATACTTCCCCTGCCCCCAACTCCAGCAAAAGTAACCGTTTCCTGGTTTGGCCACTTTCGACCGATGTAAGAAACAGCAGCAAAAGCTGGTTCTGCGCAAATGGACATAAAATGTCTTGGTCAGCTTCCAGATTTTGGATTTGGTTTTGCCTTCTCTATGAAGTTAATCCTTGTTGCAGGGTGTGGGGTGCACATGAGGCTTCATTCCAGTAAAAAATGGGGAAACTCCTTGCAAGAGGAAGTGGGAGACAAATTGTTGCAGCCTATCATTACGTTAATTAAGTTGATGCCTTGCTAATGTGTTACAACAAAGGGAGGAAGTCAAGAAAGATGACAGAAGTGTTAGAATGCATTAATATGAAGTGCTGTTAATTAAAACGCCCTGATAAGATACAAAACCCGTTTAATTTCCCAGCCACAGGACTGTTTAAAGCTAGTTCTAAGTTGTGATCTTGACCATAGAACATCCTTTCCCAAAAGGTAAGAGATGCTTGCTGGGGCAACAGGCTGCTTGGGTGGCGCTCGCATCTGCCCTGGAGGTCTCCCAGGAAGGTGGGCCTGCTCTCCAACATCACCCTGCAGATTCTCCTCTTTGATGGTGTCCCCACTTCCCCCTAACCGTGGCCTGAGTGAGCCTGGCAACCTCTTTCATCTACTATGTCTCCATTAGGTCCCCATCATCCTGCCCCAGGCCACGAGTGAGGCAGATGTGAGCCATCCTTCCTGTCCCAGTGTTTAAAGCAGCCTTTTCTCCCTTATTCTGACATGCCCAAGGGCAACCTTGGGGCCCGTAAGATCTCGGGACCTTTGCCCTCCGTTACATCATGCTGCAGCTGCAGGGGGGCACCGTGCCCTCCTGGAAAAGCAATGGTTGTTCTAAGGATAGGTGCCCGGTGCTCCGGGCAACTGTTTGCCTTCCTAGAGAATGCAGCTGTCCAATTTTTAGAAGTCTGCGGTTCTAGACCATCCAGTGGATTTGCATCTGATCTGAGTTCTTTAGTTCCAGAATAGAGTTTAGTTCTAGCCTTCTATCAGCTGAAACAGATTCATCAAGTGAAACTGACGAAATGAAATCTTCCCAGACAATGGTAATTGTCTCCGGCTGCCAAAAGCCATTATCGAAGTTCTATCTCATCAGATTTATTGAAAAAGAAAGAGAAAGAAACCTTTTCATACCAGAAGCTGGAATGGGAATCCACAAACAGGCTTGGGGTTGAATAGAATTGCTATATATTCAAGTATATTTTAATTTTTTTAAATCATCCCTTTCAGATGCCTGACTTCTTTTAAACCATGTGCCAACTCACTCAGATGGATATAGTGTAATTAGCTGTGTTTTCTTCCCTTCCAATAATAATAATAGTAACAACAACAACAACAACAACATGCTACAGCAACGAGCTGGGAATGTTTCTAGCATCAGAGCCCAGAGGAAATGCTTGGATTTGTTACTCGGGCCACCCTCTCCTCACCCCAGTTGCAAAGCAGCCTTTCCAGCCAGCCCCTCTCTAGATGGAGAGAAAGAGGTTCCCTTTCCACTCCGGGGGACCAGACCTGCTCGGGTGGCAGCTTCTTTCCTGCTACGCATTAAATGCTACAACCATGAAACTCTGGTGGCATCCAAGGAGAAGACACGCATCCCAGCTGCCACCTTGTATGGTGGATCTTGGACCTTAACGTGCAAGCAAACCGGAGCTAAGCCAGCAGGGCCCTGGGTTTGCCCATCTCAGCACAGGCCTGAGAAAGAACTTCTGCCTTTTTTATAATTTAGAAGAAGTAAGCTGCATTTATTCAGCTATAAGGCTACCTGACCCTAATTCTTCACCCTTAAACAACACGGATGAAGGTACATGAGTAACAAAACGGGGCAACAACTCCTGATGACGATGAGCAACCGCTCAGCAGCAGAAAGCTCTGAACCTGCACTTCTGAAACTTCAACCCTTTCTGATGCCACCGTTCATGTGAAATGGAGAACATGCTGCCAAGATGCTGGTCAAAAAAATAAAAAAAATGCAGTTCAAAATCTCACTGGACGTACCTGGGCCACCACTCAGGTCCTTTGTGCCCAGTCTGTCTTTACAGCCCTCAGAATTACTTGCTTCATAACCTTGTTCAGCTTCCACAAGCCAACCCTTGACCCCAAATCCCAAAAACCCGATCTGCCATGCATTCTCTTCTCTCTGCCTCCCGTCTCCTGAAAGGGACTTGGAAAAATCCCATCCTAGATCGGATTTCCAAAGGTTTCTAACTCTGGTTTAACAGCACCAGAGTTAGAAGTAGCCATCCTGAGATGCAAAATTAACAGAAATGTTGAAGTTACAGAATTATTTGACAAACAGAGATTTGGGGAAAATTGAAATATGTGCAATGGTTCATTTTTACACTCCTTGCTTACAAAAACATGTTTGGTATACAAGATTAAAAAATATAGTGGATCCAAACAAAACATGTACATTTACTTGTTGGATTCATTGTTACGAATGAACCTAAAAGTTGCTAAATTCCAAAGGAATGCAGAAGTGTTTATTTTTGGCTCTTTAGGAGAAATAGGCAGGCAAAAACTTCGTGCTGAAAATACAGGAAACCATCAATACAACGAAGAAATTTAGGCATTTGGAATTTTGTCTCCAGGCAGACACAGAAAGCATTCTTTTTCAGAGAGAAGAAAAAGAGGAAAATATGAATGAAATGTCTTTTTTTTAATTCCACAAAAATTTCAAAAATGATTTCCTTGGAATTCTGATTCAAAGTAATAATGGTGTGAACAGTTCAGTTTACTAATCCGCCCCCCCCCCGCCATTTATACACTATTTTAAAAATGCAATTATCCCTTGATGTACCTTTTTATACATTAAAAGAATTGCAAACCGATTTACAGCCCAAGGTTTTCTACATATTTTTCTCTGAATTTCTCTATCATTAACAGCCACTTCTGCTTCCTTTCAACCTTAATTTTTATCATTTTCAAGGACTTCTGAAATCTGGTTTTCCTGTAATGAGAGAACCTGTTACATCTCTAGATATTAGTTAATATGGGAAGACAAATTATTTCTGTCATACCTTGTTTGTTTTATGTATTATGTAAAGCAAAAATATCAGAAAATGTTTCGTAATATTTTCAGGTTTTCTTTCAATATTCTGGAAAAACAAGTGTCTAAGGGACTTTCAAGCCCACCTCCCACCCCACCCTGCGTCTTGACATCTCTACTTTCTCTGTACATTAAGTTGCTTTGGAAACTAGAAGATGATTTTTGCACAAAGTGAACTCAGTACTAACACTTAGTCTTTGGGATGCACTCAAATTATGCAAAATATGAGAGACAAAATTCAGACGTTCAGATAATCCAACAGCAGTTATGAAAACTTTCAGGTGAATAAATTTCAATAGGAAACACATTTCCTATTTAATTCTTTTAATTCTAAAATAATCCAGTGGAAGAATGTTCACATTAGGACTGTGAAGTGATAAAAACGTTTGAGCATCACCGTGGCAACTAGCATGATTTGGGATACTATGGCCATAAAATAAACATCTCCAGCTATGACACATGGGGAGTCAATGTAGTAAACAAAGGAAATCTATGCTGCAAATGTCAGAATGAAATTTCTTGTAAGAAACAGGGGGGTAAACCTCACTGAATCATAATCCTGGGGGAGAACGGGTGCGCATTGCTCTTGTGAAGCTGTATTTAACAGCAATGCCTACCGAACCCTCCGTGCATTAGAACACCCATTTGATGAGAATCTGTAGCACGCGGTGCCTGCCTTTTTCCTCCCTTGCCTGCCACCCAGTTTTCCTCATGCTACCTTAAATAGATCGTTTTGAAGTCACACACACACACGTGTCCAGTTTCCAGAGTGAACTGTCCCCATTTCATGCAAAGCGTGGGGGCAGTGGAGGGTTTCTGGCCTGCAAAGCCTTCACAGTTTGGGAAGGAGTCTGTAGGGAGAGGTCAGCAGCCGGCCATCGCGCTGAGGGCCCTCCGGTTCACCTCCTTTACGTCCAGCTGCAACGAATGCAACTCAGGACTTGGGGGACTCTGCAGACACACAGGATGCAAAGATGCGCTAGAGAGGCTGTGGATGAGGAGAGGCCAAGACAGAAAACACACACTTACCATCTTTCTCAGCACACACATGCTTCAACGGTATCCACAATACAAGCACCCCACTAGTTTCTCCCCAGTGACTTTGATTATTCTCATTCCGTAACCGGCAAGAGCAGCAAGAAGGAAAGTGATTACAGTATGTGAAATCAGGGATGGCCAATGCCTCGGTGACTTACCTACGGAAGAAGGAGCATGAAAGGAAAAAAGAGCTGGTTAATCCACAACCGTTCCCTAAGCTCTTTAAGATCATGTCTAATTAGCTCTGATTCACAGGAGGAGTGCAAAGTTGCTGAGGCTGGAGTAATCAACCTGCAATTTTTAATCAATCTAGCTTGGCTGAGTCCTACGAACAAAATCAGCGATGGTGTGTGTGCATGTGCGTGTAACGCACGCCACACGCATGCATGTGCATTCCAAGCTGTTTGGGGAAGAAGAGGAACCGGTGCAGGGAAACAGGTGGTCGAAACAGAAACCTCCCCAAGGCCCAGGGCGGCCTCCCAGGAACGGTCGTCACCGGATCAGCGGCCGGCAGAATCCTCCTCGGAGGAGGCCAGCGTGGTGCCCGCCCGCCGAGCCTGGGATGGTGCCAGCATCGCCTTGGCAACCGGCTGCTCCGAGGAGCCACAAATAGCCGCAGTAAGCCCCGTCCTGCATATGGCCGTGCTCGTTCCTCTCTCCCCACAGACTTTCCCGCAGCGTAGGCAGCGGAACTAGTGGGGAAACCGGGCGCTCCTGTCAGCCCCTCCTCAGATCTCTAGCCACGTTACATCAGCATCGAATCCACGGAGGCCACACGACAGCAAACGTGTCCAAAAATTTCTTGCTGAGGAAGCCGTGAGGTCAGCGTATTTTGCCTTAAGGGAAAACAAGGCACTCACCAGAGCCCGTGATGGGCCAAGAATTAAAAGTGAATTAGCAATGAATTCATAAAAGTGAATTAGCAAATGAATTGGTTAAGAAAGACTGAATACAGCAGAATGTGCAGCAAAACTTACACCTGACCTTGTATCTCATTCTCTACCTTGGCTGTCGCTGTATCACAAGCACGCACATTTACCGCTAGAAACAGCAAACTCGGATTTGGGATAACCAAATGCCAGCTATCGGAAACAAAATATACGTTACTCAGTTACGCCTGAGAAGTAGAAACGAATACTCCGTGTTTAGGTAACCACAAAATGTGTCTACTTGTTAAAAAAAAAAAATTTCTCTGCATCTCATTTTAAAACTAAGTTGAAAACGGCAGCTTAAACGGTCGTACTTTTTTTCAAGTAAGAAATTCATCTGCTTCCACTTTAAGCGGTCACTTTGAGAATGCTATTGCGATCCACCTCAGAAGTTGAACGGTCACCCTAAAACTCCAGGTCACAAGGCAAAGATGGTGGAAGTCTGGACAAGGACGTTTGTACAGACACGAAAAGCATGTATTTAGCTCCGTGGCTTTCTAGAAATATTCAGGCCAGCATTTTATGGGCAAAGCTAAAGGGCTTATTCACTGTACATTATTTGATCAGCCATTTTTGATGCTAAAAAAAAGAATATTGAAAATAAGACTTTCATAGTTACAGTGAATGCTGGATTATTTAAGGGAAGAGATTTGCAGCTATGTATTTTGAAGACTCCATCAGCAAAACAGGGAGGGTCCACCCCAGCCCCGGAATATAATTTTGAACTGTAAGATAAACAAAGAGGCTGCTTGGAACATAAAAGAAACCTCTTGATGTAAAATGTCTCAGTTGATCCTACGATAAATCCCCTCCAGGAAATGATTATTGTCCACCCACACCCACAACCAAAACGTACGGCTTTCTTTCCAAAAATACAGGTCGCAGTTATCATGAGGTGTTTTCAGTCCTCTATAACGCTGGAAGGCTGATTCTCTATGAGAATGTATGATCTCAAACTGGAAATTGGGGGCAAAAAAAAGGAAACGTAGTTTTCCCCTGCTAATTCATGCAATGCCCCCCTCCACTCTGCTGGGCCCCCGCTGCACGGCTTCCTTTGATTTAACCCCAAAGGGAAGCCTCCGGTCTACATTTCTTAGCCCCCTTATTTCTGGGGGGATTTTTTCTTCTATTTTTTTATTTTTTTTTTGCACAGAATTCAAGTTGGAGCTCACTGTAGCTCCTTCAAAGTGCATCATTCAAGAAAACATGATCACTGCTTGAATTTAAAAATGCTATAAAAAGCCTTAGGCTGCAATGCTGCAAGGGAAAAATGAGAAAGGCGGCTGAATCCATTAGGGCAGATTTCTTCCTTGCGTGAACGTTAGCTCCAGAAGATTCTCTGCAGACAGGCAGCAAAGCACAGGGATCCAACCACCTTAGAGGGTAAAACATTTAACCATTCAAAGCCAAGAGATGGGGGGGGGGTTGTTCTATTTTGATGGACAATATATTTTCTCACCTTGCTGGGAGCAAGGAACAAGGACACCTTTACAAGCAAAGATGGTCAAAAGGAAGATTACATGTTTTACAAGAATTCCCCCCATGACCTATTTTTGGAAGAAAAATAGAAGAATTTGCAAATGTATTGCAGGAGGATCATATTGCGGGTTTGGATCTGGGCCACTGATCTGGACCAACCCATCCTATAGCCAAAGATCCATAATAAAAGACAAAGATACCTTAAGGCAAAGCAAGAGATTACTGGTTTACAAATTACAAATAATCTGCCTTTTTCAGATGCAGAGATTTTTCATTTTATCCCCACAATAAGCCTGTGAGGTAGGTGGAGAAGCCTAGGAGCCCCCCAAGGAGATCCATGGAGGAATACGAGGCTGGGTGCCTCCAGTCCTACCCAACGCCTTAACCTTGGTCTTCAGGGAAGAGATTTTCAAAGAGTGTGAAAATCCCATGGTCTCTGGGATTTATGTACTGTTTCTTGTTTCTCCGGGAACCCAATGTGGGTCTGCTTCAATGACAGGTTAGGGCTCCCATTCCTCACTTCCTTCTCCCGGGTAAGCAGGACTCCTGCAGAGCTTGGCTGAGGAAGCCGCGGTGCTCCTTTCATCTCGCCTCTCCTGCCTTTGGAAGACACGCAGCAAAGCGGGAGCAGAAGTGCAGGCTCCATTTTGTGTGTTTCTACTGGCGCGCAAGCACTACAGGTTCCTCTAAAAGAGGCAAATACCAGGAAGAACGTCCTTTCTTATAAAACGCTTTCACCACTGACCTTTGGACACCGCAACAGCACCGGGAGCTTATTTCCCCCAAGATTTAGGATGTTCTGCAGCTCCCCACGGTGACAATGAGTCCCTCCCCACTGCAAATGCGACCGTGTTGTCAAACTGCAGCTCTGGCCACTTTGGGGAAAAGGTTTGGCTCTATTTTCAGGTACATCAGCAGCAGCTTTGTTGAAAGCCGTGTCTCTGATTTCACAGCGGGCAACAGGGCTGACAGCTCCCCTTCGCTTGCAGGAGGAGCGGCCCCCAGACAAGATCCTCCTTATTCTGCCAAGAAGCTGGAGACCAGAGGGAGGAAAGAGGCAGACCCAGGCTCAAAGTCCCCCCGGGTGGCAGAGATCCGAGCCAGTGACCCGTTGCCCTCTAGCACGAAAGAATGCGTCTCCCAGCTTGAAGAGGAAAAGACCAATAATCAGTCCGATTTTAATCTAATCTGTATGGAAAAGTTAGGAAATAAATTGAGCACTAGGATGCTAGGCGACCCTGCCCATCCACGCCTAGTCCTGTGTCTGCATCCTTCTGGTGTTCCATGAATTATTCTTCTGCCACCAGCTTGCAGCGAAGCGGCAGGTCCCCGGCTGCCAGAACGGGATCCTAGCGGCTGACCACCTTGACTGTTCCCAGCTCCCAGTCCCAGTCCCAGTCCAGAACAGACTGAGGGGGCTCTTCCTCTGTGTCTCCAACTGCTGGTGTCTCTCCCGACCTCGGTCTTTCCAGTGGCAGCTGATGGTGCTGTAGTGGAGCAACTGAGCCCAGGAGCAGCTGCTTTGGAGTCTCTCGTCCCCAACTATTTCCTCCAGCAGGCCATTCTTGGAATGATTCCAGATAAGAATAATGCCTCTTTTAAAAAAGAAAGAGGAGGGGAAAGCTAATTCTGCACGGGGCCAGGAGTGCCCGTGGGCTGTCTGAGGCTGCTCCTCAGCTTCGTGCTTTCCGAGGGTCGGGAGCATGAAGACCCAGAACAACTGCACCCTCCTTGGTTCAAATCTGCCAGACTGATAATATCTGGAACAGCTGAATCAAAGCATCTACCTTCAGATTCGTTCCACATCATGTCACAGACTAGACTGCAGATGAAACGCGTACTTAATTCTGGACATTGCCTCTGGACATTCAAGAATACTTATTCACGTATTACCTCAAGCAAGGTAGGTGACATTTGTTTTCCGTCAACAGGCAGGCTGATTGCTCACAGGCTGTGAAAGCAAAGGCTTGGGCGGAGGAGGTTACGAAAGAAAGTAAAGCTGCGGAAAACAGAATCTGCCTTCTTCCCTAATGATTCATTCCGTGCAACAAGAAACAACAACAATTAACACTGGGAAAGCCCTCTTAAAAAAACCAACAAACACAGCCCACTCCCTTCTTTGGAACCGTGCCACCAAGATAATTGGAAAGTTGCTCTGTGCCGTGCCGAGCAGAAGGAGGCGCGGGGAGTGCTCTTCCAAAGAGGCCACGAAGGAAGGCGTGGAACTGGAAGGAAGGAACGGAGACAAGAGGAGCAGGTCCTTCCATTATTCAGTTGCTGCTCACCAGCTCATATACCTACACAGTGCCCATTGCTGAGCTAGAGAGGCGTGCCTTGATACACGGCACAAGGCACAGCGTCGGTGGAACTGAGGTGCCAAAGCAATTGGCATCAAGTGTGATTGTTGGCATGCGATACGTCCTCCACAAAGCGGTGAGCAGCAAATGGCTGGAATCATGGAAAATGTGGAGGACGTCAACTTGGCTGACAGTCGTACTGATGAGAAGTCAGGCCATTTCATTAGCTCTGCTGAAAAACCCGCTCCATCAGCTGCCTTCTTTGCCAAAACTGAATCTCCTTGGCCATTGCAAACTAGCCTCCCATTTTAAGAAGCAGGTTCACTTAATACCCCTCCAGCCTTTTCTCCTTTTTTGCTGCCTCTTTAGAGTGTAAACTTGCAGGAGGCAGGGTCTCTTTTTTTTTTAACCAATAACAAGTGAGGTGCTCCAAAAGCCTTTCTGGATGAGGAACAGAAACGAAATAGGTGTATCTTAATTTCTTATACGGTTTTCCCTCCCAAAAGATTCCTGAGTAACCCACCGCAGAAGATCAAAAGGAACCTTAAACAGAACCATCAGCGATCAGAGCGATAAGCTCAAAAACACAAAGGAAGGGACTGGCAGTTACCAAGCTCAGTCACTCAGCCACTCAGGTTAGTGCGCTCTGAAGGACAGGTCCTGGCACACCGCTCTCCTGACAAGACTTCCACCTTCCTCGGAAGAAGGGAGCATCAGAGACAATTCTTCTTCCGCGGGAAAAGAGTTCCATAATGAAGGTGCCGCCACAGAGAAGGCCCATGTGAGCCAAGCGACCCCACAAGCAGGGCCTCTCCACCTAACCTTCACACAGGTTGTTGGTATGGGGGAAGGTGATCTTTAAGCACTGGAAGTACTAAACCGTTTAAGGGGTTCAGCACCTTGAAGTCAGTCTGGATAACTCTCAGAGAGCTAGTGCTGCACTTTGGAACTGTGGTTCACCCTAGTTGCCATTGCTAGTTCCTATCCCTCTCCACAGAGCGCCTTGCAATCGCTCAGCAATAAGGTTATTGGGACATGGACTGAGGAACTGGAGCTACCCTGGGCCAGGCAGGGCCCCTGGTCAAGGTGGGCCCCGCTCTCCCTCACCCTATCCCCACTGTCATCTGTGCCCTAAGGAACACAGTGGAACCAAGAAGACCCTCTCAGCTGTGCCTTCGCCCAGGATAAGCCCCCTCCCTAATTCCTGGGGTTTCGCACATCAAGCCTGCATTCAGCTGCTGTTACTGCTGCTTCTCAAGAAATTGTACCAGTGGCTAAAGACTCATTTTTACTGATAACAGATTAGCAGACAATTAAAATAATTTGTTCAACTCTGACAGTGAAGAATTCTCAGTAGAAGTTTAGATTCCATTTCCTGCATTTCCCTCCAGCCAATCAAGTCCAGATTTACATTTTTCACCCGCCCTGGAGGTGGACAATCTCTGCGTTCTCCACATTCCAGCCCTCAGTGAGAAACCTCCTTCCTTCCCAACGATCTAGCCAAGAGAGGCCCATCTGCAGAGCCTCCCTCTTCCCTGGATTCGGTTTCAGGCTGTTGGCTTCCAGACAGTGTAGTATGAACCAAGAATACATCGCTGGGTGTTGCTAAAGTTCTCTAGTCCACATAAATATGACGAATGAATTAATTAATTAAGGGCCCTCCTTTCCAGACCGCTCCTTCCCCACAACTACTCTGACCCAGGTGAGGACTGTGGCTCTCAGAATTCCCTCCCAGCCTGTAAAGCACAACTCAGGACTACAATGAATAACTTGAGAGCGTCAACTGATCCTGAAGGGGTTCTGAGTGGTTCAAGCAGAATGAGCCACGCTCTGATTTTCAGCCACAGATGTCAGCCCAGCTGGCGCTGGAAAAGCCTGGCGTGATGAGCTTCAGATTCCAGATACTCTGTTGCCGCTCTTGTGACTTGTTCCTTCCCAGGAAGATGCCACCAATTCCTCTCTCCTCCCTTTAATCTTGGCAGCACATGAACCGAATGTTTTATCCTTTTCCTTTCTCTTTTTAAAGTGTATCTGGGAAAGCCATCTTTTTCTACCATCCCATTTGGTATGAACTTGGCTATCAGACTTCAGGAACTAAGCTTTTTGCACAGGTTGACAAGGACTTTTAGATTAACCACTGGAAGTAGCAAGTTCTGAAATCACTAAGGATTTTTTCCCCATTAGCAAGCTTGGCCATCTCCGATAGCTATTAAACAGGACAAGATACCATCCTATTTCAAGATTTCCAATGCAATTGGTATTCTCAGTTTATTCATTTGTTTGAAGTGGGTAAGGATTGTAAAAACATGCTGGAATAGGGATTTTTAGGTCTTCTGCTGTGAACTGAGATCCACTGCTGCTCCGATCTCTTGACTGCCCTGAAAACGATGTGGATTTCCATCTCAATGACTTGAACACCTTGAGGAGCATTTTGAGAGTTTCCTGTGAGAGACCAGAGATAGAGGCTGTTGGCTTCCATCCACACAGGACTGGGCCTGATGCTCATGATCGTGCTCAGGAGAAGATGTCTCATGCGTCGCCTGCCACTGGGGAAAAGGCCAACCAGTCTTACCCTCTTCCAGCAGCAGTTCAACTTCCTCTTGGTGGGAATGTGAAGGAATGTAATTGGGAAGAGAGAACAGTGGCTAAAGTGAGGGGCACATCCCAGAAAACACGCAAAACAGATAACTAACACAAATACCTGGAAATGAAGGAATTTGTATTCTCAGGAATCTCCTCCTCAAATAATTGCCTCATCTCCACTTTCAAACTGTTCTCACGGGAAAGAGGCTCTTCCATTATGTAAGAATACAAACCATGGTGCCTTCAACCAAGATGGGATTAAACCACGACCTTTTGTTTGGGCTTAGTACAACGTGTGTGTACACAGCCTTTATCTAGAATGCATTTCCTCATCATTTGTGACATAAATCAAACTCCTATCTGCTTATCTGTTCAATTCATTTCACTACAGGTAGTCTTCAAGCAGGTAACAACATCCGCACAAAATCATATAGAAACAGAAAAGCCAATCAGTTCTAAAAAATAATTAAAATCAAGGAATTTACATGATTCTCCATTTAAAACTATATCAGAAAATGTCTACTTAGAAACCGAACACTTTGTGACCTTGAGCCATAAAGACTGGTTGGCTGGAAGTCTCAGGTATTTACAACCTATACCAAAATCGGCCAACTATTTCCGTGCCAAACAAAGGACACGTTCAGCAGCCTCTGCCCGCGTGGATACTCAGCCCCACAGGACTGAGCTCAGCAAACATCACAATAACAAAAACACATTTCTCTGGCTAGTCACTTGCTGTATTTTGCCCTGCTTTCCAAGCTCAGTACA
Source organism: Python bivittatus (assembly GCF_059951505.1). Taxonomy (NCBI): domain Eukaryota; kingdom Metazoa; phylum Chordata; class Lepidosauria; order Squamata; family Pythonidae; genus Python; species Python bivittatus. The sequence continues at coordinate 11,307,309 of NW_028277033.1, forward strand.
CAAACCACACAACAATTTGTTTGCATTTAGTAACCTGAAAGCTGAGCAGCATAGCAACTTGAGCTGTAACACCCGTGCAGAGTGCATACTTTTGCACTTGGCAACCTGCTTGAAAAAGAGAGCATAGCACACCCTTACACACACACAAGGACAAGGGCAGTACAGCCCTGACTTCCCCCAGCAAAGAATTTAAAAACAGCCGCAAACTTACCCCACGAGCAGGCTGGAGTCTTTTTCTTGTGGCCAAAATGGTTCTCGGTGAAAACGAGTTTCGTGTGTAACTGACTCCCTCTCACTCTCGCCCTGTCCCTTCTCCTTCCTCAATTAATTCCAGCCTAGAATGGCAGAGTTGTGACTTTCTGCTATTCCTTCTGCAGCTTCAAACTCAGCGCGTTTGGCACAGGTCTTGCCAAGTCAGTTCTAATGTGGTGTGGCCCACCCTGGCATCGAGCTCAGAGCCTGCCGTCAGCCCCTGGAAGCCAATTTCCTTATATTCTTGCTCCATTCAATTCATTTCTCCCACCAAATTGGAGAAGGCTGGCTTGAATTTACAGATCAGGTTAGCATAAAAGAAACTTTGAGCGGCCTGTTTTTCCATGGGTCTACCAGAAAGTTACTGTTACCTGTAAAAAGCCTGTCTCCTATCCCGTTTCTGAATAGATCTGTCATTCTTTCTCTCAGCACCGGCACTTGCAAAGAGAAAACATTGAAAACAGAAACTCCTCAAGGATGTGACTGATTTTTGCACTCAGTTCTGACTTCTTAACACAATCAACAAATCCTTTGCTTTATAACTGATTTGTCAGTCTCCTAAATTATAAACCCTGCTTTATTCAGGTTAGGAAATTCTTAAAATCCTCCTTAGAATTTATTCCCTAAACAAGGTTGGCCAACTTGGGTCCCCCGATATAACTGAGCTACAGCTCTCAACATCAGTCAGTGAAGGTTACACTCCCTGGATTTCCCGAGACCCACCCAGCAAGATCTAGAGAGCCACGTTCCTGCTTTCAAACCAGTGTGGCATCCTGCAGATATTTTGGACTATCCCGGGCTTCCTCGCTGGCTTGCTAGGTCCAGGCTGGCCAGCGGTTCTGGGAGCCAGAGTCATCCTGGGCTGGGGAAGACCACTCTTGGGGACCTGATGTAACGGTCTGTGGGAACGACCTCGGGAGACAGGAGGGAGAGCCGCAGCCGAGGCAGCCGCCGCGCAAAAGGGACCTCAGCCCACAGAGGGAGGGAGGGAGGGAGGGAGGGAGGGCCTGGGAAGCACTTCAGAAAGGACCCTCCCTCGTTCTCTGGCGAGTAAAAGGAAAGGCGGGGAGAAGCGCTTTCAGACCTGCAGGATTCGGTCGCCGCCACCTTACAATAAAGGGAGTGTTAGTACTCATGGTTTTGGTTTCCTGTCTGGACTACCGCAAAGGGCTGAGACCTAGAGGCAAGCCATTGCTCCACAAATATTATCATCCACATCTTCTATGCAGATCCAATGTACCTACTGACAACTGTAGCTTAGAGAAAATTATTCTGTCCTTCTGTAGTCTCTTGTTGCACCACCTACGCATGATAGCTAGATGTTGGACACTTCCTGCCCCAGAATCTTCATTTGGGAAGCCTCTACTAATATGGTGAATATTTCCATATATTTAATGCATACACTGAAAAGACAAGCCTTGGAGCTGCTGCCTGTTATACTGTACTAACCACCCCAGGAACGTCTTCCAACCTTCCTGTGGGCGGAACTGAGCAACGCCCCCAGACTCTTTTTCCAATGGTTGTGACAAATGGCCTGGGACGTTCTGTGCAGAGAGGCTGACGCGCCTGCTCTTCCATCCCGGCGCAGGTCCACTCAAATTGCCTTGGGAAAACGCTGTTATCTCCACCTTTGTCTGGAGTCTCCAACAGACGGGCTTCCTTAGACATCACAATTAGCTGGGTGATTAACAGCTCCAACCCACAGGCGCAAATTCATAGCAGCGCCGAGGGAAAATGCAATCAGCGGGAGCTGCTTATTGATCAGGAAGCTCATCCAAGGGGATAGTGACCACGACGATGTTTATGGCCATCAAATGCTGGCTGACAGGTTTGCTAATGGCCGAGGCACACTGTCAGGAGAGGTGGGAAATGTTGAAGTGGGTCTTTCCCCCACACCCCCTCCAGAGGGAGGACTAGAGAGCGCTCCGGAGTTGATTCTCTTCCCACTTTCCTCCCTGCCTTGCTCTGGGAAGCACACAGCCCCGGAGCTTTAAGGCCTGCATTGAGTTTTGCTATTCAACCTCGACCTTCCTTCTTTCTCTTTAATTTCCCTTTACTGTTTCTCTGCCTTGGGGAGCGCGCAGCTTCTGAAGGCGGTAAATGAGGGCCACAACTTAGTTGCCAAGTCCTTCTTAAGACATTGAGAATCATGTATATTTTGCTTCTCTACCTGCCTTGAGCAATGGCAAAGGTGCCCTTGTCTTGCTCTTTAATCAACACATGATGTTCTAAACAGATCTGAGGCTTGGGTTAGACCAAGGGGCTCTCCTTGCAGTAGGGGTGTCTGTAGGGTGCGGTCAAAGAATCAAGACGGTGGCCACAATGGTGTGATCAAAGCTCTACCATCTTGACATTTTTGACCACGCTCTGCAAACACCCCTGTCTTGCAGGATAACCGAGTATGTAGACAAGATTACCAGGAAAAGTTATTTTGAAACAATTTTCAATTGAAGTTAATGAATGTTGGTTAAAGAAAGGTTACAGCGGAATATGGGCAGATAAAATCATCTGATGCCTAGTGAAAATTGAGTTGAAGATTTTAGAGGCCTAAATGTCCCTTTAAAAAATTGTGAGCTGCAGGATAGAAAAATGTAATACAATTTGGCGATTATTTCTTGAATAAGACCATTCTAATCTTTTCCTGGAATGTATCCATGTGCCAAAAGTGGGGGAAATGACCTTTCTGTCTTCCCTTCATCTCTCCCTTTATATTTTCTCACAGTGCTAAAGTTCTTTACAGGTAGTCCTCACTTGACAACCATTTGTTTAGTGACTGTTCGAAGTTGCAATGGTACTAAACAAAGGGACTTACAACCGGTCCTTGCATTTACAATCGTTGCAGCACCCCCGTGGTCACATGATCGCAATCCGGGCGCTTGGCAACCAGCTTGGAGTTACGACGGTTGCAGCATCATGGGGTCACGCAATCACCATTTGCAACCTTTCCAGCCAGCTTCTGGCAAGGAAAAAAATGGGGAACTACATGATTCACTTAACAACTGCATGATTCACTTAGTGACCATGGTGATTCACTTAATGACCACTGCAAAAAAAGTCATAAAATCGGGCATGACTCGCTTCACAACCGCCCCGCTTAACAACAATTTTCTGATCCCTATTATGGTCGTTAAGTGAGGACTACCTGTATTGTCTTTTTCAAATTCAACTGAACAAGAAAATAATGACTAAACAGGGAAATGAGGAGAGAGGAGGGGAGAGGAGAGCCAAATCAGAAAATGTCAACAGCATTTTCTTCTCTGATTGTCTTATTAACTTATTTTCTAATTTCCTCTTCATATTCTTAATTTTAATAACAAAGAAATAACCCAATATTGCAAAAAAACAGGGATTTGACAATGTGTATTCAAGATGAAAAGCAACAAAGCATTCACTTTTTTATGATCTTTAAATTGGCCTAATTAATAGCCTTGACATTGATTTTGGATGGTCAGCACAGCTACTTTTGCTTTTTATAGATGCCGATAATCCAGGATAATGTTTCATATACCTGAAGAAGCGCCATCCTGCTGCTTTTCCTCCCTGCCTACCCATGCTCGCGCCGTGATAAATGCACCAGTCCTTCAGTGGTCGCAAGATCCTTTGTTGTTTTTCTTCAGCCGGGAAACATGGCTGTCATTCTAAAAACGGCAGCAAGTTTCTTTTTAATTACTGCCTTACTTACTGTATCGAGGAGACAAGTGCACCAAAGCCCCGCACACCGTGCTTGCTAAATGCCCTTTTCAATTCAGCTGATTTTCCTTCGTTGCCACTGTTCCGCCTGGCGGGCCAGGAGATTCAAGAGAGAACCATCTCCTCGAGTCTAGGAGGCTCTCCTGGGAACTCAGCTGAAGCCTGCAACTGTCAACATGGGTATGTTCAGGGTCATTAAGAACTTTTCTCCCCCCTAAAAATTGGCCTTTGCATGACAGGCTCAACCAACGGATTTATTATGTAGAGATGGTAGGTATGTGGTTCATAGAAGGAGTGAATCTTTTTTAAGGCCCTCGGACAAATAAGCAGGGACGAACACATACGTCACACGGGCAAGCAAACAACCCGTGCGTTCCAAACAGCAACAGCCCTCGGAGTTCAGAACAACATGGAATTACCTAACAGGCACGCAAACATACAAGAAAAAAAATATATTTCCAGTTGCCTGTTTCAGAAGACCCAAAGACTTAAAGAATATGATCAGATCCTGGGTTGATAGCTGCCTAACTTTGCAGGCAGCAGAACCAAACGTTGCCATGCTGAGAATAATTCATGGCTTTAGCTGTGCCAGAAGTGAGTGAGCGTGAAATGGATCACACCTACGGGCCAATCCTCCAAAAGAGAGGCAACGTGAATGGGGGTGGAGGGGGGGATGTCACCATAGGATGGGTGATGCGATAGGAGATCAGGGCTGTCCCTCTCGACCCCCCCCCCATCCCACAAGGGCAAAGTTGCCGTCCAACGGAAAGACCGCACCACCTTCTCTGCAGAAAGGCTGAGCAGCAATGAGCCAAGGAGTTTCAAGGTCACAAGGCTACGCAGGTAGCTGGCAATCTTCAAAAGAGTGGAAATCCTCCACCCCTCCCCAACTGGTGTGTGACAATGAGCTCAAAGCCAACTTTGATCCTCTGGACCACATCCGGAAGCTTGAGAGCGAGTGTGCACACTTGCAAAATGGCTGCTGGGGGGCTTGCCCGCTGACAAAAGCATGACCGGGGGAACATACCAAATAACAAAGCATACCTTTATAAAACAGTTACCTGCTCCCTGCTCTGTCAAAGAAGCCCTCCCCACCCTCCCCACTTATTCTTTCCCTGGGCAGAGGAACACACTCTCTGCAAAGCTGCAGTTGCCCAACATTTAAATTTTCTAAGGGACTTTATGGGGCCCAGGGAGGTGGTGGCGGAGGCTGGTGTTTTGTTCGGCAGCATGCCGGCTTCCCCTCTGAGACTAAAAATACTGTCACCTAAAAAGAAATCAGTAGAGATGGAGCCTTGCCACCAGTGGGGGCCAACTCTGTTGTATTCCTGTACAGTAAATAAGCTCCACATTTGTCTACAGCTTTCAGTTTCCTATTATTTCTTCGGAGCAGCAATGTGCAATAGCATGATGTCTTCTCAGAGTGCCAATTTAGCTACCTTCTGATTTCCACCTGGCTATTCTACATTAAAATCACTGCCAATTCTGTAAGATACTTTAGTAAAATCCCCAAGATACGTTCTATATAATGCATTTTAGCAAAAGATGGAACACATGAACCATCTTAGTAACATACAGGTAGTAATAAAACGGGTGCAACCATTCTGAGAAGAGCGATGGGGAGCTTTGCAACGACTCTTGAAGGCAACAGTCTGCCAAGCTGCCCCTTTTATTTTGATAAACCCACAGCGCTGCCCTATAAATGAAAGGTCGACTCTGGAAAAGACGCCTTCAGGAGCAGGACAAGAACAGGATTATCTGTGGGGGGAAAAAGAAATCAACAGACCCTCAGAGTTGAGAGAGAAAGGGAAGCGCGATCACAACCTGGAAGACTAGTCAGCGCAAACATCAAGTCCTTGGCAACTAATGAGAGCGTATCATCGCCCCTCTTTAATGAGCCCGATAAGCAATCGGCAGTTTCAGATGCATCGGTGCTGAGCGCAAAGGCTCCCCGCAGCTGACGTTCTGCCCTGCAGGGAATACCGTAACGACAGCAGCACTTCACCCCAGGGTGCGAGCCGAGGCTGCCAAATATCTGCCTCTCACCGGACGTGCCTGTGAGGAGCATGACAGGCACACCAGCGCAGACCACATCTCAGGCACTGCATCAGCTAATGTGTTTCCAGCATTGGGTTGTGTATTCAGCTGCCACTCTATGGTTCTTTATTTTTAAATCAAACATGGACCTGATCAGGAATCCCCCCCCCCCGCCTGAGGTTCTCCAAATGTGCCAAGAGCTGGCCGAGGATGTTGGGTGACAGACTGACACGTATGAAAAGCAACAGGCTGGGGGACAGAGGTAGCCATTGGACAGAGCACACGCATGCTCTCCAGCGCATATTTTGCCCTTCCCCCCGAGATGGAAAGAAGTCACGATGTTATGAACTTCATCTAATGGCATTATGAATTTCTTCCAACATTCAGCCAACCTTAAACTCCTCCCTGAATAGGCACCAAAAAAATGGATAATCTCTTTCACACACCGATCACTGGTAAGTGCACCCCTATAACACATGCGCACGCTCACACACAGTCACCCAGGGGCAGGCTGGGTGATGGACACATCTGAAAGAGGATGTCTAACTATGATCATCGTAAAGTTGGATAGGTTCAGATCTGGGCCTCTCTACCCATGAAAAGAGACACCGTAATCATGGAACAATAACAAAAAGCAGACATAAAAATCTAACAACAATCTGTTAGAAGTAGGCTTCATAAAAGTCTAAGCAGCAAGACACCTCTTGCTAGATCAAGGAGCAATCAGCCAATTTAAATCCGGCACGCAACCTTTCCTCTTTACGGCCTCACTACGACCTGGCAGGGTTGGCCAGTTAATTCGCACCTGGCTAGGTAGCTATCTGCCCACATCTTTATCTAGTAAGCCATTTCTGTCAATTTCTTATCCATGCAAATAATCTTTAGTGATATGGGGTTTTTTTCCTTTTATCTACACAAAGTAAAAAGAATTACAGTTTGGAATGAAAGCTGGTACTGTGTCCACGTTCAGTTACAACCAGAGTTCAAACACGACAGCTGCATCTTTTAAACCAAGGGAGGAAAGAGATGACCCCTGTGCGGATTTATGGGGGCTCGCCTGGAAGGCAGTGAAGAGAATGAAGATATGTGAGTCATTTTAATAGAGTGCCAATATGTATAAAGGCATTCCTTTTCCCCAGATACTGCACTCCTTTGTCACTCACAGTGAGAAAACAAGCTTTTCTCTGTAGTTTTGGTCTAGAAGATCAAGGCAAAATAACTTTTTGTGAGAGGAAGGTAGAAATTACACATAGTCTCATAATATCTGGAGTTCAGTCAGGGTTAAAACATGGGGTAACTTCAAGACTTTACTTTGCTTACTTTTCCTAAAAAGAGAAGACTCTATTCCTTAGGAATAAACCGAACATACGTATATATCCCACGTTCAGACATTATCCTTGACTCTTTTTACTTGAAACTCCGGCTGGGATATGGAACCTAATCGTTTCCAGCAGCAGGGCTCAATGGGTCGAGGCATCGCACATCGTGGTGTTCATGACAACCACCGTGAATTCGCCCAATGCAATCGCTAAGGACAGTGGCAGACGTGCTTCCCACGCGTCTGGAGGTACCACGGTAGGCAAGTCACAGGGACGTGGCTGGCTGAAGTCTTACAGCGCTATGTGTTGGACAATGATGCGTTATTACAACTGAACTTTATACATGGACACTGAATTATATCTGCTCTGTTGTTTTGTTCATATTGTATTTATATTATTACTTTGAGTGGCTTAGAATCATAATGACTGAAGCAGCGTAGAAGCATCTGAAATAAATAGTTTCTAGCTAATTTTTGTCAGAATGCTACTGAAAAAATAGGCCACATCAATCTTTTGGACTGCCTTAAGAATCTGGGAAGAGGTTCAGTGAAGATACTTTCTTTTGATCATGGTTAACTAATGGGACTCAGTGGGAGAGGTCAGACAGAACACTAAATGACATTTTAATTGTTATTTAATTGTTAACATTTCTGAATTCTGTCATCTTGAATTTGGGCAAATTGAGATTATCTTAAACTATGATTTGCCTAAAGAAACCAATATCATATTCTGGATTCTAATCCTGACAAACTAGACACAGCCCTAGCTTCACTGAAATTACTTTTTTAAAGAAGTGTGTCTCCCAACTTTCTCCTCACACTGATACTGAAGGAAGCATTGGACACATTTGCACACATAAACCTAAATCATGGTTTAGCATTATATTTAGACTGAAATGCAACATGAGTTCCTTTCAGTTATCACTCAATGTTCCACAGAGACTAGAATGACTACCAACGCTGTTTCACATCTGGGTACAACCATAGTTTGGGGATTGGACGTCACCAATCTGTGTGAAATCTCGGCCCTGAATGTCCTAAACTGAGCATCTCCGAGCAGTTCTCTGGATTAGGAACCAGAGAGGTTCTTCTCTCTGCAAAACAGAGCTCTTCTTCAAAGCAGCAGCAGCAGCTTCAGCAGCACGTCTACGGGCCTCCCTGTCCACCGATGGTTCCTGCCAAGCCAGCTGCAATCCTCTTCCTATGGTTATATTTAAAAATGCCAAGCTGCTTCCTTCGGCCCCCAGTCCAGAAGGTGGAAGTCGCTCTAGCCGAAGGTCAGTCAGCAAATGACTCGAAAAGGCAGGCCCGTGTCCTTTTCATGTTCCTCTTTTCAAGAAAAAGGAACCCACGGAGAAATGCTCAAGGCACACTACCTTTTGCCTCTCAGCAGGAGGAGTCTGTGGGGCACTTTCTACTGAAGATAACGCCAATTAAATAGTTTGTGGTGATTTCCCCAAAACAGCATTTATGGTGGGAGACCACAACGAACAACGTCTACCTTTCTTAACGTCACAGGTTTTTCAGTGAGCAGAAGACTGGAGCAGGGGAAATACTGCCACAAAGCAGTTTACAAGTATGGAATGGCTTCTCTGTTTCCGTAGCCGTGGACAAGGAGAAGTGCTATCGAGTCCAACACACTGTTCTTATGTGGCTCTTGGGCTGCATCTGGCCTGGTGGATTTCCATGAGTGCTCCAAGGCAGGGCAGGCAACCGGCTGCCTTCCAGATCTTTGGGGCTTCAACTGCCATCACCCTCAACCAGAATGGCCAGTGCTAAAGGACTGTGGGAACTGTAGTCCAAAATACCAACTTGTCTGCCACTGCTGTAGAGTCAGTGGGGGGTCTCTGAAGATTGCCCAAACGATGACTCATTTCAAAAGCCTATATTAGAGGAATGGCAGATAATACTGATAACTCATAAAGCATAAAACATGTGCATCACTCTTAGGAGTTGCTCAGAGAGCAGGGGCTGTCTGCAACCTTGGGGTAGTTATTCTCTATAGCACATCAGTGTGACTGGCACAAAAAGAGCCAGAGGGACAGAGAAATTATTCCAGCTGCGAATCCACGAGGTTGCACTTTGGGCACATCTTCTAGCTGACCAACCAGATCCACTTCTTTGGAATCCAGGCCACCACACAACACCATGTCCGTCATTAGACATGGATGCCAGACTTCTGTTTTAACAGAGCACACATTTTGCAAGCCTCAGCTATGAAATAAATGGAATTAATGTGAGCTACAAACTAAACAAGCACCATGTGTGCGTTGGGGGGGGGCTTCATTGATCTTACCCAGCAAAGCCCCCTTGAGACACACGTGAACCTGGCCACAGCACACCACAGTCTCATGACTGAAGAACCAAAGCCATCTGTCCTGTATGTTGCATTGCCTAACCCTGTAAACTCATCAGGCTAATTGCTTTTACTTTTCCAGCCGCTCCTGAAGGTTCAGGCACGCTGAAGAGAGACAACCTGTTTTAATGGTGGGAAAAGCAGCTGCACCAATGCCAGAGCAATTAAGGTGATAAGCCGGCATTCTGTCTTTCAAATCGTACTCTTCCAATTCTGTCTGGAAAGAGCAAAAGGAACTTGCAGTGGCATTTTTAGCAGGGCTCCTGCTGTTCCTCCACCCCTCTTGGGCTCGGCGGATCTGCAAGAGGGAAAAGCTTCACAGTTTTCCAGTGGGCAAGAGAGAGAGAAGATGCCTGCCTGCCTCCCTCAGAAAGGTTTCACAAATCTTCTAAGCCGGTCTCCCCACTGGAACTCTGTTCAAAAGCAGAAGAGCAACATGAGCAGAGATCTGCCGGCTGAGGTGTGGAGCCAACCAGGCATTCCCGACCCCTGGCCCAGTGAGGACCGTGGCCCGGACCTCCGTAGGGAAGAGAGGTTCAGCTGCTGCTAGGCCCTCGGACTCTCAGGAGCACGCCATTCTGGACTAAGCGGTTTCCAGATGGTTGCGTGACTGCTGGGGCAGGACAGACGGTAGGTGCGAGGAGAGCAGCAGCCTTCTCTACGGGCAACTAAAATGAAGATCTGTTGAGAAGTTCCAGAAGCTTGTTTCTACACATCTCAATTAAGAAATCAATAGTTTAGTTTTACATGGACAAGTTTCTCTTCAGCATGCTTAGAGGTGGATGATGGAGCCAGATGAACGTACAGTATTCGCTCGCATTCCAACATGCGGCCTCAGAAGGTGGTCAAACCCATCTGGCCTTGGCTGGTCTCAGAGGCTAAGCAGGAAAACCCTGGTTTGAGCTGAGGTGAAGGGCTGCCTGGGAATCTCTGGGCTGTTGGCTACTCTGGTGAGGTGAAAAGCAGCCGGAAGAAGGCAATGGCCAACCACTTTAGAAGCCCCACCAGGGCAGCCGCAAGGAGATGAGCGAATGCCATTTCCTCTTTCCCAAAACGCCGACTTTCATTCTCCTCAAGAGTCTCACCTCCCTTCACTAAAAATTAATCAAAATAACCCCAAGAACGTTCTTCCCAAGGTATAGTACAATGCCACAATAAACATTAAGATCCATATTTTATAACTTTGTATTAAAAAATATATCCGACATAGAATTTAATTCTAATTGGAAGTCATTTTTTGGATTACAAGTTTATACATAGAATTGTGCCACATTCAAAACCTGGATTTTAGAGTTCATATCTCAATTTGATGTATAATTAACAGTATTAATTTGATGCATTGTTTACTGCCTACTCTCAACGGTTGTTTTTTAGCAACTTGAACTGTGTTAACCAGGCACTTCTAGCTTACAGTTCAGCAGGGACACGTGGCTTTAATCAGAAATTATATATGAAACATCGGATAATAACCCAAGCTTTGAATGATGCATGGGGATATATTAATTTTATGATATGTCAGGTTTGTTTTTTATCCATCTATAATTCACTACCTGTACCTGATTTTTCCGTTAGAATCCTCTATTTCTTATGTATGTATGTATGTATACATACAGTATATGTTATGTATTTGTGTGTGTGTGTGTGTATCTCCCATACTTTGCTCAGCAAGCCCTAAACACACCAGTGCAACACAGCAATTATGTTAGGTAGCTTTGTGATAAATAATGTAGAAAAATCTAGCAGGGAGGATTTCAGCTGACCTTTAAACAAGATCTCAGAGCACAACATTGCTGTCCCACTGTTAAAATCTTTTTAAGAAAAACTTTTTAAAAATGGAATAATCCCAACTGTATAATTAACTTTGACACGTAGGGCAAAGTACATGGAAGTAATCAAAACCAAATACTGGTGACATCTATGAATTCCACACCAAAAGCCTCACTAACTGGAGTGAAAAATCTCCACAAGTCATTTATAATCTTTAATTGCCAGTCTTGGTCCCCAGAAAAAACCTGCCCACTCTAATGTTTTAAGCACACAAACTAAGACTGCATGAACCCATTGAGTGAAACGGCGCGTGGGCGGGAATTGGTTTGATGGACTGGATCTCTTCAGACCACAGGAGAGTGTGAAATGCCACTTCTGAAGGCCACTGTTGTTTTTAAAAAATGTCCCTGCAAAGAGAAGAACAGCAGCTCAGGAAGAAAGTTTCCTCATCCATCCATCCATCCATCCATCCATCCATCCATCCATCCATCCATCCATTCATTCATTCCATGCACACATGGTGCTTGTTTTTCTCTGAAGTACACAAGCAAGCATAACTATTTAAACTAAATATATATAATCTATTCATCTTCCAAGCCGCTCCAGAATCTGTTGAACATATAGAACGAAGCCAAAACCTACCCAAGATTGGGTGGTAATCCCACAGAATGATGCTATAGACCATGATCTGCATTCAGGTAGACTGGTTTATTTGGAACGATAGCCCCAAACCCCATCAGGCTCATGTAGGCGATTTGCTCACTCACTCACTCACTCACTCACTCACTCACTCACTCACTCACTCTTCAAGCCTCTGAACGTATCCTTCTGTTATGCTCTGAGTCCTCAGATCCTCACTGTGTCTCCTTCTTTTACTAGCTGAGCAGAAAAGAGGAGCCAAAGGGAAGGACAAGGTAAGAAAGCTGAAGGATACAACCTAAACCATCAATGGACGCCTTCTGATAACCTGACACCAACTAAAGGAACTATCAATCTATCATGAATCCATGGCCAATGCTATAATAAATAAGTCTTTAGTTCCTTGAGAAAGGAAATGGCCCATCAAAACAAGACTAGAAGGTATGAGGCCAGAACAAAATGTGAGAACAAGCACAGACACCATGGTCTGTGGGTGTGAAAGAGGGAAGCCTGGGTTGGAAAACCGGAGATTCTTCCACCGAGAGCTCTTTGGAACCTCCGGCTCCTTCCATGCATTCAGCCATGGAGGAGAGGCACATTTTCCTATCTTCCTTTTGGGTATGCGTATTGTGTGCTTGTGAATGGACACATGCATAAGTGTGGGTGCCTGTCTGTAGAATAGGCTCTAATAAAACGGTCAGAAAACAACCATGTTCCTTACTCGTTTGGCAGGACCTTCACTGCCTATGCTCTGACACTGCATGAAGATCCCGCAGATTTTGTAAGAAGATCTCTGAATCTATCTGGAACTCTGCCAAAGCATCACAAAAAGTCAGCAGAGTCCCACCTAAAATATAATGCCTCCGTTTCTCCTACTGGCTCATAAGCATACAGAAGTAGGAGTTTTGCAGGTATGAAGACCCACAGAAAGCCAAAGGCCCCTTCTCTCGAACTCACCAGGCCGAGATGAGGGAAGAACTTCTATTGTTTAGAATATCAATACGGCTGTGAACTACTATCTGTAACACCACATCAGGGTTGAATAATCAAGTAAAAATGTCCATTGTTGCTCATCTATAAAGCTCTTCCAAAGATTTCAAAGCAGTTTCCCAGTATGGATTAAAATGGAATACCTACACTATCGTAACAGAATCTACCATTCTCATATTACATTGACTGCTTGTATATTATTTTTTATTATGTTTTATTTTGTATGCACAGTCCAGAGTGCCTTGAACTGAATGATCTATTAATCAATAATATAAGTGGATGACACTCTACCATATGACTGAAATTTATTTTAACTACTTCTGTGAGAAGAAATAACTTATCAATGAAACATCTGTTTGGGGGTGTCAGTGAGTAACCACGTGGGGGAATAAAACGTAATTTAATGAAATGAAACAGATGAGTATTTAACAATGGACTTATTATAATATTTAATTTAAATATCGTGTGTGCTTGGGCTTCCAGAGCTGGGCTGGAAACATTCAGAAGTCTATTCAGTGGCAGAGTTTTTGTTGTCTCTTTGCTCTCAACCTGTGGTTGTCGGGTTTTCTGCATGGTAACCCTGGTACATACGTGTGCGGGCATTAAGCAGTTAGAAGAACACAGCGGTGGCCGAGGACAGCCCACGATGGGGCACAGCTGTTCCATCTTGCCAGCACTCTGCCCTTCCCGCAGTGCAACGTCTCGTGTCTTTGAAGCGGCGGAAATGCTGGAATTAAGCCAGTCATTTCAATCCTTTACCGGACGGATGAGACATCATCCCATATTATAAATCTTCCTATCAGGAGGCATGGGAGGCATCTGCCTGAAAATAAAATGCTGCTTTATTGCCCGTCTAAGGTTTAAGAGTTTTCCAGCTACACAGCAGTTGGAGTACTAAAAACCTCGGCATTAGATCCCCCTCGAAAAGTTTATTTACTCACTGCTATTTATGGCGTTTTGTATCCCGTTTTCCTGTATAGAATCAAAGTGCCTGCAACACTCCCCAAATGAAAGAAGAGCTACCAGTAGCTGTAAATCAGTCACATAAAAATATTTCCTTCCAAAGTTCGCTTTGTAAAAAGTCTTCTAGAATAAATCCTTCAAATCAGACAACGGTGGATCTCCTTGAAAAAGGAACCCCCTAATACCACAAGCATCACTACCATGGTGCCCACCAGCCGAGAGCCAGCTGATGCCCTTCAGATCTTTGAGAGGGTGAAGTTCACCATCTCTTGCCACGGTTTGTGCCCCCTGGGGGTGACGGGGGCTGAGGAAGCATCCGGAAGGGGCAGAACCACACCTCCCAAATACGTTCTACAGACTGGCTGGCAAAAAGGGACAGGGTCTCCTGCTCTCTCGGGTTCAGATACTTGATACTGAGGGCGGGAGCAGAGCCACAGGGATCCAGGGAAGACATAGGCACTTCACCGAAGACAGAGAGGCCATATTCCCTCCTTTTCTCCTGGAACTTAAGTATCCCATTTAAAAAAATGAAGGATGATGTTGACACTATTAGTGGCTTCCTAATTAAAAAATGGTGGTGGGTACACACGCAGGAATGATCCCATTTGCCCCACCATTGGAAAACGATCCTTTGCAGCAATCTGTGGACAAAATGTTTGGCGTTTATTTGAAAGAGTGCAGCTGTGGGACTCCACACCTCTGCTCCTTGCAACCATCTGCAGTGACAGCAATGGGGTCCCCGACATTCTTCACACCGGCACCCTAAAATTTTCTGAAGTGTCCAACTGGGTACCAGGCTGGGGAAATTGAAATAAGTGAAAGAAGAACTAATCATCTCACACGCCTCTTAAAATAAACTGGAATGATGATGGATCATTATAACATGAATGGGTATAACTCAGCCTGCAGCAAAGAAAGTGACCTTTTTCATACAGTGTGGTACTAGTATTTGTGCAAAGACTAAATTCATGTGTGATTCACAACCTGATGCATATTTCCAGATAATTCACGAATATTGTCTTAACAAAGCATTTCTTCCAGTTAAAAAAAAATAAAAGTCAAATGATGGTCAAAGCAGGGTGAAGGGAAAGGGCAGCGTATTCTTCACATCCATTATGTTGCCCTACGGAGCCTGTGTACGCCAGCGATTTTCAGCATGCACTCCAATTAAACCCGAAGCACATTGAAAGTTCAGCAGGGATTATTCTCCTACCAGAATGCTCTTTAAGGGGTCTGACCTCCCCTGAGGATATGAGACGTGAGGGCGCAGCCAAGCTCAAGGAACTGGACAACCCCCCGAGAAGGTCCTTTCCCCGCTGATCTGCACAGAGGCAGGGTCCTAGGCCACGCCGTAATGGAAAAGGGGATGGGGAAAATGCTCCTTGGGCTTGGAAAGCCGCCGCCGATCAACTAGAGCCGTTCAGCTTCCTCTGAAACCAGAAGGGGCGGCTCTGACTGGAGGGAGACAGAGGCCACATTCACACAACTATTTTCCTTTTCCTTTTGACTAGGCATACGACAAACACAGGGTCGGTTTACATCAGTGTTGTCCAAACTTGGCCACTTTAAGATGAGTGGACTTCAACTCCCAGCATAGCTGGCTGGGGAATTCTGGGAGTTGAAGTCCACTCATCTTAAAGTGGCCAGGTTTGGACAACACTGGTTTACATTCATCCACCTGACAGCCAAAATGAGCACAGATGCAGAAAAGTGAAGCACTGAAGCAAAGTAAAAAAGCATTAAAAAAAAAACCTTAAAGGAAGAGGTTTCTATAGATCATTTTCCCCTTCCCTTCCATTGTCCCTAGCCATTAACCACTGCTTAAGCATTTGTCCTTTTCTTGAAATATTGGAGATTGTTGCTTGTGTTCGTTTAAATCATTCTGTCTGATTTTATAACATTAATCTCTTAACTTTCTCCCTAACAAATCGTATTCCAAATGTCTAAACCTGCCTTGCTGCAAGATGTACCATATGAAGGGAGCCATTCCTGCCTGAATTTAGTCGAACTCTTATGAAGGACGGACGGGCAGACAGACAGACGGACAGACAGGGTCAATGTTGCCATCGCTGCGCATTCTCCATTCTGGCCTCCCGTCCTCGCATCGTCAGGGTTTCCCTTTTCCAAAGTTCTGCCGAGCTGGTTCTTACCACTGTCAGCATGTATCTTAGTAGATTGTGACACTTTTCCTTTATGCTCTCTGGAATTATTCCTAGTAAAGTAATTGTGGTTTCCATCCAAATTTTATTTTTAAAAGTTTCTGAACGACTTAACGTATTTCCTTCCAATATTGGGGGGAGGGGGTTATATAACCCCCACGTGTAGTAATGTTCCTTCTTTATTACGGCATTTCCAGCATTTCTTATTGCATGGTTTGTCACCTTGTTAATCCCACACTGAGGAAACATTTTAAAGTGTAGTAGATAAAACCGTAGTGCCACCACATAAAAACACTGTGTGGTTTAGGCCCAAACGGTGCATAACATGACTACAGACGTATCCATGGCTTGCATATCGTTGATTATTACACAGCAGAAAACCAACCCTTGGAAATAGAGAATTAAAAGGAGAAACATTATAATCTGTAAACTGTAAATCTGAAATTACACCCAGAAACAGACGATTGCAGTTTAAGCACAACCATTTCTCTTACGACTTAGTTAAGGCAAAAGCCTTTCAGAAGGGCACGTCCGTTCTTGCGTCCAAGTGAGTAAGTGGAAACAGGCCAAGAAGTGAAGGAACCACCGCCATTCTGAAGGCCTCCGACTCCCAGCCTAGCCAGCCATACCAGGTTGAAAACCAAGGGGCAGGGGGAGAACAGCCAAGCGATGGAGCAACTCCGTATAGTTGCACGCATCCTGGAAAGCTGGGCAGCCCTGGCTGATCTCAGAAAGGGGGGGCACCTGGAAAGCCCAGGGGTGGCGGCTACGTCGGAACGTCCCTGCAACAAAGCAATGGCAAATTCTGCCAGCCTGCTGAAGTTGAAGCCCGCCCATCTTAAGGTTGCCAAGGCTGAGAAACCCCGGGCGAGACAGAGTCCGGCCAGAGTCCCGTTTCAGGGGTTGGCAAATCCCACCGACAAGCGGGCATCTCAGGGCCTTCCGAGGGGGGCGAGGATCCCTCCAGTCGTGCTGGGCGCCTGATGACTTCATGGACCCAAACAGGTTGTTTTCTTGGCAACGAAACAGAAGGAATTCGCCTTGGCCATCGTCCAGGATGTTTTTCAGATTTCCCACTCCCTCGTGGCCCCCATTCCATAGAAAGTGGGCCTGACTCTGCTTTTTCCCCCACGCTGATGGTAGCTACGTGCAGTTCCCTGCCGTGGTGCGAGTTTGCCTAAGAGGAGAGCAAACTGACCACGGTAATTGCTGTTAGGCAAAGCGCTAGTTCCCTTATGCATCTGGGGAGCGATAAAAGCATCTGATCACTCTTCCTGAACGAGGCTGGAGGAACAGAAAGTTCTAGGCAGCCACTACCAAAGCAGAAAGCAACTGGCTAAAGAGGAGGAGGAGGAGGCGGAGGAGGAGGCGGAGGAGAGCACGGCAGGCTCTGATCAGCCAGCTCCAGGAACAACATGCCGGACCAGCCGGCATCTGCCCTCCGACCCAACCCCCGAGCCCTCCACCAGCCCCGCAGCCCTGCAGAGCACCGTCCCCTCATGATGCTTTTAGCACCAAATGCAGAACGTGCTAACCCCTCTGGAGGGGCCGGCACGCTTGCTCTTCCCCGGAGCCCATTAGGGATGTTTACCAGGCTGAGAGGCGGTGGGGAGGCCTTCCGATCGCAATTAGAGGCCAACAGTTTTATTGGACATAAATGGGAAAACAGTGCTCTTCTCTCGGCCTGAGCGCATTTCTAGAGCACTCACCTTTTTGTCATGTTTTAACCAGGGCCACAGAATGGGGGGAGGGGGCGTCGGGCGCAGAGGAGATGGGAAGAGGGGTGCGCGCGGCAGGTAAGGAGAGCTTGGCGAGCCCTAACGAGAGGACGGAAGCGGGTGGCTCTGTGGCCAGCAAAAGCCGGCTGGCCCCACTCTGGAGGAGCCGGGCAGGGCAGGGCAGGGCAGGGCAGGACCGCGGCCCAGCCCTGAAGATCAGGAGCTGGAAGAGATGCTCCGGAGAGGCTGCGGGGGAAGATGGGCCTCGACGGCGGATGGACGGGGTCAGGCCACCCAGCCATTCAAGCTGGCTTTACCTTGGTGATGACGACATCGGTTAGTTTGTGCTATTGACAGTAGATGGTGCTTTTGATAATCACAGGCAGGCACAATTTATTTAAAAGCGATTTAATTCCTATTTTTCCTAGGGTCAAAATCAGAGCTTTTACTCTAGTTATGAGGACTGAGATGGGTTTATGATAGCCTGGCCTTGCCACTTAAAAAAAAAAAAGGTAATTTCAGCCGGTAATCTTCTGAAAAAGCATTCCAGCATTTCCCATGGCATTTGCACCTTTTCACTCTGCCAGTTATTTTTATACATGAAGCTTGATGAGATGCAGTGGTGTCATGAGAAGTGCACAGGTGTGTTCGCATCCATGAGTGCGTATTTCCCCCGTGCACAAGGGTCTAAAACGAATGCGCAGTTTCGAGAAAAGAAAGAACAGCACATGCAGAATCCTGGCCTTAACTCTGGAAATTAAAAAAAAAAACCTTTAAAAAAAAAGCAAAGAACTACATAAAACTAAAATTAAAAAAAAATCTATACTATATCTAAATCCAAATATATATTTAGAAACCCATTTAAAAAGGAAAAATCAGGCTATTAAAATTGTATAACTTTTTTGAACTTAACATTAAAATCTAGTTTTTGACCAATCAATTAACTGGAGATCATAGAAAATCTAGTCTTGCCTCTCCTTCAGTAGAAAACTAACTCCAGCACTGAGAGATAACAAATTTAATTAAGCCAACTTTTGGAGTCTGGGTCACAAGCATTCTTTCATAAGTACATAATCACCTTTTTTGCAACAGTCCAAGCATAATATACCTAAAGTTCTTAACAGACTGAAAGATTCCGGATTTGGGGGATATAGTTCACCAAACATTGACAACTTCCCCCATACCTGCCTCTTAAGAACCTGGTTGACCACAACAATAATATCTAACCAATGAAAGATGACAAGGATGACCTACGTCCCTTCCCAGGTATCCCCTCTCCAGCAAGAAAAGAGGGAATTATGGCCAACCTTCTTAACACTCGCTTGGGGGGGGTCCAGCTGTGAGGGAGTGAAGTTGGGGGTGCTCTCTGTGCTTGGGAGAAGTAGCTGCAGCCGGGCAGAAACGCTTCTCATCCCATTTTCCCTCCTCTCCCTAACTCAAAGTTTACTCACAACCCTCCAAGCTGGCGTTCCAGCTGCCTGTGAGAATCAAACGTGCCTCGCCCCGCCCCGCCCCGGCTCTTACCTTACAGAAACAAACGCTAAGGGCGAGTGGGAAGAAGGTGTGCGTGTGGGTGTGTAGGAGGAATGGAGAGAAGCAAACGGCCTTCAGACGGGGAGGCGGAGGCACCGTCTGAAGACTGGCAGCTCTCGCAAGCAGGCAAGAGGACGATCATTCAACGGCCAGGACCACAAGCTACCGTGGGCAGCCTGTCCTGGTGGGGGTCCTGCCCGGAGCTTGGAGCACTGCCGGGAGTTCAGTAGCATCTGGAAGGCCAACCACACCGAAGCAGCCCCTCTTACTCGCCTCAACTAGAGTAAGACCGTTGGAAGGAGGCGAAGGTTGTCTGCCACTCTACAGACTTTTGCTCGAACCGAGTATTGAAGGACCGGTATGAAGGACATACTGACCCAGCAACATCACCTTGCAAATCCTAGGTGGGTGGAGAGCAACAGCCTGCTGTTGGCGAAGGCGTGTGCTGCAATAAAGCATTGTGTACAGATTGGCTACGCTGTGGTGCGTCCAGCCCTTGGAAAGCAAAGAACCCTCACGCCTGTAGACCCCAGAGAGAATTTTGGGCTGAACTAAATAAGGTTTTCGATCATAAGAAACATACCTAACATCCCTTAAAACCTGAAGCCATTGACAAAACACTTTAATCTCTATTCCACATTTCTAGTATATTGTCCAAATTTATCTTTGAACTTTCAAATATTTTTGGTGAAAATAAACAGTAGTCTCAATAAAGGCTTTCTCCAATGCGCTCATTGACTCTGGAGTTAGCTGAGATGGCAAAACTGACAGCTTTGCTCAGAGAAAAAAACATTGACTAACTTTAATGCCAGTTGGAAGCCCCTTTTGGACCTTTTGCAGGAGACTGAAAAAAAATTAAATTATATGGATTTGATGATTAGTTAAATTAATAGGTTATACAAAATATGTATCTTAAGATGTAGTTTTAGAGTAAGAGGTCATTATATGATTTATCTATATCTGCTGTATAAGAGGTTCATGGGGTCACGAAGAGTCGGACACGACTTAACGACTGAACAAAGCTGTATAAGAAATCGAAAGTCATTCTTTTTGTAATTTTTTCCTTTTTTCCCTCTTCTTTACTTTCCATCACTTTTGTATTCTTTCTTTATTTCTTGTTCTATTTCTCTCTTTGATTATTAGTTCTTGTTTGCTTTTATCTTTATGCTTTTTTGTAACTTAATAAAGTTCTTATTAAAAAAAATGACTCTGGGGTTTCAGAGGCTGCAAAGGCAAGAACCCCAACAATAGATCTGAATGTTTTAACCCTTCAGCCTTTCTAACTAAATTCTATTTGTTTTGTAAAATCTCAGAAGTTTCAGAAGCATCATTCCTTAATAGCTGATTAAGTGTGATGATCCCATTAAGTTTTTCCATGTTTTCCCAACAACAACAACAAAAAAAGTCTATTACTAGCCATTTTTAAATAGGAACTTCTCCAAAGGATCGATTTCTCATGAGAGAGAGGGGGGGGAAAAAGCAGCCAACTCAGACCTGCAGCCCCGTGAGGGTCAGGGCTGGGGTCCGTGGCTAAGGGCTTTCAGTGCTGGGAAAGTAACCGAATTCCTGCTGTGGTCCAAACCAAAAACTTGTGAGGATTGCAAGTGTCCTAGATAGTAATGCCCAAGACGAGCCCAGAATAATAAGCAACCCGTATCGTTTTCATTCCACTACACAACTGAGGTTCACAAGTGAGCCCAAATGGTACTGGTTCAACCCCCAGCCTAGTCCCCTTAAATCTGGGCTCCCCAAATTTGCATGGTGTGTGGGAGTGGCAGTCACCACACATCTGGAAGAGAAAGAGTTACGGAAGGCAGATTCAGCTGCTTAATTCTGTCAGAAATGGCCACCGGTTTTTTTTAAAGACACACATTCAAAATAACACTTGTTTTCTTTTCTTTCTTTTGCTTTGCTTTGCTTCCTTTCATCATTCCTGGTCCCTAAATTGGTGAGCAACTCAGATTGAAAGCTGCGTCCTCAGCCTCATGCACGTTCCTTGTTGCACACTCAAGTGGACATTGAAAAAGTAAACCAAGGAATCGAAAAAGCTTCCTCTCATTTCCCACATTTTGAAAATGAACTCCACAGTGAGCTATTCTGATTTGTAAGCCAGCTTTAAAGAGCTCTGCTCTCCCATGGCTTCGTCTTCCCTGCACGAAGTCTCGCTTCTGCGGAGGGTGCAGAGGAACCCAGGTGGGGCTGCTGCAACTGTGGGTCAGCAGAATTTCTCCTGTCCGGCCCACATCACGTTCCTCGGCCTGGGCAACTTCCAGATGTGCGGACTTCCGAATTCTCAGCAACAGCCAAGTTGGCCAGGGAATTCAGGGAGGGGGGTTCACGGATCTGGAAGAGCACTAGGCGGAAACAGCTATTTTACGGCACTGATGAAAGTTATTGGCCGATCAAATTTGTAAGCAGCCAAGCGGAAGGGCTTGAGAAGAGTTCCTCTAAAAGCGAGCGTGCTTCACTCGCATGGGCCTGTGGCGGTGGGGACCCAGCGGGCCGCTTTCCGGAAGAACGGCCACCGCGGAAGTGGAAGGCTGCTGGAACTGGGCCCACCACTGGAGCTGCCGTCAGTATTAGGGGCCTATTTCAGATGCAGACGGCGTTTAACGTACTTATACATCACTTCTTCCTCTAAAAGACTCAGAGCAAAGAACAGCAATCGGAATACGTATATGTATCCCGAGGGGCTGGAGTGGGACAGGGACCCCCGCCCCATGGAAGCCCAGGGTGACCTGGGGCTAAGCCCTCTCTCCCAGTGCAGCCTGCCTTGCAGGGTTGGTGTTGCAGGGAAAAATAGGAGGAGGGAGAGCTGATTTCTTGCAAGAAAGGTGGACTATAAGTCTAATAAAAGTAAATAAATAAAACATGCAGAGCAGAATAAAGAATAATAGATTAACGAAGAAAAACGAAGAAAAGACAGCTGCAGCCTCTTCGTGAGTAAACTTTATCAGCGCAGCCATCTGTCCTTAGCCTCTCAGGGCTAATCAGAAACACCAAGAGCCGAGTTCACACACTGCACTAAACTGTCCAGCAAAACTGTGTCTTATTCAACAAACTGTGGTTAAAATAAACTATGGCTTATTGAGTTGCCTGAACCTAGGGAGTCCTAGAACTAGCTTCAAACATAACTGCAGGTTAATGGGTGGGAGGAAATGCTTTTAGAGAGAGAAAAGGTCAAGAATATGAAATCTTTGGATGTTATAATTGTGTTAGACTTGGCTTTAGCGCCAAAAAACTTTTTTAAAAAAGAATTTTCTGCCCACTTGAAGGAACCCAATGTAAACATACTACCTGAATTTAAAGAACCAACTGTTAACTGCTTTTTAATAAGAAAGGGGGCCAAAATAACTCCACAGCAAAATACCCATTTCCCAGCTAAGACTGGAGGCAGGATTTATTCACAACCTCCTTCCAAAGGGAGCCACGACCGGAAGCCACGCACAAAACATGTGGTGAGTCCAGCTGTCGACGGGCATCAGTGGGTTCACTGGATCGACTGCGCATGCCCCGAGAAGGTCGGCTACAGCCAATCCGGCCTACAGGCCCAGAACGACGCAGCGCGCCTGGCCAACGCCAGCAGCTCTGTCCCCCGGGTGGACCCCGGCTGTGGCGCCAGCCCCGCGTGAGCCTTTTCTCATCCCCGGGCTCCGTCCCCACGCATCCGCCGCATAGCGGGCCAGGACTCCCGGGCTTCTTTCCGTGTGCATCATCCGGAGCAGCACAGGTAAAAGCAACCGGTTTCCTATCCGAGTGCTTTCTCTCGGCGTGTCCAGAGGGATTGAAGCGTGGGCGCCATGTTGAAAGAGGGCAGAGCAACCCAGGTGTGAGGAAACACTGCACCGGGAAGGAAGAGTTCTTCCCCAGCTTCCACCCGCGTCTGAGAACTAACTGCTAATGGAGAAGTTGTTGACATGGTCAAGCACAACTAATTGCTGTTAGCTGCCAACATCTTGTGAAACTTGCAAACTTAGGGTCTCGTATTTATTTACTTACTTTATCTGCATGCATCCATCCCCAAAGGCTTCGGGTCACCATTGGTCGAAACCATCACAGAACAACACCCCCCCATCAAAAATAATACATAGGCCCATCCATAAAATGAACAGAATAGTCAACAATATCAAAATTACGCCCCCCAAAAGGAAAATGTAGTGTGTGTGCGTGTGTGTGAATATTTTCTGTACAAAATATACAAAATCATGTGTCTGTCAGATTCAAACTTAAAGTCTGCTGTGAAAACATACCTCGAAATAAAGCCTACTGATTTCTCCAGAACCTCTAACCAAGGATGTGTTTCCAAAACAGACCCCAACTATTTTGCTGAACACTAGAGGGCAATGTGGAGAAAGAGTTCCATCGGTGTGACAAGGACCTTGTGGCCTGTGCGCACTATTAATTGCCATGCCAGCCTTAGCAAGTGGGCTCTTAAAGTGCCTTTGCGGGGTCCCGCATACCCGGCCAACAACGTCATCAAGAACAGTATGTTGTTGATAGCGGTGATGTACCCAGTGGCAGCACCCAGAACACCGTGGCTGATCCCGGTGAGCGAAGCAGAGTCGGAGCTTGCTGATAGGACCCAGAAAGCCCCGGGTTCTAAGCTAGGTGAGGAAAATGAAAGAACATCCCAGAATAAGGCAGTTACAAGCTGCTTCTGCGCTGTTGCCAAGGAAACAGAGGTGGATAGGCTGAGAAGGCTCGAGCTTAACTAAGGATGTGTTATGGCTAAGGAGCTTAAGCCAGGGATATCCTAGCTTACAATCCTACCTTGAACTTCTGAAATGTGTTTTTAGCGCAAGGAGATCTTCTGTTACTTCTCCTGCTAGGAGAGTAAATGCTGCAGTTTCCTGGCTAGTTGACACTTATCTGAACTCTTAAAAATATGTAGACATACTCTAAAAGTCACCGATACCATATTGTAGCAGACTCATCCTATTTAACAACCTCCTACAGAATCCATTACTGATCATTTAGTTAAATGAATGTCTCCCACAACACTGTTAAAGAGGTGGTGTTGGGTTTTTGTTTTTGTTTCCATTTTGGTCTATGAACACATTAACTGCATAGGTCTCCTTTGCTATTTCAAAGAATGAACTAAACATTTTCCTCTTAAAAATACACAAATGGTGAAGATAATGCAATCTAGCGAGCACCACATAAATATTCTGTATTTGACAGTAATTCCTAATCCCGGCTTGGCTTGGCTTGGCTTAGCTGAGGAACTCAAGAAAGGCAGGCGCTCAGCAGGGGTCCTCACCTTGAGGGGGAGAGAAATCTGGGTTTTGTCAGGACCCTGGAGAGCTCAGAGTAGGCTCAGTTTGCGCTCTCAGTACAAAAGCTATTGTTCTAGCACTTGTCTGCTCATCTGAGACCTTGAGAAGGCATCTGAGGAGCATCTGATACCTTCACCCCATGGCTACTAAAATCTGGTCTTAAAGAGCCCTTGATCCTTTCTGAAATTTAAGACTTCTTTGCAGAAGCTAAGGGAAAAGTCTGAAGCTGAGCTTTCAAATGATGGGAGGACCACACCCACAGGCTAGAAAGGCATAAAATGGAGGTGTTGAGGGCCTTCTTTGGATTAATTTAAGATTTATCACATTCAGATCTCAAGGAATGACATTCATTATGCTACAGCAAAGTTAACATGTATTTATGTCCAAAAAACCAACTGTGAAAACTAAGGAACAGCCATTCACAAACTTCAACTTATTTGCAAATCCATTACTTAACTAGGGGAAAATATTTTCAGCATGTATTATGTTCCTCTTGAGGATGAAATTGAAAATCCCCATTTAGTTGGGATGAAGTATGACTGAACAAAAAAGTAACTATAAATTACTTTCTATGGCATTAAATCGAGTGATGACATCTTGATGACATCTTCATCTTAAAAGTACCTTATAAGAATGTACACAAATTCTGCTGAACTGCACCCAAGGCCTATCTAGTCTACCATCCACTATGTCAGAGTGATCATTCAGATGCTGAATCAAAGCCTCCACCACAGCCTTATTGTGGAATAAATACTATTTTGCTATTTATTCATTCAGCAGCACTGCTGAAGATATTCAACCAAATGAGCAGTACCAATGACATAAACTGTGTGTTTGTTAAAGAATGTAGACCTGGCCTTGAGAGGGGGAAGGAATGATCAAACTGGTACTGGAGGAGTTTCAGAAAAAATGATCTTGTCCCGAGAAAGTGGAAATTGTGACGAAGAAACTCAAAATAATTCTGCCTTGATTTTGTTTGGTATAACATGGAGTAGAGAGAAACTCTGGTAGGTTTTCAAGATTCTATTATTCTACCCTATATCAATGAAGCCATGTCTGACCTGGCCTACCTCACGACTGTCAGTGTTAAAAAAACCGCAGCCGTCTTTGAAGTTGGGCAGCAACTCCACATGCATGCAGTTGGGGCCTACTTCAAAATGTGCCGACTGCCCCTGAGGATCAACTCAGAGAAAAGCAGGTCCCTTGAAACAGCTAAATCACGGAAAGAGCTACCTGCTCCATAAGAAGAGATAGACTTCATCACTGTAAAGGGTCTTTTCCCTTTGCCAAAGATATTCTGCAACTGCTCTCCTTTGAACCCGGCTATTATGGAAGCTCCCTTCTCCTGCCAAGTTCTCAGATGCTGACAAATTGCTTTAATTCCATCATGTCAGCCTAAACATTCTCTTCTGGTGACCGCAGGTGGTCATCCGCACCCAGGACCTGCCGTTCTCACGTGTGAGCAATGTTTCTTGGTATCCATGGCACTGGTTTTCAGCAGAACGGAAGGACACGGAGGTAGGCAGGCACGGCCACAGGAGGCAACTCCCTCCGCTCTGTTTGGAATAAGTATCTGCGCGGAGAACGGGTGGCAGGAGCCGTGGCCCCACCGACGACTGGTGAAAACCCTAAGAAAGACCTGGCTTTATTTTGTAGACTGGCTTAACGACCATGGCTTCCGATAAGCACGTTTCTGTTCGTGAGGCTGTTCTCACAACAGAATGCGCCGGGCCTTCTTGTCTCAATATCAATGCATAACAACAAACATCATATAATTTTCCATGAAACTGGCATTATTTTGATGCATCATTATCTTTCCACGCCATATAAATAACACACAACAGGAATGCAGATGCTTAAAAGAAATGAGTCTTGGGCCAATCTATATTTCAATCACTCTTTTTATATCATACTTATTTCACAGAAGATGAAGAAACAATTTCATTTGCACATTCATAAAACTCCATCAACAGCAAATAGCAACTCTTTCACAGCTTTCAAATTACATTTCAACATCTACCTCATTGTTACTTGTGAACACACAGATTATTCTCTTGTAGAATTGGATGAAGCTTTGGGGGAGTATACGATGACCTTATTTCCAAGCAGGGCTTCTCAGCATGATTGCAAGCCCAAAGACCTCTACCTAATGTCTCCAGTTTAATTCCACTGATGCTGAGGAGAACATCAGAGAGCACATATCAAATGGCTGTGGGAAGGTTTCAGCTTCACTACATCCCATGTCTGTGTCCCTCACCTAAAACCAGAGGGCTTTACTGGAATCTGGCACTTCCGAGAACCTGCTAGTCATCCTTCCATCTCGCATACTTTTTACCAGCCCTGCCTACTCTTACATCTGTGCCAAATGCCTTCTCCTGTTTCTGATGAGAGCTTGAAATTTTCTTGCCTGCCTTTCTAAAATGCCATTCCTCCTCCTCCTCCTCCTCCTCCTCCTCCTCCTCCTCCTCCTCCTGGCCTCTTGTCGTGACTTTGCACTCTGTCCAAAAAGCCTGAATCAAGACCAGATCCAGTAGGGGACCAGTGCAGCCTTAAAACTTGCCTAGTTTCTCACGAGTCTTACTGAGCAAAATGCAGTTTGCACCCTAATACTGTCCCATAATAGCCTGGCCAAAAATAAGTCAAGAGCATCCATGCCCATCTCCTTCCCTGATATGCAGGTTTAAAGCCTAAAATGGAATAAAAGCCAGAATACATTTAAATAAAATTTATTTCTCACATTCCCTTATTTGGCACTCTGGTATTAGATTAGGAGGCACCCACAGGATGTGCCGGGTGTCTCACGCTAGTATCATGTCTCCTTGTGTAAATCAACCACAGGAAATTGCCATCGGTTCCGCTTGATTTTCCAGATCCAGTCTCAAGTCCTGACAGTTCTAAAATGCCAGTTTCATAAAGCGAGCGTATTAATTTAGCTTTCAAATATGCAGCTACCTTCCAAAAACTTTGGGAAAATTTCCTCAGTTAATTAAAGTAAGTGCTTCAGTATGTCATCCATTAACATTCATCATCCAAAGGCTTTTCCAAGATTCAGAAAAGAGCAAAGTCAACTAGGAATGGAACTAACATCTATATTATGAAGGAGAAACTGCTGGATTTTCTAACAAGGGATTAATCCAATTCTCCAACAACCCACACATCCATAGTAAGCTGGACTTATTAGGAGTGATAAGCAAGCAATCATTTACGAAGATGAGACAAGAGAGCAAAATGCAACATTACAGAGTTTCCTGTCTTAAAGGTGGAAAAAAGATGCTTTCTTAGATCCTGAAATGTTATAACATGTTAAAATAAACATGTTAATGATCCTTGCACAAATATTCCTTGTTACTAACTCCCCACCCAACATCTCCCAGCTCTGCTCAATGGGCCTTCATGACAAAGCTTTATCGAAGAGGAAGGAAAGGGTATTGCAAGCTGGAAAACAATGACTAAGCACACCATTCTGTATACTTCACTACTGATATAAAACATCACAAGTGTGTGTTTATGTGCAAGGACACACAAGAGACCACAGAAAGAAAAGAGTACCTCAAGGATCATGAAACATGGATGCCCAGCTTGGCACTGGGACTTTGTCTCTGAGGCTCTAGATGGCTACATTCTGGCATTTGATAGGAGCTAGGTCCTAACCAGTTAGTGGCCATCAGTTCTTCTCTAAAGAAACCATGCTGAAGGAGATACATGGTTTCTGCAAGTTAGAACCAGCTTTACCTGAAGAACTGAGTATTAACAGTAAGGCGGTAGCTGCTGTTGGACCAAAGCCAATCTCAGAACAACCAGACATTTGGGATCAGTGGAGCATAAGCCCCACTATGCTTAATGAGACTTAGCCATGCTTCCTCAAAGCTCAGAGACATTTCTCCAGCACACAGGGATTCCTAGCAGAGAGATTCACTTAATATTTTTTTATGCTTGACCAAGAAGAGCACAGTTGTAAACAATTTAACATACTTCATTAAAAATAACAAACACACACACACACACAATCTTTCAAAATATACAACTCCATAGTGAGTATTCTGTCCAATCCTAAAAAATGGCCATGCTACAGAGACAAACATTTCCTATAGTATGGATTTACCATTAAGAATGTTCTCCAGCTTTTTCCTATGAAACAAAATATAGAATATATTTTTTTAAAAAAAGTTTAGGGATGTATTTAATCTCCTTTTCAAATGCCATTAATACCTCTGTAAGTGTACATTTCTCTGCACTGATCGATTATATAGGCAATTCCATCTGTGGAAGAGATCTGTTAAATCCCACTACTTGGATTTATTCTAAAAGGCTGAGCCCAACTTGTGGGCAAAAATTTTAGGTTACAGCATTCAGCATATCAAGGAGGTCCAGTAGGCATCTCTCTCTCTCAATTTCCACGGGAATTGGGACCTTTCCCCATATAAGTGGGCTTGCAACAAGAAGGGGCGCACAGCTGCTGTCCTTCTTCACAGCCGCTCATCTCTAAAGAGCCCCATTTACCGAAATGGCGTGAACTGACCACGGCTTGAGGGTTGCAACCAGTGTCACGGGAACTCCCTAAAATGTTTACCGCTTGCCATACGCTGCGTGTGCTTCATGCAAGGAATCCGGTGCAAGCAAAACCAGACATCCACACGGAAGGCACACCGTGCTTCTGGCAGTTCGCGGAAGAACCGTCTGCGCGATTCTCCGCCATAAGGCAGCCCAGCCCCAGCCCCAGCCCCAGCCCCAGCCCCAGCCCCAGCCCCAGCCCCGGTTCCCGAGCGAAAGTTGCCTCTCCGCCCAGCTCAGTCCACGAAAAGGAGAAGCCTCCCTGAGTTGAGCCGGGCTTGCCGGTCCGAGGTCTCTCGCCGGCCCTCCCCCGCTCGCCCGCGGGCTGGCGGGTGGGCTGGCGGGGCTCTGCCGCCCGGGCAGCGCCAGCGTGGTCCATCCTCCCTCGAGCCTTTCGGGCCAGCAGCCCCGCCACAGAAACCCGTCGCGAAGCCAGCCGCGCTTCCCAGCGGGAACACACCCATCGGCGCCTCCTCGCGCAAACAAGAGCCTCTCTCTCGTTCCGGCATCTTCTCCGCTCCTGCCGGAAAGCAAGCCCCTCTCTCACTCCAGCCAAATGCCTTTGTGCCCCGCCACTTTAGAGGCGAGAATGAAAGACTGCGAAATATCTGCGAGTTTTACCTTTTTGCCCTTCTTCTTCCTGTGAGCAGGCTTTACGGTCTTCTCTTTGGCTTCTTCACTCATTTTTCGGCAGAGAAAACACCCCCCTTCCAGACTCTCCTGGCATTCCAAGATCCAGCGCGGCTGGCGGTATCGCAGCGCGGAAACCCAAGTCCATCTGCTGACGTTTCTCAGACGAGGCAGGGGGCAAGACTGCTGAGGGGAGAGGTCCCTGCTCTCCCCGGCGAGCCCGCCGCCTTCCCCCGCTGCCCCTGCTTCGCCTACCGCCGCCCGCTCGGCCGAGGACCCGAGATAAGCCCCGGCGCTCCGGAAGGAGCCCCCGCCCGCCGCCCGCCGCCTTTGTTCGGCCGCTGCCCGGGTGTG
The DNA here is from genome assembly GCF_059951505.1 of Python bivittatus. Classification (NCBI taxonomy): domain Eukaryota; kingdom Metazoa; phylum Chordata; class Lepidosauria; order Squamata; family Pythonidae; genus Python; species Python bivittatus. Next base: position 11,337,542 of record NW_028277033.1, read on the forward strand.
CGCTGGGCAGAGCCCGCAGCTGGTTCCGCGCAGAGCGCCTCGCGACGAGCAGAGCGCTCGGCGGCAGGCAGGTCGCTGGCAAGCCTCCGGAGCTCTCGCCAGCCAATGAGTCGCCGCTGCCGGTGGATGGAGAAGCCGCCGTACGCCGCCCCGGCCCCCCGCGCACACAGCGCCGCCAGCCCATGTGCTGAGGGGCTCGCACCGCCGGCGGCCAGGAAGGGAGCCTCCGGGAGGCGGGCGGGGCGCGGATCCGGAGCCTAATCCTGCCTGCTGCGGATCGATTCGGCCTCACCAATATGGTTTTGTGCTCGCAAAAGATGAGATGCCCAGGCAACCGCACAGAGCCGGTGCTCGCGCCTCCCCACAAGCCAGTCCTCCGGGAGCAGGGCTAGCTGCCTAGACCAGCGCTGGCTTCTCCCATCCCGTCAACAGTTTGTCCCAGAAAATGCCTAATGCTCCCATAAAACAGGTCCACTGTTTTTCGCATCGTCTTGCCCGTCAAGGAGAAACAGGAAATTTACTGGGGGTCCTCCCCGACCCCCATCGCACTGCGCCATCTTCTCTCAGAGAAAGTGTCATCAGGGGAGCAAGGGAGGGGATGTCAGGGTCACAGGCCCACAGGCTGGTGGAATCCGCTCAGGAAACCGACTCACACGCAGTCCAGAAAGTCAATGGCAGCACCATGATGTCACTTCTAGACTTCTGCACCCTTTCAAAAGAGGGTTGATGAAAAAAAGAAAGAAAGAAACCATTTTTCTCAGCTCCTTACATTCATTGGCCAGGACCCAAACCACCATGAACACATCCTGCTCCTGTGCGCACCTTTCAGCTCCCGTTGGCGAGAGCATCTCCCCTGGCCCAAATTCAGGGCCCTGAATTTGTGGCAAGTCATGAGGCCGAAGGGCAGCCAGCACAACGCAGGTG